>NC_044311.2:122864711-123179256 GCF_007474595.2 Lynx canadensis
TCTCAGTGGGTGTGTTTATGTGTGTTAACACAGTATGAATATGTATGAAACTGTTAAAGATTTCTTCAAGGGAGTTAAAAATAAACCTGTCGATGCATTTATATACTGGAGAAAATACAGAAAACATTTAATAATTAAAAAAGAAAAAAACTCAAGGCCTCCAATTTAGAGAATCTCATCACATTTCCCAGAAAACTAATTAAGCATAGCAAAAATATCTGAAGATGAGAAATAGCATATAGCTATAGGATATAATATATATAATTGCACAATAAAATTATAGAATATAATAATTGAGTATAATTAAAAATAAATATTAAGATTGAGGCTTAGTCAAGAGAAGATAAGACATGCTGCAGTGACATTGTCTCTAACTTTAGTGGCTTGACATGCCAAAATTAATTTCTCTACCATATTACATGGACAAAGCAGAGAAGGAATGTTCCCAAAATTGTGTTTAGGCAATGGTCATATTATAGACACCAAAAGAATAATTATCTTATGATTTACCATTTATATAAGTATTCAACATATTATTGTTATAATTTTAGTGATAATTCCATGCAAGAAAAAATACATGTACTCAAGAACCCATGGTGATGTTAGCCTTATTGTTTCTTTTGTGCTTCAGCATTTGTGTGTTATATACAAACATGCAAACACACACATACACAAACAGAGAAATGAATAATTTGGTGTTAATAGTGTGAAGATGTATTATAACATTCATATATGTTCATATTTTAGTTATTTTTAGTACTTTTCAGTAAGAATGTCTTGGTTCATATACCTACAGTACATGTCACATCGATTCTCACCTGGGAATATTTCATAAATTTTGCCCTATGAGAAAAGCTATTGTTATTAGTGAAATACACAGAACAACCCTGACAGTGATTGAGAAAAATCAATTTCATCAGAACTATGTACTCTAGAGAAAGCACAAAATTGTTCTAAAGAAAAGCTGTCATTGATTTATTTTTTTATCATGACACAAGCAAAATGTACAATTTCATATACCTTTTCCATCCCATTCATTTTCATTTGTTCTCTACTCACCAAGGAAAAACAAATTTCTCCATCTATATTTCATTGATATTTTACTTTAAAAAGGGTGGATGATATATTTTACTTTTGAGTTTTATACTATGTTTATTATAGATGATGTTATAATCCTTGATGTTTTCGGTTATTTTATAGCTAGATAGAAACTGTAAGTAAAAGAGATTTAGCAATTTATAAAGTATCTCAATATTTACAGAAAAATAAGTGAAGGGATAAATACTTATACTAAAATATAGACCAGTACTATCATTAAATTACTTCGTAATATTATTAAATTAGTGCATATGATTCTGTGACACTATTGCATTTTAACTACATGCATGAAAAGAACCACACAAAGCTAGTAAAAAAGGATTCCATTATATTCATGAGGGCCATTTAAACCACTCATGGAGTAAGACTTAAAAAAAAAAACTGACAGAATGGTAATTCAATAAAGAAGACTGAGATTTTTATTCAGACATGACAAGAAGCAACGATGTGAATCATTCTTTTTTTCTTTCTTCTTACCTTTCATTCTTTCTTTTCCTTTCATTTGCCCTCCCTCCCTCACTCTCTCTCTTCCTTTCTTCCTCCCTCCCTCCCTCCTTCCTTCCTAACTTCCTTCCTTCTTAACTTCTTTCTTTCTTTTTTTCTTTGCTTTGCTTTGCTTTCTCCTGTCTTTGTCTTATTCTGGTACTGGGACTATATTGACTTCATAAAATCAAATACTAAATGTTTACTCTCTTTTCTAGAAGAAATTGTGTAAAGTTGCTGTTAATCTTTTTGATTGGTTAATAAAACTGTCCATTGGAAATATATGACTCTGGAGGTGTCTTTTTTGAAATCTTTTGAGTTACAAATCCAATGTTTTCCATAATTATAGGACTATTTAAGCATATATTGCATCTTGACTAGGTTGTGATCATTGTGCTTTTTGAGGAATTGGTCCATTTCCTCTTTTAATTTCTATCAAATTTTTATTTAAATTCTAGTTAGTTAATACAGCGTAGCATTAGTTTAAGGTGTGGAGTCTAGTGATACAGCACTTACATACAACACTCAGTGCTAATCACAAGTGCCCTCCTTTATACCCATCACCCATTTAACCCATGCCCTCCACCGCCTTTTAATAATACTTGTTCTTCTAATCCATGAGCATGGAATACTTTTCTATTTCTGTGTTATCTTCAATTTCTTTGGTCAGTCTTTTATACTTTTCAGAGTACAGGTCTTTTACCTCTTAAGTTTATTCCTAGGTATCTTCTGGTTTTTGGTGCAATTGTAAATGGGATCTCTTTGATTGCTCTCTCTGTTGCCTCATTTTTGTGGATACAAATGCAACAGACTTCTGTATGTTGATTTTTTATCCTGCAACTTAACTGAATTCGTGTATCCATTCTAGCATGGTTTAGGTTTTGTGTGTGTGTGTGTGTGTGTGTGTGTGTGTTTTGGTGGAGCCTTTTGGGTTTTCTATCATAGATTATCATGTCATCTGCAAATAGTGAAAGTCTGATTTTTCCTTGCTGATTTTGATGCTTATTATTTCTTTTGTTATCTGATGCTGTGGTTAGGACTTCCAGAACTATGTTATATAACTGTGGTGAGGGTGGACATTCCTGTCTTGTTCCTGACCATAGAGGAAAAGCTCTCAGTTTTTCCCCATTGAGGATGATATTAGCTGTGAATCTTTTGTATACAGTCTTTATGATATTGAGGTATGTTTCCTATCCCTACTTTGTGGAAGGTTTTTATCATGAATGGCTATTGTGCTTTGTCAAATGTTTTTTTTTTTATGCTTATATTGAGGAGATCATATGGTTCTTGTCCTTTCTTTTATTAATGTGGTGTATGTAACACATGAATTTACTTGTGAATATTGAACCACCCTTGCAACCCAGGAATAAATCTCACTTGATCTTGGTGAATGATTCTTTTAGTGTAATATTGGATTCATTTGCTACAATTTTGTTGAGCATTTTTGCATCCATGTTCATCAGGGATATTGATTTATAGTTCTGTTTTTTAGTAGAGTCTTTGTTTGGTTTTTGAATAAAAGTAATGCTGACCTCATAGAATGAATTTGAAGTTTTCCTTCCATTTTTGTTTTTTTGGAATATTTTGAGAAAAACAGATACTAACTCTTCTTTAAATGTCTGGTAGAATTCCCCTGGGAAGTCATTTGGCCCTGGACTTTTTTTTTTGGGAGATTTTTGATTACTGATTCAATATCTTTGCTGGTTATCAGTGTTCAAGTTTTCTATTTGTTCCTGTTCCAGTTTTGGTAGTTTATATGGTGTTTTGGAAATGTATCCATTTTTTCCTGTCTGTCCAATTTGTTGGCATGTAATTTTTCATAATCTCTTATAATTGTTTTTATTTCAGTGGTGTTGTTTATTTTTTCTATCTCATTTGTGATTTTATTTATTTGGATCCTTTCTCTTTTTGATAAGTCTGGCTAGGGGTTTATCAGATTTGTTATTTTTTTCAAAGAACCATCTCCTGGTTTCGTTGATCTGTTCTAGTGTTTTGTTTGTTTGTTTGTTTGTCTCTATATCACTTATTTCTCCTCTAATCTTTATTATTTCCCTCCTTCTGCTGGCTTTAGGTTTTATTTTTCTGTTTCTCCGTCCTTTAGGTGTAAAGTTAGGTTGTTTATTTGAGATTTTTTCTGTTTTCTTTTTTCTTATTTTTTTTTCTTTTTGAGATAGACCTGTTTTGCTCTATACTCCCTTCTTATGACCACTTTTGCTACATAACAATGACTTTGGAGCATCATGTTTAAATTTTAATTTGCTTCAATGTATTTTTTTTAATTTCTTCTTTAATTTACTGGTTTACCCATTCATTACTTAGTAGCATGTTTAATTACCTCCATATATTTGTGGTATTTTCAAATTTTTTCTTGTGGTCAACTTCAAGTTTCATAGCATTCTGGTTAGAACATATGCATGGTATGACATCAATCTGTTTGTACTTGTTGAGGCTGATTTATGACCTAGTATGTGATCTCTTCTAGAGAATATTCCATGTGTACTTGAAAATAATGCACATTCTGCAGTTTTAGGATAAAATCTTCTGAATATATCTGTTCAGTTCATCTGGTCTAGTATATCATTCAAATCCATTGTTTCCTTGTTGATTTTTTCGCTTAGATGATCTGTCCTTTGATGTAACTGGGGAATTAAAGTCCTGTACTATTATTTATTATTACCAATGAGTTCCTTTTTTTTGTTTTTTATTATTTTTTTATATATTTGGGTGCTTTCAAGTTGAGGGCATAAATATTTACAATTGTTAGTTATTCTTTTCAGATAGACCACTTTATTATAATATAGTGCCCTTATTCATCTCTTGTTCCAGTCTTTGGGTTAAAATTTGGTTTGTCTGATATAAATATGGCTACTCTGGCTTTCTTTTGACATCCATTAGCATGAAAATAGTTCTTCATCCCCTCAATTTCAAACTGAAGGTATCTTTAGGACTAAAATGAGTATCTTGTAGGCAGCATATAGATGGGTCTTGTTTTTGTTTTTTTGTTTTAATCCATTCTGACATAATATGTGTTTTGATTGGAGCATTTGCTCCATTTACATTCAGAGTACTTATTGGTAGATGTGTATTTAGTGACATTTTATTATTTTTTTGTTGTTTTTGGAGATTTTCTCTGGTCTTTTCTAGTCTGTTGCTTTTGGTCTTTCCTTCCCATTCCAAGAGTGTCATTTATAATATTTCTCTCAGGGCTGGTTTAGTGGTCACAAACTCCTTTAGTTTTTATATGGGAAATTATTTATCTCTCCTTCTATTCTGAATTAAAGCCTTGCTAGTTCTAGTATTCTTGGGTGCATATTTTTCCCATTCAGCACATTGAATATATTATGCCACTCTCTTCTGGCTTGCCAAGTTTCTGTGGATGATCTATTGCTAACTGTACTGGTGTTCCATTGTAAGTTAGGGACTTCCTTTCTCTTTCTGTTTTAGGATATTTTTATCAGTATATCTTTGCAAAATTGACAACAATATGTCTTGGTGCTCATCTTTTTGTTGATTTTGATGGGAGTTCTCTGTTCTTTCTGGATTTGGATGTCTGTTTCCTTTCCCAGTTTAAAGAAATTTTCAGCTATAATTTGTTCAAATAAACCTTCTTCCTCCCTTTCCTTCATCTTCTAGGATTCCTATGATATGAATGTTATTATGTTTGATGGAGTCATTGAGTTCTCCAAGTCTACTTTTGTGATCCAGAATTTTTCTTTCTCTCTTTTGTTCAGCATTATTTTCCATAATTCTATCTTCTATATCACTTATACATTCCTCTGCTTCTTCCATCCTTATGATCATTACATCCAGTCAGTTTCACATCCTAGTTATGGCATTCTTCATTTCAACCTGATTGTTTTCCAGCTCTCTTATCTCTGTGGTATGGGTTTCCCTGGTATCTTTCATGCCTTTCTAAGTCTAGCTAGTATCCTTATGACTGTTGCTTTACATTCTAATTTTAGGCATAGTACTTATATATGTTTCTATTAGATCCCTGGCTGTGACCTTTTCTTGTCCTCTCTTTTGGAGTGAATTCTTCCATCTTGGCATTTTTGTCTAGGTCTCTGTCTTCATTTCTGTGTCAGGGAAGCCTGTTATATTTCCTCTTCTTGAAAGAAGTGGCTTTATAAAGAAGAGGTCATATAATGTCCAGGACCTGGTACCTCAGGAAATGTCTCTGATGTGGGCTTCATGCACCCTGCTGGTGTGTTTTGGCTGCTCCATCACTCAGGACCATTATCAACAGAGTTTCTCCTTACCTGATGGGTGAAGTGTTTGGACTCTTGCCAGAGTGTGGTGACTCTGTGTCTAGATGTACTAGATGTGCTTTGGTCTGGTTGTTAAAAGATACCTGATTCTATTTCCACTATAACTGAATATTTGTAGACTTCTATGGTCAGTACATATGGTTCGTGCAGGGGTTTAAGCTGGTCTTCTGGAGAAGGGGCACACTGCACTGGTCCTGAGGCATACTTAGGTATGTAGCAGTACCAGGGGATCAATGGGGGTGCGGGACTTGGTATATGCAGATTAGGCAGCTAGTGCTGGTGCTGTGCTGTTTACTGAAGTTGTATTATGCTGAGGAGCAGGGGAGAGAAATGGCAGTAGCCCACTCTTATATCTCTGGAGATGTGAGTTCATGTTTGCTGCTCTCAGGGAACAGCTTTTAAGGGAGCAAAAAGTTTCCCCTCATACATCACAGGAATTTTTCAAATTGCTGATATTAGACTGTCTGTCTCTGGGTTGCTTGCCTGCCTGGAAAAGTGCAGTGCATCTTGGCCCTATTCTAGTCAAACTTGCTGACTTTTAAATTCCAAAATGCAGGGACCTGGGAAAGGGTCTTTGGGAAAGGGTCTTGTCATGCTGGAACTGATTCAGGTTTGACCCAGAAGGGCAGTTGCACCAGAGCACGGGGGTATGGAATTTGGAACAAGCAAGCTAAACAGCCAGTGTCCTGTTTAGTTGCCCTCAGCAGGTGTCTCTGTGCCTATGCTGAGGAATCAGGGAGGGAAATGGTGACTACTGTTTCTTTAGTTCCCAGAGAAGCAATGCCACCTCTCATAAATATGTTCCAAAAAGAATGAACAGTCTCTCTATGTTTCCTTTAGGCAATTCTCAGATCATGTTGTCTGCCCTGGGGTTGTTTGCCTGCCTCCTCTCTGGGAGTAGGGTAGCACCCTCAGGTCTTTATCCTAACCAAGTCTGGGGTTCTCTAAAACTCCAGTCTTAGAGCCCTGCTGGCTGCAAAAACTCATGAAGCTCTACCCCTCTCATTTTCCCAGCCAATGAATGGCTTTATCTCCACACTTCCTACCTCCCATGCTGTGGACTCTTCTCTCCCTCTAGTTGTACAGTTTTTCTCCCAGTCCTTATATCAAATTCTTGAGTATTCAGAATGATGTAATAGTATCTAGCTATGTCTGAGGGATGAGGCAAGCTTAGGGTCCTCCTGCTCTGCCCTTTTAACTCCCCATCTGATCTATGTATTCTAAATCAGTAGTGTAACAAACAAATTTTTGTTCATGTTATTTTCTTATCTTTTTAATAGCTATAGAATCTATTGTGAAATGATGTTTTTCCTGACATTGGTGATTTTTGACTTCTCTCTTTTTATCTTTATCAATCTCACTGAAAATTTATCAATTTTAATGTTTTGAGAGCCAGTTCATATTTTATTGATATTTTCTATTGTTCTCATTTTTGAGTTTATAGGTTATACTCTTATTTTTCTCCTTCTTTGTCTCAGGTTCATTTTGCTCTTTTTTCCCCCTTGGCTCTTGGGGTGAAAAATTAGATTATTAGTTTGAGACTTTTACTTGTTTATAATGTATGAATTTCATGCTGTAAATTTCCCTTTAAGCACTATTTTTGTGCATTTTACAAATTTTGCCATTTGTGTTTTTATTTTTATTCAGTTCTATGTATTGTGTTTTATTTTTATTTTAATGTTTTATAGCTATGGCATAGTTTACCTATACCATTCTTTTTTTTAAGTTTATATATTTATTTTGAGAGATACAGAGAGTTCAAGTTGGGGAGGGGCAGAGAAAGAGGTTGGACAGGAGATCTGAAGTGGGCTCCACACTTACAACAGAGAGTTGGGCCCAGGGCTTGAACTCATGAACCATGAGATCATGACCTGAGCCAAAGTCAGACGCTTAACCAACTGAGGCACTCAGATACCCTTGTGTTTTATTTTTATATCCCTATTCACTATGAATTATTTATAAATTTAGTACTTAATTATAAGTGTTTGAAAATTTATCCATTTTTATGTTATTGATTTTTAGTTTTATTCCATTATTGTCAGAAATACTCTATATGATTTTAATTATTTTAAATATGCAAAGGCTTATTTTGTGGCACAGAATATTGTTAAATTTGTTCAGTACTATATGGGATCTTGAAAAGAATACATATTTTGTTGATGGATGGAATGTCGTGTAATGTCAGATCCTTTTGTCTGGTGATATAGTATTTCTTGGTTGCTGAGAGTATGGTGTTGAAGTCCTTAACTCTAAATGTGGTATTGTCTATATTTTAAGTATTCCAATTTCTGTTATATCTATTTTGAAGCTCTGGTCTTTGATTAATACATATTTAGAATTGCTATCCCTTCTTCATAAATAGATCTTTTTATCATTACCTGATGTCCTACTCTGTTTCTAGTAACTTTTTCATCTGAAATTTTCTTTA
The DNA here is from genome assembly GCF_007474595.2 of Lynx canadensis. Classification (NCBI taxonomy): domain Eukaryota; kingdom Metazoa; phylum Chordata; class Mammalia; order Carnivora; family Felidae; genus Lynx; species Lynx canadensis. The sequence continues at coordinate 122,872,989 of NC_044311.2, forward strand.
TCTGAGATTTATATAGTTACTTTTACTCTTTTTAAATTAATTTTTGCATGATGTAACTTTTTACATCCTTTTATTTCAAAATGGTCTGAATTAAGATTGAAGTGGGTTTCTTGTAGACAGAATATGGTCGATTGTTTTTTAAAACAATACTCTTAGTCTCTGTCTTTTTTGGTGTATTTATTAGACAAATTTAAAGTAATATAGTCTCAGACTGCCTTTTTATGATGATTTTTGTTTCCTTTGTTTCTCATTTTTCTGATTTTTTGTGTGTTTCCTATAAATAATTTAAACATTTTTATATTTCCATTTTTTTATAATGTTTTTAGTGTATTCCTTTGTATAGTGTTCTTAGGGGTTGTTATAGGTATTACCACATATATACACATCTTATCACAGTGTATTGGTGTTAATAGTTTACCAGTTTGAGTAAATTGTAGAAATCTTATTTCCATTTAGGTTTCTCTACCATCATAATTTTAAAAAATACATTTCTTTTTTATTTCCATTGAGTAGCACATCTGATGTTGTTTAACTTTTGCTTCAGCTGAAAAATATAATTAAAAAAAAACTAATGATGTAAAAGTACTCTCTTATGTTAACTCTATTTTTACACACCATATTGTTTTACTTTAAATTCAGAAAGATCTACTGTGTTATCATTTTCTTTGAGTTATGAAAGGTACTTTAGGCATTCTTTATTGTTTCATCTGCTAGGAATTTTTGTTTTTTTTTTTAGCTTTCTTTTGTCTTGGATACCTTTATTTCTCCTTTGTTCCTGAAGGATAGTAGTAAGTAGTTTCAGTTTTGATAGTTCTCTTTCACTATCTGAAAAATGCTAAGACAGATCTTCAAACTTTGTATGACAAGAAAAAAATTGTAACTATGGTGATGGATATTAACTAGACAAACAAATTAAAAAAAGGAAAAGAAAAATATGCTGTTGTCTTCTGGTCTCTTTGGAGTCATAAAAATCTGTTCTTTATAAGGAATGTATCATTTTTCTTTGTTGCTTTTAAGAGTTTTTCTTCCTCCTTTTGGTTTTACAAAGTTTAATTATTATTTTTATTTGTGAGGCTTTACTTGGATTATTCCTATTAAGATTTATTCAGCTTCTCTAATAGATTTTTGTAGCACTTTTATGAAAGCCATTTAAAAATCTTTGTTAGATCATTCAAACATCTGATATCATCTCAATATTAGTTGATCTTTTTTTTTTAATTTAACTTAAATTCTGGTTGCTTGGGTTTTGCTATATTGAATCATTTTTAGTTGTGTTCTGAACATTTAGTTTATTACCTTGGGAGACTTTATTTACTTCTATTTTATCATTCAGCCATTTTGTTCAGATTTGGCATATATGTACTTTCTTATTTGATGGCTTTAGTTTCATTACAGGTTAGTTTTTTGACTTCTTGCAAAGGGTATGTTGGTCTACTTTATTTTTCTAGTGGCATAAACATTACTCATGAATCTTTGCTAAAAATGTTTACATAGGTAGAAGGAGCTTTGCTGGGTTGCTTGTTTTTGCTGGGAAACTTCCATTTTTAGTAAAAATGGAATACTTATCTGAACAGTCAGTATTATTTTAATCCCTTAAGGTACTACTAAGGGTGTCTGTGGTAGACATACATTTATGCAGGCCTTTGTTCTGTGTTCTTTATCATCTCCATAAAAATGTTGCTAAGGCCAATGTCTAAGAGATTACTGTTTTTGTTTTGTTTAGAAGTTTTATGGTTTCAGGTCTCACATTTAGGTTTTTAATCCATTTCAATTATTTTTGTGTATGGTGTAAGAAAGTGGTCCTATTTCATTCTTTTTCATGTAGTTGTCTATTTACCCCTGCACCATTTATTGAAGACTGTCTTTTCCCATTTTGTATTCTTGTCTACTTTGTCACAGATTAATTGACCACAGAAGCATAGGTTTATTTCTGTATCTTATTCTATAGGCTCTCTTTTCTATTTCATAGATTTATGTGTCCATTTCTGTGCCAATACCAATGATTACTAGAGCTTTGTAATAGCTTTGTAGTGTAGCTTTCTTTTTCTGCAACTTCATTATTTTTAATTGTTTTGATTTTTTAGAGGAGTTTTAGTTCACAATAAAGTTGAGAAGAAGGTACAAAAGATTCCCATATGTCCCTGCCCTGTCACTTGCATAGTCTTCCGTATTATCAATGTCCCCCCACCCCGAGTGATACATTGTTCATAATTGGTACACTTACATTAAAATATCATAATCATACAAAGTCTATGGTTTAAGTTAGGATTCATTCTTGTATATCCTATGGGTTTTGACAAATGTAGAATGATATTCATGTAAATGTATTCATCATCATAGTATCAACAGGATATTTTCATTACTATAAAATACTCTTCTAAGATTAAGCACCTCGTACAAACCAATGGTAACTGCTAATCTTTTTATCATCTCCATAGTTTTGCTTTTTCTACAATGTCAGGTAGTTGGAGTTACACAGGGCATAGCCTTCTTAGATTGGTTTCTTTCACTTAATAATATGCATTTAAATTTCCTCCATGTCTTTGGATGGATTGATGGCTCATTTTTTTTTTGTGCTGAATAATAATATTCCACTGCACCAAAATTTATTTATTCCTACTGAATGACATTTTGGTTGTTTACAAGTTTTGGCAATTATAAGTAAAATATTTCTAAACTTCAACTTTTAGATCTCTGTGTGGACATAAGTTTTTAACCCCTTTAGGGAAATACCAAGCAGTAATAATAATGGATTATGTGGTAAGACTATGTTTAGTTTTGTAAGAAACCACCTAACTACCTCCCAGAGTGGCTATATATTTTCATTCCTATCAGCAATGAATGAGAGTTTCTGTTGCGCATTAAGTGAGCATTTGATGTTGTCGATGTTTTGTTTTTTGCCCATGCTAATAGGTATGTTACTATATTTCATCCTTGTTTTAATTTATATTTTTCTGATGGCATGTAATATGGGATTTTTTTTTATATACTTATTTGCTATATGTAAATATCCTTTGGTGTGTTGTCTACAAAAGTCTTAGGCCTAGTTTTTAGTGATTTTTTTTCTTATTGTCAAGTTTTAAGTGTCATTTATATGTTTTGTATAACAGTCCTTTATTAGATGAGTCTTTTGCAATTATAACCTCCAAGTCTATGGCTTATCTTCTCATTCTCTTGACATTGTATTTCACAGAATAAAAGTTTTCAGTTTTAATGAAGTTCAGCTAACCAATTCTTTAGTTCATGAATTCTCCCTTTGCTATTATATCTAAAAAGACATTGCCATACCCAGGGTCATGTAGGTTTTCTCTTTTTTTTAAATCTAGGATTTTAATAATTTTGTATTTTACATTTAGTTCTTTCATACATTTTTGGTTTTTGGTTTCATACATTTGGTTTTTCATACATTTTAGCTTTTTTGAAAAAAGTGTAAGGTCTATCAAGATTCATATTTTCATATGTGGATGTCCAATTGTTCCAGAACCATTGTTAAAAAGAATATCTTTGCTTCATTATATTACCTTTTCTCCTTTCTCAAAGATCAGTGGACATTACTTATATGAGTCTACTTCTGAGCTCGCTACTCTGTTTCTCCAACCTATGTGTCTATTCTTTCTCTAATACCACCCTCTTTTGATTATTGTAGCTCTATAGTACGTCTTGATATCAGTAGGGTGGGTCTTCCAACTCTTGTTCTTCTTCAGTATTATGTTAGCGCTTCCAAATCTTTTGCCTCTCAATATAACTTTAGGCGTCAGTTTTTAAGTAATCACAAAATGGCTTAATGGAATTTTTTATTGGGATTGCATTAAATCTATAGATCAAGTTTGGAAGAACATACTTTTTGATATTATGAAACTTTGCATTTATGAATATAGAGCATCTCTCCATTACTTAGTTTTACTTTGATCTTGTTTATCAGAGATTTATAGTTTTTCTCAGAAAGATTTTGTGTACACACACACACATATGTAATTTTATACCTATTTCATTTTTAGATGCTAATGTAAGTGGTATTTTGTTATTAATTTAAAATTCCACTTGTTCGTATGGTTATATGGGAAAGCAATTGACTTTTCTATGTGGATCTTGCATCTTGCAACCCTATTTAGTTCCAGATGGGGTTTTTGTTTCTTTGTTTCTTTCATATATTCTTTTTTTTTCCATACATTGCATGTAATCTGAAAACAAAAACTTTTATTTCTTCTTTTCTAATTGGGGTTCCTTTTATTTGGCATTTTGGTCATTGCAGTAGCTAACACTTCCAGGGTGATGTTGAAAAGATGCTGTTAAAGGGGACATATTATTCTTGTACCTGATTATAGAAGAAAACTTCAAGTTCACATCATTTGTGTCATGCTAGCTATACCATTATGTAGATATTCTTGATCAAGTTGAGAAAGTACCCTTTCTATTGCTGGTTACTGGAAGTTTTTATCATGAATAAGTGTTAGATTTTTGTCTCACAAAGTGCATTTTATGGAAGTTATTGAAATAATCATGTGACTTTTCTTTTTTAGCATATTTATATGATAGACTATATAATTGATTTAATCTTCCAGTCTTCCATCCCTGTTGCTATACCTCTTCAAGGGGAGTGTGAGTACCTACAATAAAAGAAAAAAAACAGCACAAAAACAAAAGCAAAAATATCCTAATTCTTGTCTCCCTTCCCTTGTATAATGCTGTCATTCACCTCATATATAGGTATACTATATGTGTGTGTATGTGTGTACGTGTGTGTATACATAATTGAACATTGTTATTATACAGAATAAGTTGTTAATAAATTAAGAGAAATACAGGTTTTAATTTTATTTTTTCTTATAGTTTCTTCTATGCTCTTCCTTAAATTTTCAGATGTAGTTTCTGACCTATATTATTTTCCTTCTCTTTAAAGATATTCATTAATATTTCTTCTATGGCAAGTCTACTAGCAAACTTCTCTCAACTTTTGTGTTTCTGCAAGGGTCTTTATTTCTAATTTACTTGTGAAGAATAATTCATAAGGTACAGTAGTTCTACACTGGGGCTACAAAAAAAACCCCAGAGTACAGCTATATATTTTTAATGTTAATATGGGCAGATGACACAATTATTAAACACAGAGAACAGAAGGTATTAATATGGACTATGGGAGATAACTTATAGTTGCCATTACTTCCTCAGATAATTCTTTTCTGGTCACCTGACCAAAAGTTAAACAGTAGTGATGTGTTTTCCAAGTTGACTCTGGATATCATGGAAGTCCCGGTGGTCACATTATTCAAGACTCTGTTCTCCTGTTTTATAAACCAGGAAAATTTTAATATCTTCCTTATAGTTGGGCATTCTGGCTACATTTCTCATATTTTCAATCAGCTGCTTATAGAAAAAGACTATATATGATTTGAGCCCTGAGGAGAGCAATCTTGTCAACACTTTGATTTAGGATTTCTATCTTCTAGAACTGTGAGAGAATAAACTTCTACATTTGCATGTTCATATCATTTTTTAATGTACTCTGCTGAGCTGCATGACTATTATTGGAACTTCTCTCTATAGTTATACATGATGTATAGGTATTTTGAGTTTAAAATTATTTTGATAACTGTTTCTACCAAATCCCAGTAATGTTTTAATGACTGTTCACTCTAAGAGATTATGTATTAGCTACTGTTCAGGTAAATTTTAAGCCCCAAATTACAATGATTATCACTGGGGCTCTTTTAGAAATCTACCCAAATACTCTATTTATAATACTTCCATGTGATGGCTATTTTCAAAATTATTTTTATGTTTGGATTATATTCCTCAGAGTGTAAATTAATAGTAAATTTACAGTAAATAGTTTAGGCGTTTTCCACCAAGTCTCTCAAAGCCAGTGAGTGTCTGAACTCTATTCTAATTCAAATATCCTTTTAAACACTAGAAGAGATAGGGTTGACCTTCAAAACTCAAAATAGTTATAAAAGGCATTCGCATAATTTTTATCATTAGTGTTGGTAAAGGAGGCAGCTTATTTTGAACTCTATGAGGAATGTTTCTTATGACACTCCAACACAGTTATCCCTAAGAATTCAACTGACTGGATTATCCTTTTATCCTTGGCTAGTTCACCTGTTACTACAATTCTTAAATCTTACTTAGATTCCATATCTGTTCATATTGAATGTTGATTTTAGCTGTGGTGCCATCTACCAAGTGATAAAACACTGAAGGGTGAAATAATATGATCAGTTTGGGTCAAAGAGATCTCTACATTTTTATTGCTGTTGTGATTGTATGAGTAATGCTGTTATTTGTTCTTTGTATGTTTGTGTGATATTTATTGGTAGAATAGACCAATACATTTTTTTTTTTGTCCTTAAACAACAGAATTCATTTTCTCACAATTCAACAGGCTAGAAGTGAAGATCAAGGTGCCGTCAGTGTTGGTTTCCTGAGATATCTCTCTTCCCAGCTTATAGATGGTTGCTTTCTTGCTGTGTTCTCAAATATGGGGAGAAATAGACGTCTCTGGTGTCTGTTTCTTTTCTTTTTCAGTTTTTATTTCAATCACGAAGTGTCATCACAAGTCCATTCCTTAATCCCCATCAGCTATTTCACATGTATCCCTCCCATTTCCCCTCTGATAACCATGTGTTTGTTCCCTGTAGGTAAGAGTCTGTTTCTTGTTTTCTCTCTCTTTTTTGTTCTCCTTTTCACATTTATTTTCGGTCTACATGCCACATAGGAGTGAAATCATATGTATTTGTCATTCTTCAACTGACTTACTTCACTTAAAATAATAGTCTCTAGTTCTATTCATGTTGTTGCCAATGGAAATATTTCATTCTTTTATAGCTGAATATATTTTATTGTATGTACCACATCTTCTTTATCCATTTATCAGTGAATGGATGCTTGACTGCTTTTATAACTTGGGTATTGTAAATAATGCTGCTATACAATTAAGGACACATGTATCCCTTTGAATTAATATTTTTTGTGTTCTTTGGGTAAATACCTTGTGCTGCTATTGTTGGATGTAGATTAGTTCTATTTTTTGAGGAACTTTTTGAGGAACCTCCATACTGTTTTCTGTAGTGGATTCATTGGTAGTCATTCTACCAACATTTCAAGAGGGTTTCTTTTTCTCCTGCTGTTTCCTCTGTTGTTGGTTTTAGGCATTATGACAGATGTGAGGTGATAACTCATTAAGTTCTGATTTGCGTTTTCCCAATTATCAGTATTGTTGAGCAAACTTTCATGTGTCTTTTGTCCATCTGTATGGTTTTCTTTAGAAAAATGGCCATTCATGTCTTCTCCTCATCTTTTAACTGGAATTATTTGTTTTTTTGGTTGTTGAGTTGTTCTTTATATATTTCGATACTAACCATTTATGGGCTATGACATTTACAAATATCTTTCCCATTCCATAGGTTGTGTTGTACTTTTGTTGATTGTTTTTCTTCACTGTGCAGAAGCTTTTTTATGTTGACATAGTCCCAATAGTTATTTTTGCTTTTGTTTCCAATGCGTTAGGAGACATATCCAGAAAGAGTCTATGGCTGATGTCAGAGAAATTACTGCCTGTGTTCTCCCTCTACGATTTTGATGGTTTCCTGTCTCACACTTTAGGTCTTTAATCCATTTGAATTTATTTTTGTGTATGGTGTAAGAAAGTGGTCCAGGTTCATTCTTCTGCTGTTGCTGTCCTGTTTTCCCAACACGTTTATTGAAGAGACTGTCTTTTTCCTATTGGATGCCCTTTCAAGTTTTGTCAAAGATTAATTTACCATATAGTTGTTGGTTTATTTCTGGGTTTCTATTCGTTTCCATTTATCTATATGTCTATTCTTGTGCCAGTACCATAGTGTTTTGATTACTACTGTTTTTGTAATATAACCTGAAGTCTGACGTAGTGTTGCCTCCAGTTTTTTTTTTTTTTTTTTCTTTTCAAGGTTTCTTTGGGTTTTCAGGATCTTATGTGGTTCCAAACAAATTTTAGGATTGCTTGTTCTAGCCTTTGTAAAAAATGTTGTTGGTATTTTGATAGGGGTTTGCGTTAAATGTGTAGATTGTTTGGGGGTAATATAGGCATTTTAACAATATTTGCTCTTCCAAAGCATGAGCATGGAATGTTTTTCCATTTCTTTGTGTCATCTTCAATTATTTTCATCACTGTTTTATAGTTTTCAGGGTACAGGTCTTTCATCTCTTTGTTTAGGTTCATTCCTAAACAAACATTCCATTCTAGTTTTTGATGTAGTTATAAATGGGATCAATTCGGGGCACCTGGGTGGCTCAGTCAGTTGAGCGTCTGACTTCAGCTCAGGTCATGATGCTGCAGTCTGTGAGTTTGAGTCCCACTTCGGGCTCTGTGCTGAGAGCTTGGAGCCTGTTTCAGAATCTGTGTCTCCCTCTCTCTCTGCCCCTCCCCCACTCATGCTCTGTCTCTGTCTCAGAATAAATAAACATTAAAAATTAAAAAAATAAATGGGATAAATTCTTTAATTACTCTTTCTGCTGCTTCACTGTTGATGTATAGAAATACAACAGATTTCTATATGTTGATTTTGTATCTGTACTTTACTGAGTTTGTGTATCAGTGCCAGCTATTTTCTGGTGGAGGTTTTGGAGTTTTCTTTTTCTTTATTTTTAATCTTTATTTATTTTTGAGAGAGAGAGAGAGAAGAGAGGAGAGAGAGAGAGAGCTCAAGCAGGGGAGGGGCAGAGAGAGAGGGAGACACAGAATCTGAAGCAGGCTCCAGGCTCTGAGCTGTCATCACAGAGCCCAATGCAGGGCTCTAACTCATTCACAGTGAGATCATGACCAGAGCTGAAGTTGGACGCTTAACTGACTGAACCACCCAGGTGCCGTTGGAGTTTTCTATATAGAATACCATGTCTTCTGCAAATAGTGAACATTTGACTTCTTCCTTGCCAGTTTAGATGCCTTTTATATCTTTTTGTTGTCTGATTGCTGTGGCTAGTACTTTCAGTACTATATTAAATAACAATGGTAAGAGTGGACACCCCTATCTTGTTCCTGACCATAGAGGAAAAATTCAGTTTCCCATTGAAGATGATGCTACCATGGTTTTTTTCACATATGGCCTTTATTGTGTTGAAATATATTTCCTGTAAACCTACCTTGTTGATGTTTTTTTTTTTTTTATATCATGAATAGATGCTATACTGTGTCATATGCTTTTTCTGCATCTATTGAAATGATCATAAGGTTCTTATCCTTTCTCTTATGATGTGAGGGTATCATGGTATTTGATTTGAAAATATTGAAACACTCTTGCAAATGAACAATAAATCTCACTTGACTGGTGATTTTTTTAAATGCATTGTTGGATTTGGTTTGCATGTATTTTGTTGAGGATTTTTGCATTCATGTTCATCAGAGATATTGGCCTTTAGGTTCTCTTTGTTGGTGGAGTTTTTATCCAGTTTGGTATTGGGGTAATGCTGGCCTAATAGGATGAATTTGAAAGGTTTCCTTCCTTTTCCATTTTGAAATATTTTGAGTGGAATAAATATGGCTCTTCTTTTCTTTTAATAGTTTGGTATATTTCACCTGTAAAACCATCTGGCCTTTGATTCTTGTGTGCTGTGTGTATTTTTGATTACTGATTCAGTTTTTTTTTCTGATAATCTCTTCAAAATTTCTATTATTCCTTTTTTCATTTTTGGTAGTTTTATTACATTTTCTAGGAATTTATCTATTTCTTCTAGGTTGTCACATTATTTGACATATGGTTTTTCATAATATTCTTTTATAATTCTATTTCTGTGGTGCGGTTGTTATTTTTCCTTTTCCATTTATTATTTTAGTTTTCTTTTATCTATATAAGTATGGATAGAGGTTTATCAATTTTTTCCCCCAAAGAACCAGCTCCCTGGGTTCATTGATCGGTTCTATTGTGTGTTTTGTTGTTGTTGTTTGTTTGTTTTGTTTCTGTGTCATTTTATTTCTACTATATTTAGTATTTATACTAAATATAGAATTTTTTATTTACAAAAATATTTATAAATATTATTATTTCCTCACTTCTGTTGGTTTTAGCTTTTGTTTTTGTCCTTTTTCTAGCTTCTTTAAGTGTAAGAATAGGTTGTTTGAGATTTTTCTTGCTTCTTGAGGTGGAACCTGTATAGCTCTACACTTCCTTTGACAACTGCATTTGCTACATTCCAAAGGTTTTGGACCATTATGTTTTCACTTTCATTTGTTTCCATGTAACTTTTTTATATCTTCTTTTATTTCCTGGTAGACTCATCATTGTTTACTAGCATGTTACTTAATTTCCATGTATTTACAGTGTTTCTGGAATTTTTCTTGTGCTGACTTCAAGTTTCATAGCTTTATGGACAGAAAAGATGGATGGTGTAATGTCTATCTTTAATTTTTGAGGCTGCTTTTTGACATAATATGGGATGTATTCTGGAGAATGTTCCATGTACATTTGGAACCATGGTATTCTGCTGTTTTAGGTTGTACTGTTCTGAATAAATCTGTTAAATCTCTCTGGCCCAGTGTGTGATTCAAAGCCATATATCCTTGTTGATTTCTATTTAGATGATCTGTCCATTGATGTAAGTGGGGTGTTAGAGTCCCCTACCATTATTTTATAATCATTGATTAGTTTCTTTGTTTTTAACTGTTTTTAGTATTTGGATGCTTCCATTTTGGGTGCATAAACATTTACAATTGTTATATCTCCTTGTTGGATTGCCCCCTTTATCATTATATAGTGTCCTTCTTTGTCTCTAGTTACAGTCTTTGCTTTAAAGTCTATTTTTGTCTGATATAAGAATTGCTACTTTTGCTCTTTGACATTCACTTGCCTGATAAATGTTTCTCTATCCCTTCACTTTCAATCTGCAAGTGCCTTAAGGTCTAAAATGAGTTTCTTTTTTTTTTTTTTTTTTAATTTTTTTTTCAACGTTTATTTATTTTTGGGACAGAGAGAGACAGAGCATGAACGGGCGAGGGACAGAGAGAGAGGGAGACACAGAATCGGAAACAGGCTCCAGGCTCTGAGCCATCAGCCCAGAGCCCGACGCGGGGCTCGAACTCACGGGCCGCGAGATCGTGACCTGGCTGAAGTCGGACGCTTAAACCGACTGCGCCCCCCAGGGCGCCCCTAAAATGAGTTTCTAATAGGCAATATAAGATTAAAAAAAAATAATGTTTGTTTGAGTGTGCCTGAGGAGGGTCGAGGAAGAAAGAGGGAGACACAGAATCGAAACCAGGCTACAGGCTCTGACCTGTCAGCACAGAGCCCAAGGTGGGGCTCAAACCCACAATGGTGACATCATGACCTGAACTGAAGTTGGATGCCTAATCAACTAAGCCACCCAGCCCCACCAGCATATAGATATTTTTTTTATCCATTCTTTCACTCTATTGTCTTTTGATGGAAACATTTCTTCTTTTAAATCCAAAATAATTATTGATAGATATGTACTAGTGCCATTGTATTACTTATTCTGTGGTTATTTCTGAAGAATTTCTCTGATCCTTTCTTGTGTTGCTCTATTTCATGGTTACTGGTTTCTGTAGTGATATATTTGATATTTTTAAATTCTTTAAAAATTTATTGGTGGTTTTTTTTTTTTTATTTGTGGTTACGTTAGGTTGTATATACCATCTTCTACATAGAGCAATCTGTATTCATTTGATGATTATTTCAGTTTGAAGTCCTCTCCTCCCTTGTTTAGGTATACGGTATCATATTTTACATCAGTTATTTGTGGGTTCCTTGATGTATTTTCTTCCAGAAATATGTAATTTTACTGATTTTGGTGTTTCCTAATGTGTACTGTGATTTTTCATCTTACCTTTCCATTCAATTGTCCTTTTTAATATTTGTTTCAGGGCTTGATCAGCAGTCAAGGCTCCTTAGTTTTTGTTTGTCTAGGAAAATCGTTATCTCTCCTATTCTGCTTGTTAGCCTTGCTTGATAGAGTGTTTCTGGCTGTGGACTTTCCCCATTCAACACTTTGAATATATCATGCACTACTTTATGACTTAGCAAGTTTCTGCTGAAAACTCTGATTATAGCCTTATGAGGATTTCCTTTGTATGTAACAGTCTTCTTTTGTATTGCCCCTTTTAATAATTTTTCTTTACCTTTATATTTTACCATGTTAATCACAACATGTCTGTGTGGATCTGCTTTTGCTGATTTTGTTGAGGGTTGTCTGCTGTTTTATTCCCCAAATTAAGAGAGTTTTTCAGCTATTATTTATTCAAATAAAATTTCTCCCTCCTTTTGTCTCTTCCTCTTCAGAGACTCCTATAATATGAATGTTACTATCTTTTAAAAAGTTACCTAGTTCCCTAAGTCTATTCTCATTTTGCATAATTCTTTTTCCTCTCTTTTCTGCATCTTGATTAATTCCCATTACTCTGTCTTCTGGATATTATTTTGTTTCTCTGCTTCTTCCATTCTGTTGTTTATTCCACAAGCATGCATCTCATTTCATTTTATTTATTGAGTTCTTTATCTTTCTCCTGTTATTCCTTATCTCTATGTTAAGAGTCTCACTCATGTCTTCCATTCTTTTCTGAAGCACACTGAGTATCCTTTCTTGGTGTATCTTTGCAGTGAGTATCCTTGATCATTTCTTTAAATCCTCCATCGGTCATGTTACTTATATTTGTTTTGCTTAGATCTCTGGCTGTGGTCTTGTCCTATTCTTTAATTTGGGACAATTGCCTCTGTCTTCTCATTTTTTTAAGTTTCTGTGCCTGTTTCTCTGTGTTAAGAAAGTCAGCTACATCTCCTAATTTTGAGGGTAATGGCTTTATGAAGAAGAGGTCTTTTATTGACCTGCATTACAGTATCCTCTGTTCCCCATGGCCTGGAATTTCTGAGTGTCTCTAACTCGTAACACATATAATCACATAACATGTGTCCTGGCAGATTTGTCTATCTGGACAGTCATCTGCAGAGTCTCTTTGCCTGTTGTGGGCAGTGTTTGGTCCCTGGCTTGAATGTGGCACATTTTAACTAGTTGTCCTCTGGTCTGCTTGTGAAATTGAAACTGGAAATGAGGCCTCAAAAACTCCCAGGTTGGGAGATGTGGTATGAACAGGGGTTTCAGCTTGTGTTCTGGGGTATGGGGCTGTCATGCTGGGACTGAGGCAAGTTTGACTTGGATGGGTGGTGGTTCTGAAGCATGGCGGGTGTGGGACTTGGTGTAAGCATTTATGTAGGGAGTATTGGCTCTGTACTGGTTTCTGCAGGTGGCAATGTACTTATGCTGAGGGATGGGAGAGAGAATAGTGACTGCCAGTTCCTTTTTTCCTGGAGGGGTCTCTCCATGAACGTTATCTCTCTGGGCCTTGCTCCAAGATGAGCAGTTAACTTCCTCACTGTGTGCCCCAACTGCTCTTCAATTGCTGTTTACACGGTGTATGTCTGTGGGCTATTTGCCCTTTGTTTTCTGCAATAGCATCCGCAAAGTCCTCTGAGCTCTCCCAGAGGCAAGCACATTGACCTTTAAAATTCTGGGCGTTAAGCCCTGCTGGTTGCAAGAACTCAAGAAAATTTTCCCTCTCATTTTCCAAGTCAATAACTATGGGGATTTGTTTTCCCAGTGTACTCCTCTATGTGTTAGTCTGTCTCTTACCGTTCTCTGCAACTGTAGCTCCCTCCCCACTGCAGTGTCCACAATCTGTTTCTCTCCCAAACTGTCTCTGTATTTAATACCTTCTTTGATATGGTCTCTTCTCTACCTTTAGTTTGTTCTCCCAGTCTTCAGATCAATTTCTGGGGTATTCAAGATGATTTAATAGTTATCTAGCTGTATTTGTGGGATGAGGTGAGCCTAGGATCTTCCTACTCTGCCACCGTCTTCCACTCCTGTAGACCAATACATCTTTATAGCAAGTGAGAAATAAATTCACAAATATGAGAGGGAAGAACAGGGAAGAAATTCAAAGGACAGAGAAGAAAAATGTCTTGATGTAGATAGAGAATAGTAAGTGTTATGCCCAGAATTCATGATCCCTAAATACCCCCAGGGAGCCAAGTCCAATGTAAAAGCAAAAGAGCCTTTATTGGAGCTAGCTCGAGCTCAATCCCCTACCTGCACGGAGGCAGTGAGATACCTGGGAGAGAGAGCTAGTTTCAAAAGGACAAAGGTTTTATTGGGGCCTAGGGGCAGTTGGTGAGGTAATGGCTGTGGCTTCAGCTGATTGGCTGGGGAAGGGTCCAAGTCCTGTTAGGCAGGTGAGTGGGAGGTTACTCAAGGGGAGGAGGCGTGGTCAAGGTGAAGGACATGGAACAAGTTGGAGTCCGGCGGCGTAGGCCCGCCCTTTCAGTAAGCACAGTTATCAAAATCATAAGTGGAAGGATAATGAATTATTTTTTTTCTGTAGTGGCCAAAGAAGACTCTTCTGTTGTAGGATTAGGTGTATCCATAAGTATGATGCTGTAAAGGAGAGTATAGATTTGCTATTATTCTTTGATGATGGGGCAGTTATTGTCTCTGAGAGACAAACAAGAAGTATGTCTGTGGCTAACTATATAGTTTAATGTAGATTTGAAAGTACTGCTGTAGGGAATAAGAGAGATATCACAACTTGGATAAAGAAGGAACTACAGTACAGTACTGAAAACACAACTGTTTTTGCAAATGAGAGTTTATGGTAGTAAGAATCTACAATATTTGACTTTGATTAGCATCTATAGCTTAGAAGCTTGGAGTCTGAATGACTTTAAATTTTTTTTAATGTTTTTTTTAAATTTATTTTTGACAGAGAGAGAGAGAGAGGGAGCATGAGCGGGGGAGGGGCAGAGAGAGAGCGAGACGCAGAATCTGAAGTAGGCTCCAGGCTCTTAGCTGTCAGCGAGATCATGACCTGAGCTGAAGTTGGATGCTCAACAGACTGAGCCACCCAGGCACCCCTGAATGGCTTTATAAAGAAATATTGCTTAATCAAAGGTGATCATCAGTAAGTGAGTGGGATGGGGACGCAAGGAAATATGGATATCCAGAATATATAATGGAATGGCTTATTTTTCTTTCATCATTTTGACTGTAGGCTAATTAGTAAAAGACTTCAACATTGAAGGTAATGATGAACAGATCTAAAATGTATACATTGTGTGATTCTAGAAGTAGGTATAGGTAGTGTGATCACATTATGTATGGTCTAAACTAAGACACTTTTAAGATTGAAAATGGAAATGATTAATAACTTTGAGAGTGAAAAGATGGGATATTAAAACTAACATCAAGACAAGAGTCATAAAATCTTAGACACTTCTGACCAAACATCACTGGATAGTCATTGTAATTATGGAAAAAATCCCTAAAGAAGATTGTTGGATAAGTCCTTAACATTGACCTTGAAGTTGCTCATAAGGGCAAGAGATGGAGTGGAGAATATGTGTGACCTAAATTAGATATGGTATGAAATCACAGAGATAAGTAATCACAGAGATAAGTGTAAAAGATATAATTCACTTGAAATAAAGAAAACACTGGTATTCATGCTCCTTAAAAAGCTTAAAATCTAGTTTTGTTTTTATTTTATAGTAATAGCCAGATATCATAAGAAATTATTAAGAGTCAAAGGGCTCTTGACACACCATCTCCCAGAGAATTATAATTATTATCATACACAATGAGAAATTTTCATGGGAGAGTTGAAATTATAAATTTCAATAAGAACATATTCTATATTCATATTTAATTGGGCTTTTTCAATATATACAAATTGCACTTTTATGCATAGCATATCAGAGTGAAAATTCTACAATGATGTTTATTAATTTATTCATTCTATTGTTTTCATTTATAACAATAGGTTTATGCATCTCATAACAATGAATTCTATGTTTATAATCAATAAATTAATGATTTTATCAAACTTTTTCTTTCCTGAGGAAGAAACAAAGTCTCTTATATTTTTAACTGGTTATGGAAGATAAAAATTTGATTTATATAAATTCTTTAAGATAAGATGTCAAAACTGTAAGTGGCTACTCAAATTTTTTCTCATAGAATATTAGACAATATGAAGAAATGTGAATAAATAAGACTAGAGAAGCAATAAAAATAATGAGAAGTAAAAGATATAGCACTTTTCCTGATAATAGATAAAAAAATCTTTCCAATTTTGCCGACCTATAACATCCAAAAGAGAATCAAATCACAGGCAAATTTTAGTCATGGGCAGAAAAATCCTAAATACAATGTTAGGAAGTGAAATCTAGGAACTCAATAAAAGGTTAATAGGGATTTTTTCTTCTTGAGAAAAGTGAGATGGATTTAACGTTTGCAAATCAGGAAGTATAATTTGCCATATTCACAAAACATAACAAAAAAGCATATGATCATCTCAAAGGATGAAAACAAAAAGCTTTTGATAAAATTCAATATGACAAAATTTTACTACTGTAAATATTAGAAAAAAATTTAATCTCTTAAAGAATATTTAAAAAACTATCTTAAATTATTTATAAAGAGGATATCTAAAGGACTTTTTACTTAAGATTGGTAATGAGAAAAGTATGTCTGTTCTCTTTGCAACTATTCTGTGGTATACCAGAGGATTTATTCAGTGTATTAAATGAGAAAAAAGGAATAAAGTATATATAGAGAGATAAAGGAAGAAACATTTGCAGGTGACATAATTATATAACAAGCAGAATGTAAAAACTTATGAATAATTATAACTAGGATATACATTTGCACAAGTTGGCAGTTATGGTATACAAGTTCAATAAAAAACTATTTCAGGGGGCCTGGGTGGCTCATTCGGTTAAGTGTCCAATTTTGGCTCAGGTCATGATTCTCTGGTTCATGGGTTTGAGCCCCATGTTGGGTTCTGTGCTGACAGCTCAGTGCCTAAAGCCGGCTTTGGATTCTGTGTCCTCCTCTCTCTCTGCCCACTCCCCACTTGTGTTCTGTCTCTCAAAAATAAATAAATGTTAAAATTTCGATTTTGGAAGCAAGAAATTATAAATAGAATGTCAGGGAAGACTCCATTGACATTAGCAGTTAATATTCCATAAGTAGAAAAAATCCAATAAAATATTAACCTTTATATCTATCCCTGCCAATAACCGTACAAAATATTATCAAAATTACCAACGAGAGGGATATACCTGTATATGGTATGGATAAACTTAAACTCTTACCTCACAGCATACATCAAAATAAGCCCAGAATATAGAGTTTAAATAAAAAAGTGAAGGGGTGCCTGGGTGGCTCAGTCAGTTAAGCATCCAACTTCAGCTCATGTCATCATCTCATGGTTTGTGAGTTCGAGCCCCATGTTGGGCTCTGTGCTGACCGCTCGGAGGCTGGAGCCTGCTTGGGATTCTGTGTCTCCATCTCTCTCTGCCCTCCCCACTTGTGCTCTGTTTCTGTCTTTCAAAAATAAATACATGTAAAAAACACTAAATAAGAAAGTGGAAAAAAAAGGAGGAGAAAAAATCCACAATTTATTATGTGGGGTGAGCGCGCACACACACACACACCCACACACACACACACTCTTGTACAGATTTGGCATTTATTTAAATCTAAAGCACAAAACATAGATAATAAACTCAAAACTGTCCAAAACACAACATTTTAAAATAAAAAACTAGTATGTTTTTAACTCTTTAAAATTAATATTTACATAAATTATGCTAGATAAAAGTTGTAAAGATACAATATTCAGAATCAAAATCCTTTATCAAACTTATATCTAACATTGTTATATGTGAGATCTAAAATCTAAAGTCTCAAGAAGCAAAAGTCCAGGGCCAGATGGCTTCACAGGCAAATTCTACCAAACATTTCAAGAAGAGATAATACCTACTCTCAAACTATTCCAAAAAACAGAAAGGAAGGAAAAATTCCAAATTTATTTTATGACACTGACATTACCCCACTATCAAATGAGATAAAGACTGCCCCATCCAAAAAGAAAAGAAAAATCTACATGCCAATGTCCCTTATGAACATGGATGAAAAAATTCTCAACCAAGTACTTGCAAACCAAATCCAACAATACATTAAAAAAACATTCACCTCAATCAGGTGGAATTTATTCCTTGTTTGCAAGAGTGATACATACAGCATTCACAAATCAATCAATGTGATACACTACATTAACAAAAGAAAGGATAAGAATCACTTGATCTCAGTAGATGTCAAAAAAAGTGGCAAAGTACAGCATCCATTCATAAAAACCTTCAACACAGTAGGTTTAGAGGGAACATTTCAACATAATAAAGGCCTTATTAAAAACCCACAGTTAACATCATCCTCAGTGGGGAAAAACTGAGAGAGTTTTTCCTCTACCGTCTGGAACAGGACAGAGATGTCCACTCTCAACCACAATTATTTAACATAGTACTGGAATTCCTAGCCTCAGCAATTAGACAACAAAAAGAAATAAAAGACATCCAAATCATCAAGAAAGAGTCAAACTTTCACTATTTGCAGATGACATGATACTACATGTAGAAAACCCAAAAGCTCCACCAAAAATAGCTAGCACTTACACACAAATTCAGTAAAGTTGCAGGATACAGAATCAACATGCAGAAATCTGTTGCATTTCTATACAGCAATAATGAAGCAGCAGAAAGAGAAAACAGTATGGAGGTTCCTCAAAAAATTAAAAATAGAATTACCATATGATCCAGTAATTCCAGTACTGGCTATTTACCCAAAGAAAACAAAAGCACTATTTTGAAAAGCTATATACACATCTATATTTATTAAACATTATAACAATAGCCAATAAATGTAAGCAATCCAAGTGTCCACCGATAGATGAATAAAGAAGTAGTATGTACATACAATGGAATATTATTCAGCCATAAAAAAGAATGAAGGGGTGCCTGAATGACTCAGTTGGTTGGGCGTCCGACTTTGGCTCAGGTCATGATCTTGTGGTTCCTGAGTTCAAGTCCTGCATCGCTCGGGCTCTGTGCTGACAGCTCAGAGCCTGGAGCCTGCTTCGGATTCTGTGTCTCCCTCTCTCTCTGCCCCTCCCCTGCTCATGCTCTCTCTGTCTGTCTGTCTCTCTCTCTCTCATAAATAAACGTTAAAAAATTAAAAAAAAATAAATCTTTCTATTTGCAACAACATGAATGGATCTAAAGGGTATAAGGATAAGTGAAACAAGTCAGAGAAAGACAAATACCATTTAATTTCTCTGCATGTGGAATTTAAGGCACAAAACAAAGAAAAAAGAGACAAACTAAAAAACAGACTCTTAACTGTAGAGAATAACTGATAGTTACTAGAGGAGAGGTGGATGGGGATGGGTGAAACAGATGAAGGATTAATGAGTTGTACTATCATGATGAGAATGAGTCATCTATAGAATTGTTGAATCACTTTAATGTAAACTTGAAAATAATATGACATGTATGTTAGCTACTAGAATTTAAAATTTTAAAAAGTAGTAGGAATAAAAGAAAACTCGAGTTTCTATTTCCTATAATGTTAGTAATACTTTATTATAGAAATTAAAATCCTGTTAAAATTAATATATAAATTTAAGATGAACAATGAAGTAAAGGACATCTTTCAGAAGGTTAAATTCCAGAAGAATAAGCCAACAACTATTGAGTCGTTAGTATTTACTATCATAATTGATTTTTTAAAATATTTTATTACTTGTTATTTAAATATTATACCAAAATGATGACTCTCAGGCCTGAATAAGAAGAGAATCCTATTACATACACATTTTAAAATGCGTAAGGGACGAGGGAGAAAGGAACCACAGAGCGCAAAAGAAGGAAAATGAAAACGCAAAAAAAGAAGAAAAGGGGACAGAAGGAGCACGGAGAACAAGGCGGGAAGGAGAAGAACGGACACAAAGGGGGAAAAGCCGGAAAAAGGGGCAGCGAGCAGCCAAGGAGAGAGAGAGGAGAGTAAGAGAGAGAGCCGGCTTGAGAGAGAGGAGAAAGAGAAAGAGAGAAGAGAAAGAAAGAAAGAGAGAGAGATATATATATATATATATATAGCAGGATATACATTCTCTAGTTTATTACAGTCTTCACACCATGTTAATTATGTGAGTTTTCCAGTTTACTAGAACCACCACTCAGTGGTTCTCTATCTTGAGTATACATTAGTAGCCCTGGGAATAATTGTCAAACCACATATTGTTGGGACCCATGTTCAGTTTTTCTTATCATTAAATAACGTGAGGGAAGGAGGAGGATGTTGGTGAAGGTAAGACAGATAATTTACTCTTCTAAAAGTTCTCTGACCTCAACTCACCTGGAGACTGAACTTTGAGAACCACTGACCTTACTAAGTCCTGAAGGTGTTTTTGTTTGCAAAGCATGACTAAATCCACTGCCAGTCTGTTTTTTTTTTTTTTTTTTTTTACTAATGGGAGATTACAAGAAGTCATCCTCAAAAAGAGTAACAGCCATCAATATCTTTACTTCTACTTGAAAAAGTAAAGATAAGAACGGAAGCATCCAGTCTCAAAATAATACCATCACAGTATTATCATTTAGATTTTTGTTGGATGATTGTTGTTAATCTGGAAAACACTCCTTTCTCCTGAATAAAAAGTTGCCATTAGCATTCTTATGTTAGACCAGGCCCCTTGGCTGGAGGAGAGGAAAACAAATGGGGACACTGGAAGGGTGTCTACTCACTGGCATAGCGGCTCATGAAGAACAAGTCAAGGACTTTGTAAGATGTTTACTTCATAATCATCTGGGGACTGGAAAGAAAAATGCACTACTCACTAAGTCTGTTGGGAGAGGAAGGGCATTGTTTTTTCAATGTGGAATGCCCTAGCCGATATTCTTTGGGAATTTAGTGAATAAGGAAAGTATGTGGAAGCTTAGACAAAACTATTCTCCCTTTTTGAAGCTGACCATGTTCTGTGATGCTGCTCAAGGACATTTAAATCTCTAGCATATAAGTTGGTCAAGTCTTCGGAAAAATTCTAATTAGACTTCTTTACCTGTCAGGATGCTTCTGGTGCTGAATATTCTAAGCCCTAAGGAAGTAGGCAGCAAAACACTCAGAAGTATTGTCAATTTACCAACTATCTGAATAGCTAAGTAGGCGTTCTTAACTAATTATTTTATTTGGATCAAAGACACGTATAAATTTTATGTTTGAAGTTAAACTTATAGAGTTTTATTTACAAATTTGCAAACATTCATACTTAATTGCTAATTGGAATTCTGAGTTAGTAAAATAATTCTAATCACTTAGATGATATTGCCCAACTGTAAGCTAATTTAAGTGTCTGAGCACATTTCAAGTAGATTAGGCTAAACTGTGGTGTTCAGCAGATTAGGTGTATTCAATCCATTTTTGACTTAATGATATTTTCAACTTGTGAAGGTGTTATTGGGACATAAGTCCATCATAAGTCAAGGAATATCTCTACTCAGTAATTCATACATATCTCCAAGACAACAGCTATTTATATTAACATCATGAAAAGCCTTTACTTGAGTAAGTTAATCATCTTACATTTCCTAAATAAATGGGGGAAAAGATTTACATTTATATAACGTTCTTTACCATCCATAACACCATGATAACAGCAAAAGTGTGTTTTCAAAGGTTTCAGAACATCTTAGGATATTTTCAGCTATTTAGCACTTTTACCAGCTACTGCTGTGTTCTATTTCCTTCGATAAGACTTAAAAAAAACAGATCAAGTCTCATCCTCACCCCATTTGTTTTTATCAACATGAAATATCAATAGCTAGTGAGGGTACTGGCAAAAAGTGGGACACGTCTATGATATTTTCTCCTGGAGTATATTGACAAATCTTGTCTATGTTGCTTCCCTCTGGTTACAGGCAAGAGAAAGAGAGAAAGAAAGAAAGAGAAAGAGAGAAGAGAAAATGAAAGAGAGAAAAAAAGAAAGTAATATTAACAGCTGCACTCTGAGAGGTCTATTTTTATGAATCCAACAACTGACCCTTCCTACACCCCTAGGAGTTTATTATTACCATAAAACTGTTGTTTTAAGGGGCGCCTGGGTGGCGCAGTCGGTTAAGCGTCCGACTTCAGCCAGGTCACGATCTCGCGGTCCGTGAGTTCGAGCCCCGCGTCGGGCTCTGGGCTGATGGCTCAGAGCCTGGAGCCTGCTTCCGATTCTGTGTCTCCCTCTCTCTCTGCCCCTCTCCCGTTCATGCTCTGTCTCTCTCTGTCCCAAAAATAAATAAATGTTGAAAAAAAAAAAGAAAACTCTTTAAAAAAAAAAATTAAAAAAAAAAAAAACTGTTGTTTAAGGGGGAAAAGTGACTGCCAAGTTTTCTGAGGGATGGGTGCTAGCCTTGTAATGGCCAGAGAATTCAGAAAGTCCCTGTGGACCCACATTAAGGATGTGTCCAGTAGTCTATGTCCAAACGACTCTCAATTCTTCTCTTCATTCTGAGCAATTCTAAAGGTGAAAAACTCCAAGCATTGATAAATCAACAATTACAACATCAGTTCTTATACTTCTTATGGGAGGGCATCAACAGTGAGACATTATTAAAACAAACTTACTTTAGCAAACACTCATATCCTATGCTTATCTCTTTCAAGTATCTGATACATGGTATAACAAATATTTTTTTGCCTTTGAAGATTACCAAAAACTTGAAGGCAGACACTGAAAAACATAATTTTATTTTTGGTGCTTAGTACAGGATCTGGTGTGTAGTAGATTCTAAGTTTTTCACAGAATAAATAGTTGGAAAATGAATAAATGATTGAATAGATAGATTACTCCAGTGTCAACAAAACACTGATTTAAAACAGTTCTTTAACATCAGTAGAGCAAAAGCATATGATGACTTTAACTTTACTACTTTGGGCTTTTAAAAAGTTATGATTGAACAGAGTTAGAAAAAAATCCTATTTTAAAATGATAAAGGTCTTGAGTTATTTGATATTTTGTCTAAATAATTAAAACATTTCTTGAAATGTCCCACGATGTGTCAATATATCAGATAGATGGTGGGTTGATTTTTAAATGCATCTTTAAAATTTTTTTCATTAATTAATGGAAAATAATTATGTTTATGATTAATTGGAAGGTCATGCCAGGAAATTGGTAGTTTGGATAAAACATCATTGAAAAAGAATTTTTTAGATAATGAGTTAGTAGGCTATTTTGTGTAAGTCAGAAGATTCGTATAGATGTGTGGAAAGGCAGATTAGGATTGGACAACAGAGTTTATCCAAAACAAATGTGTCATTTAAGGTTACATTTACCTTGGAGTAATAAAGATCCCAGTATAACAGTGACTTAACATAGAAACATCTTTCTTCTTCAAGCAAATTGAATCTGAAAACAGTCTAGGACTTATATAATAGAAAGACAGTTTGCCACAATCTACCTGGTCTGCTATGCTTAGCATGTTAATTTACTCCATACTCAGTTTAGATAAAAGAATGCCGAAGAATACACCCATTACTATTAAAGACATTTCTTGGAAAAGACAGCCAGTTGGCTTATGACTACAATTATTTCCAAGTGAGTCTTGGAAATACAGTGTTTATTCCAAGTGGTCATGTGCCCAGATACATCCAGGTCCCTGGATATTTTGGTGGAAGACTAACAGTTTGGACTCCAAAATGAGCTAACTGTATAATATCTGTGTTTAGTTTCATAGAATGTTTTGACAGTACTAAGTCTCAGGTTCTAGGTCTTTGGCAGGTAGAATCCTATATTCAGTTTGTGATGGTTAATCTAGCTCTCCACTGTACTCAGATATTTGGCCAAACATCATCTAGATATTTCTGAAAAGTATTTTTTTATACAGAAAAAAGAGTTAAATCAGTAGACTTGTATAAAGCAGATTACACTCCGTGATGGGAGTGGTCTTTATCAAATCATTTGAATGTTAAAGTAGAAAAACACTGACTTCTTCCTCTGAAGAGGTGATTCTGTCAGCACACACTACGTTCCAATTTAAACTACAGCATCCTGTTTTTCCTGGGTCCCCAACCTACTCAGAAGATTTGGTGTCCGCAATAGCATAAACCAACTCTTTCTCTCTCTTTCTCTGCCATATGTATATATATATATGTATGCATGTAAGGGGGGATATATATGCATATATAAAGATCTATCTATCATCATCGTCATCATAATCATCATCTATCATCTTCAAGATATAATGGAACAGTTTCAAGTTCAGCTGTTGCTTTAAAAAGAAGGTGAATCAGCAAATCAGCAACACTGGGTATGAGCTAACAAGTGGGTTGTTCCTTTCTTTTGAGTCTCAAAATCTTCCAACAGCCTCATTTGAGATTCTACCTTAACAGAAACACAAAAATTACAATTCTGGAATATAAGGCTAAACCTAGCCAAAGTGACATGACAAATCTATTACACCATTCAATAGAAAAAATGGATGAATGATAAGCATTGATAATTTATGAAAGCAAATAAAACTGAGCAAAAAAGCAAAATTGTTAAAAATCTCTGTTAACTGAGGTTTTGCCAAAGTAGAGAAATTAAAATTTAGGTTAAGGTGCTATATTATTTTACCACCATCATGCCTTCAAAGGCAAAAATGTAGGGTACTGTTATTCATTGCTTGGGACAATGCAGATTGTAGCACAATATCAAAATTTAGAGATGCACGTACTCTTTTATTCATAACATTGTTCCTATGATTTTTAATTTTTTAATGTTATTTATTTGTGAGAGAGAGAGAGACCTCTCTGTGAGTGTGAGCGGGGGAGGGACAGAGAGACAGAGACACCAGAATCTGAAGCAGGCTCCAGGTTCTGAGCTTTCAGACAGAGCCTGACGCGGGGCTCGAACTCACAAACTGTGAGATGACCTGAGCTGAAGTCAGACGCTTAACTCACTGAGCCATCCAGGTGCCCCAACATTCTTCCTATGATTTAAAACTGAAATAGAAGCATTAATGGATATTCATGTGTACTGAAACACTGTTTACAATGGCCACAAAAAAAAAAAGGCAACATTGTGAATTAAGACCAATGAGCGCATAATTAGTTCATTTTGCTTACTTATAGAAGCACTACAAATAAGCAATTAAAGCTATATCAATGCATTAAGTATTTCCAGAATAGTGTAAAAAATCAGATTAGTTTCTGTAGCATAAACATATTCTAAAAGCAAGTAAAACAAAGATGTATGTTTTATCATTCTGTATATGTGTATGTTCATGTAGAAATATATCAGCCTTAAGGGTATTATTTAGTGTATGTGGGTATATACAATACAGGAGGAGGATAAGGAAAGAGAAAAAAAAGGAAAATAAACCTCCTACATATATCATATGATGTCACTTATGCGAAATTGTATATGTGTGTGTGGTGTACAATTAAGATACTGTTAGGTTTATGTTATTGCTTGCTTTTAGACGTACAATAGCTCAGGCACCAGATCACCAAACTTGTAGATATAGCCATAAACTTATCAAAAGAGAAGAAAAACAAAGTTGAAGATTATTGTATAGTATATTTCTCTTTAGGAAAACTGTCAGAGAGAGCTTTATCAGATATATGAATGCATATAAGCATAAAAATGAAAATGCAACAACGATTTGTTTTATAATAGTTACTATAAAGAGGGTATAATAAAATGTGAGGAAAATATTAGAAAATATTCTAACAGATTTTGAAAGGTCATTATTTCTAATTTTCAAGTAAGTATCTTAGTGTATATTTTAATCTCCTAGGTCTTATTTAGTGATATTTAATTATCAAGTTTCCATCGACTCAATTGGATATTTAAGCATAGAAAATGTACAACTAGCTCAGGTACCAGAGCTTTAGAAACTAAGTTTACTGAAGGAAATGAATTATGAAAAAATTGAAAAATATGTAACATTTTTTTACATGTATTTATTTTTGAAAGAGAGAGAGAGAGACAGAGCACAAGTGGGGAAGGGGCAGAGGAGAGAGGGTGGAGACAACAGAATCCAAAGCAGGCTCAGCCTGACGTGGGGCTCGAACTCACAAACCGTGAGATCATGACCTGAGCCGAAGTCAGAAGCTTAACCGACTGAGCCACCCAGGCGCCCCTATATAACATTTTGATACACACTATATTATATATTACTTTGGGAAGGAAGATAAAATGCCTAACCTTCCAGAGAATAAAGGAAATGATTTATCAACTGTGTGATGCTTGATCACAATCCTGAAGAATGAGTAGGAGTTCGTTTCTTTCAATCCCAGAACAACTGAGATACATTGTGTTTGGAGTTAAGCAAACATATGGAAGTTTGATAAAGAGTATTTGAAAATGTAGACTAGGTCCCAAATATCAAGGGTTTTGCATAACTTACTATGATATGAGCATAGCTATTATTTTGTGTGCAGTTATATGTCAGTCACATGGACTAAGTGCTTATGTCAATTGTTACTTAATTTTATACCTTTTTTTTTTTTTAATTTTTTTTCAACGTTTTATTTATTTTTGGGACAGAGAGAGACAGAGCATGAACGGGGGAGGGGCAGAGAGAGAGGGAGACACAGAATCGGAAACAGGCTCCAGGCTCTGAGCCATCAGCCCAGAGCCTGACGCGGGGCTCGAACTCACGGACCGCGAGATCGTGACCTGGCTGAAGTCGGACGCTTAACCGACTGCGCCACCCAGGCGCCCCAACTTAATTTTATACTTGAAACTACTTTAAAACTGGTAAATTAACCTTCATTTTACAGATTCTAAAGAAGGCTTACACCTTAGTTATGGGTTTTACTTTTAGGCCACGTGTTTTTAGGCCAAAAACATTGAGGAAATCAGAATTCAGCAAATAGTGACCATGGTCATTGTTTTAGAATGTTACGGTGATACTATGCAATAGTCCCAGGAAGAAATATTAAAACATAAGTTAAAGAGGTAGCTCAAGAAGATGGAAATGGTGGATATGAGTTAAGTGATATTTGGGATACTCAATTAGCAAGATTTGGTAATCTGTTGGAAGCTTGAATCAGAATAAAAACTACAGTCACATTTGATCTTGTATTAGGTACCTGAATGAATAAGTGCTATTAATTAAAATCATGAAAGCAGTAAAAGAATGTGTTTCATTCTGTCTTGAAGAGATCACAAGTTCACAATTAAACTGTTAATAAAACTGAGTTGCCTTTGGGGTGCTCAGTTGAAAAATAGCCAGGAGAAATTAGGAATGTATTCCCAGCTTGGTACAGATATAGGCAGGACTTCACCATCATCCTTCATGATGGAAATAGAGACCATGTGTGTGGATATTTCCTTGATTAACAATGAATTTTGACTGAGTTAGTCATATTGCATGGATCTGATAATCCCCAATTATATATCAATCTCAAAAACTAGAATTGGGACAGAAAGCCTCATCTTGGAGAGGCTGGTTTGTCCTTTTCTCTCTGCTTAAGTGTAAGTTTATTATGTGCCTTTTATTTCTTCTTTTCTGTGTGATTTAATGCTTGGAGACATCTGCATTAAAAATATCTTAAGATTCCAGAAGTAGACTCACATAAAATATATGCATTTAATTTTGACAAAGGAGCAAAAGCAGATATATTGAAGAGGGTTAGCTTTTTCAACAAGTCATGCTGGGTCAGTTGGACATTCATATGCAAATGAATAAATTTTAACCTCACACTGTATACAAAATTTAACTTAAATTGGACCAAGGATTTAAATGTAAAACACAAAACTATAACACTTCTAGGAAAAATAAGATATTTGGTAATTAGAATTAGGAAGAGATTTCTCATACTTGACACCAAAAATCCAATACATGAAAAAATTATAATTTGACCTCACCAAATTAATATTTCTCTGTGAAAGATCCTGTTAAGGGGATGCAAAGATAAATTTTAAAGTGGAAGAAAATATTTGCAAATTATATATATGACAAAGAATTTGCATTTATAATATATAAAGAACCCTCAATATTCGACAGTAAAAAGAATACAATTAATAAATGGTCAAAGGGAGTAAGCAGTCATTTACAGACAGGATATACCCACGACAAAATTAAAAAAAAAAAGTCAATGTCATTAGCCACACGAGAAATGCACATTAGAATTACTAGGAAATATCACTACACTCCTATCAGAATGGCTAAATATACAATTAGTGATCCCACCAAATGCTGATGAGGCTACAGGGGAACTGGGTCCCTCACACATTGTTGGTGGGAATGTGAAAGTGTACGGCCACTCAGGAAAATAGTTTGGCAGTGTCCTTTAAAACCAAAAATAAAGTGGACTTTTTTGGTCCTAGAGGAATAAAATATTTCATATTAAAATTGTAAATAAAGGTTCATGACAGTTTTATTAAAAGAGCCAAACATGGACACAACCCAAATCTTCAACAGTGAATAGGTAATCTGTGGCACATCCAATACCATGGGACACTAATCAGCAATACAAACAAATAAACTTGATGCAACACAATGACTTGTTTGAACTTCACGCAAATTCATGCTGAAAGGAAAAAGCTAAAAGGAAACATTTCTCATGATTGCATTTATATTATATTTGTGAGTATATATACCGTCATGATAAAGATGAAAACTTAGTGGTGGTTAGGAGTTTAAGGTGAAGAAAGGACATGGTTCTATGAGGCTGGTGTGTGGAATCTTGGATCAAGGTGGAGTAAGTAATTTGATTGGGTCATACGGTTACTTGATTTTGGTTATACATGGCTATGACCCTCACTTGTAATAGAATTGTATAGAGCCACACCCACGCAAATACGTGCATGTATAATCAATGAAATCTGAATAATGTCTATAGTTTGCACCAGTGTCTATTTCCTGGTTTTCACACTGCGCAATAGTTTACAAGATGTTAACACTGAGTTAAGCTGTAGGGAGTGTGCATGAGACACAACTTTCTGTGAAATCTATAAATAGCTCAAAACATTAAAAAAAATTCTCCTCCTGAGTTTTGAATTATTGACTTTGTGGAATTCCTGAGTGGTATAGGATGACTGTATTTAAGAAGGTCTACATTTTTTTTGTTAGCCCCCTGCACATTTCTACAATACAAGTGTATAGTTGTTAATCTCTATATGTATTCATATTATCCTGAATGTCAACAGAAGGTATATGAAGAAATGCAAATTAATTACATACAGAAAATAATAAGCATGCTTCTCCTCTTTGCCCCAATATTCACCCTGGGGTGAAACATGGAGAACTAGATATCATCTTATAAATGGTAGAGTCTGATGTAAAGGAGGAATCTCAAAAAAAAGTAAATGTGGACAGTTATGTAAGAGAGACAGTTGTCTCTCTTCCCTGAGATAATTTTTTTTCAGAAATATAATGGGAAGGATTTGGGGTTTTTACTCTAATCCTTTGGCATGTAAATAAAAGATGATATTAGTATCAGCAAATTTATAATCTAGAGATAGCTGCAGAGACAGGTGATTATCTACTGTTGAAATGTAAAAATAACTCTAGGGATGTTTATCTCACTAGCTAATTAGTCATAATTTAACTTTTAGGCTTTTAAAATTTTAGAGCAGGTGACAAGTTTCAGTAAAATTTACTTGGGAAAACTTAACTATGCAGAAACACAAAATATCTTTTTCTCTTGTCTTCAATAAATCAGGATTTTAAAAGAATTTTAAACATACTGTTCTTCTATATTTTCTAGAAATGATTTCTGTTACATTAAATTTAGTATCATATTAAATTCAATATCCATATTTCATCATTTTCAGTGAACTTGACAAGGTACTAAAGTTATTAATAGACAGTATTTTATACCACAGGTGGATCATTACAGTGGGCATGGGGACTTAAGATTTTACTTATCTGCCCCTAAGGAACTGAAAGAGAATTAGAAATATTATGTGGACCACTCACTGAATTGTGAAGTTGATTAAGTTTTGAAAATAAATGACCTAAGCAAATCTATCTCCTTTCTTTCAGAAGTGCTTTCTTGAATTGTGTAAGAATGTGTTTCCTTCCTTATGCTCTCTCTGTATAAATTTGTGATTTAGTTTCAATGGCATTGGTTTTTCACAACTTTCAATATTTCACATTAAGCCATGCCTTTATCCTAATTATCGTTGAGAGAAAATATGTCCATATATGTATTTAAACTTGTTGATAAATATTTAACATATTAGAGATACTAAGAATATCAGTCATAGGTTTATTTTTCAGTTTAAGAATTTTAAGAAATTTCAAAATTGAAGATATTTAAGATTTTCATTGTAGGCCCCAGTAGACGTTAATAAAGTCTTATTGAGTATGCCATTTGACTTACCAAAGTTTGCTGAAATATTTCTTCTTACAAAACACATAGAACGTAAGTGTGATAAACAATAATTCTATCAGAATCTGTTAGAAAGTTATCCAATGCCTTCTGTAAAATGAATTTACAGACTATTTCATTTTGCTATATATACTTTAACTTCGAAAAGAAAAGAATTTGATATGTACCTGCAGGTTTAACTTTGGGAGTTTTTATTGGGAGGAATTCTTTTTTAAGGTGGAGGAAGGTACATCTTTAAACAAAAATGCTATTCAGAGCCTCTCGGAGTGACTAAATAACAGCATTAATATTTCTGTCAAGTGACTTCCACAAATTCAAGGCCTAAAGTTTTGAGTATGTGCCTAAGATTGTGAACCTACTTTCCTTGTGAGCTTTACAGTATCAGCGCAATTTGACTATGTATCAGAGGACCTGGAATTGGCTTGTGTGAAATGTTTAGAAACAACCATAGAAATTGTTAAATGATTTAAAGTCCTAAAAGCCATTCTTAACTGAATATGCACAAATACGCCTCTGTGAATGCTATCCACAATTAATGATGACAAAATCCAAGGAAGACAACAGAATTTTTAAAATGTCTAATACATCTCTTATGCAGAAACTCCAGAAAAGAAGTAACTTCTATAGAGATAATAAACATATTTTGTGCTTTTTAATATTATTTCATATTGCAAAAGAAGGAAAAGCAGTTCGTACTGGTGCTATATTAATTCAAGCATCAATACAGTAACATAGAAAAATGCAGCAACAAACTCTGTAAATGAATACAAAAGCTTTACATAGATTTTATGGAAGCTTATGGAATTTTCTAAGCATATATGCAAATGTAGAGAGAATAGCATCATGAACTCCTTTGAGTCCATCCTCCAAACTTCAACAATGACACCAACTTTAAAAGAGTCTTCATGTATATGCCTGCTATGCCTACCCACAAGTTATTTAGAGGTAATCACAGATATTATGCCATTTATTGATAATGAATTTTCTAATGCCCAATGTCTGGTTTGTGTTTAAATTTCACTGCTTATCTGAAAATATTTTTATTTTACATTGAATAAGTGAATGAGATTCACCTACAGTTAGTTATATGTCCCTTAGTCTTCTTTTTATCTATAACATGTCCACCATTCCTACCTTGTCACCTTTTTAATGCTAGTTTTTTTTTTAAGATAAAGGTAATATTATATGAAAATAATGTTTGCACTGCATCTAAAATGTACTATTAAAAGAATGTCATTTTTAAGGTAAGGTTCTCACTCACATCTTGATATATATATATTCTTCGGGTGCCTGGGTGGCTCAGTTGGTTGAAGTGTCCGACTTTGGCTCAGGTCATGATCTCACTGTTCCAGAGTTTGAGCCCTGCATTAGACTCTGTGCTGAACCATTCAGAAACTGGAGCCTGCTTCAGATTCTGTGGCTCCTTTTCTCTCGCCCCTTCCCCATTCACACTGTCTCTCTTCGCTCTCAAAAATAAATGACTTTATAACCTTAATATATATCTTCATTTTATATATATATTTATATATATATATATATATATATATATATATATATATATAATTTAGATTTTGTCAAGCTGTGAGCATATAATGAAGTTTCTAAGAACAATCCCATACAGGGTTTTACAGTCTTTTTTAGATTTGACTATATTTAAAATGACATTATAATCTTAATTTCCAAAAGTATACACAATTAGAATTGCTAAAACACTTCTTTTCTGCTTAAAGATTTGTTTGCAAATATTATTTTTGGAAGACATGTGTCAATAAAAGAAACTACAGTTTACTTTGTTTTATTCAATGGGCTAGATTTTCAGTAGAAATCAGCATATTTTATAGGTTCAGTACACTTAACACAAAACACTAATTATGAATGTCAGTAACTTCTCTTTAGAGGACACTTTAGGTTGCATGAATATAAACCATGGTTGGTTCAAGAGAAATTTGCGCTGGTACATGCAATGGTACATTGCCATAATCCATTTGTAAATTTCAGGGTACTGTTTCTGCAATATTTCTGTCTATAGACCACCACCTGACATTTCTGTACACAATTATAAACTATACAAACAATCACTGCTGTCTAAAACTGCACTTTAGACTTTATATATTTTTTCTATGTACAGAATCATAAAATATTAGCAGCTAGGGAAGGAAAAGATTTCTAGGTCATCTTGTCTCTCTCAGTTCCAATATGAGATTGTTCCAGGCATATATTCTTAAATATTCTAAGAGAGATTTTAAATGATGTGGGTTAGAGAACTTCTGTTACTTCCAATGGGATGCCATTCTGCAATTGAACACACTTCAGCAGAAACCTATTTAGCATTCTCACTTATATTTTCATCTCTTCCCTTTTGCTACACTTTGTTGAATTTGGTGGTAGAATGCTGCTTGTCATGTTGTCCTCCAGATATGATGAGCATTTTCTGCTGCCATGCACTTTTTAGTCCAAGGGATGGGAAAACATATTAGAATAATAAAAGAAGCCTACTGTATCATACTATGTTTAATAATACTGTAGAAAAAAAAGCTTTAAACATAATCGCAATATAATTGTATTAGAGAAGTTAAATGCCTTAGTAACTTACTTATCATATATATTTTCTAATCTAATCTAATATGCCTGATTGAGAAAAGTGTCAGGAAAAGCCTGCTGAGCCCATCTAATTTCCTAAAACAGAGTCGTGATGGGGTGCCTGGGTGGCCCAGTCGGTTAAGCTACCGACTTCATTTCAGGTCATGATCTCCTGATCTGTGAGTTTGAGTCCCGCATAGAGCTCTGTGCTGACAGCTCAGAGCCTGGATCCTGCTCAGATTCTGTGTCTCCCTCGCTCTCTCTCTGTCCCTCCCCTGCTCACATTCTGTCTCTCTTTCTTTCTCTCAAAATTAAATAAACACTAAAAAATAAAACGAGAGTAGTAGTTTGTCCAAAATCAGTGGAATCAATATTGCAATTAAGTTATATTTCAGCACTCTTAAACCACTAAAAATAAAGACATTAGTAGAAATAAATTAGGCAGTGAAGGAGGGCTCATTGAACAAGAATCCTTTAGTTGAGAAAAATCTGGACTAACCCTCACTGTATTGAGAAGCACAATGTTGCGTATTTTTGCCCACACACAAACATTCCAAAAATCAATTTTTCTTTAGCACAGCGTAAAGTGACTCTTTGCATTAGTAAATATTTTCTCCAAAGGAGAAAACATTTTGTAGTCTAGCATTAGCAATGAACATACTACAGGCTAATCAAGGGACAGTATACTTCTATATTTTCTAATTAAGTACTATGGATACATTTATATTAGATATATTTTCATTAGACCTTAGGCCTGTCAGAGTCCTTTAAGATTATCAGTCTATTCCAAACATTTAAATGCTCCGATCCTGGAAGATTTCAGTAAGGAAACAATTTGTGACCCCTGCTTTTTTAGTGAAAATGTTGACTATCAACATTTCAAACCGTTGTTTCTTTTGAACTCAGTTCCATCCTATAAAAATCCAAGAGATATATGGGTGTGTATTGTGTGTGAGCATACGTACAAATACATACAAGAACATTTCATTGTAACACATAGCTTTATAAAGTTATAAAAATCTCAGCATCCCTTTTCATAGTATGCTTAATAATATCTGTGTTTTTAAAAAATACATCACAAACTAGTATTTCTGTCATTTTATCTCTCATTCTGTTTAAATTAAGATATGTTTTGTCTAGACAAGATTGAATTGGAGACTGGAATGACCAGGTTTAAAATCTAATTATGCTGGTAAATAGCATGGTAGCTAGATTCAAGATTTTGTTGCTCTGTGATTTCATATTCAAAACAAGACACTTAAGTTGAATATCCACTAAATTTTCTGAAACTTTGCCTTTCTTCACAATTTTGTTGTTGCTGTTTTTCAAATACACACTTTGGTAAATGTTTTAGTGACAATAATATTTCAAATTAGAAAAGGTTTGAGATATTTTCTTCTTTATAATTTTCCATGAAACATTTCTTTTGTTTGTAACATAATTCATGTTAATAATTCTGTTGACTTCTGGTACACTGACTAATCTGTAACAATCTCTCTTTCAATCATTTGCATTTATATGACACACCTCTTGCTCATACTTTAAAGTGCTTACAGATCAGAACAAATTAGGAAAACACCAACTCAAATAAAAGTGTTTAATTTGGATTTAAACTGTGACAAGGACTATGAGAATTTAATCCTGAGAGAAATAAAATGAGGAGAATTAAATACTGGCAGTTATTATACAAACAATAGTCTATTTTACAGCTAGCCTATTTCTAAAATGAGGCATTTAAAATTAAAGAAGAAATGAAGGACAATTATAACATGTCAAACATGCAACTTTATTCTGAAGAACTGAAAGCATGCCAATTTCTCAGTCACAGTGTGAATATTCCAGAAGGGAGTATCGTCCAATTGCAAATTTGAGGCATGGCATGCAAAACACTAGAATCATATAAGAAATTTTAATATCAATATTGGAATACAGACTTCTGTTGTCAGAATTCTATCAAATCTCTATAAATTCTACACATTGCTAAACACAGCAAAGCTTTGGAAAAACTTAACAGTTAGTGTTTAGCTTTGTTATTACATATGTAGCTTATCTTCATGCCAGGTTGTGAGGTTTTGTAGTTCTGAAGTGAAGTTGGGAGGAAAAGGTGATGGAGGGTGATAATAAAGTAACATATATCTGGCTTTGTAGACACTAAAAATTACGTTTTAGAGGAAGAAAGGAATCAATGATGCTAATAGTGTAATGTGGCTGTCCATTTTGAATTTCGGTCTGCCATCTTGTATTGTTCTTGTAACTATGTTGATATCCTTACCTTGATTATCAAAGTATTCAAAATAACCATTTAAATTATGTCTAACTTAGAGCATATATGATCTTTTGAAAGCAAATAAGTAAATAAAATTGTCTAATCAAACTTTGGGGGGAAAATACCACTAACCTGATATTTGTTGGTCATTCTGTTCTGCCCATCTACTTGTGCACAGCAGGCAATTCATCACTTTTTAACTTGTTTTGCAAACACAGCATCATCTACAGATGACTAATCTGCTTCTATCTCTATGCTGTATAAACTTAACATATTTCTTACTCATTGAATCTTCTTTTACAATATGGTTATAGCTCTTAGTGACTGTATATAATTTGATTGCAAGCAGATATACCAAAATAAGATGTTATTTTTCATTTTAGGTCATTTCTTCAATATTTGCTTTCCTTAATTATGAATTGATGGCCAGCTTTTAGAATGCATTTACTTATTTAGAATCAATTCCTATAAAAAGTATTTCTATTGGAAATAGCTTAATTATGTATTAGGATTTGGAAAATATATAAAATATATTTCCAAAGGAAAGGTTAACACATATATAAATGGAAGCAATTCATATTAGAATGCTATGAAATTCATTTTAATTCTCTTATGAGCAGGTGATATGATAAATCGCATTAAAAGATTTTATGATTGTAAATTCTCCTGTTTCTGTACTAAACTCTATTTGACCATGATGGGCATTAATAGTCCGCCAATAATAATTATTAATTGATGTATTATTTTTTCATTTTATGTTAATGTTAACTTTTGAAACACATTTATAGTTTTTTTTTTTCAGCCAAGCATAGAAAGCCAGGCTATTACTATATCATGTATTTTAGGTCCCTTTATTCTTTTATGTTTTTTTAAAATAAAGGATATATCAGAAGCATTTTAACTTCAATAAATAGAACACAATATAAAAATGAACTTCTGATTATATTGAATGTTTCTTTATAAATCTTCCATAGTTATTGGTCTAATGATTTTTTTTAGTTTTATAATTTTTGTTGATGTATAATTGACAATGTTATATTAGTTATATAGTTATTTGACACTTATAGACATATGAAATGCTCACCATGCTAAACATAGGTACTGTTTGTCTCCAGTTATTATAATGTTATTGACTATATTCCCTACAATGTACCTTTCATCCTATGATTAATTTATTTTATAATTGGAAATTTGTACCTCTTAATCCTCTTCCCCAGTGTCCCCCCCCCCACCTCCTTTCCCCTCTGGCAACCACCAGTTCATTTAAGTCTATTTTTCTATTTTGTTTTTTGTTTGTTTCTTCATTTTATAGATTCCACATGTAAGTGAAATCATATGGTATTTGCTTTTGTCTGACTTGTTTCACTTAGCATAATACCCTCTAGATCCATCCATATTGTTCCAAATGTTAAGATCTCATCCTTTTATGACTGACTGATAGTCCATTGTATATATATCCCACTTCTTTATACATCTGTCATTGGACTCTTAGGTTGCTCCCATCTCTTGGCTATTGTAAATAATCCTGCAATAACCTTAGGTTTGCGTATATCTTTTTGAATTAGGGTTTTCATTCTCTTTGGGTAAATAGCCAGAAGTGGAACTACTGCGTTGTATGGAATTTCTATTTTTTTAATTTTTTGAGGGATCTCCATTCTGTTTTCCATAGTGGATCCACCAGCTTACATTTCCACCAGCAATGCACGAATTCTTCACATTCTCAGCAATACTTGTTATTTCTTGTTCTCTTGAGTCTAGTCATTCTGACAAGTGTAACGCGACAGCTCATTGAGATTTTGATTTGTATTTCCCTGATAATTAGTGATGCTGGGCATCTTTTCATGTGTCTGTTGGTCATCTGTACGTCTTCTATGAAAAAATGTCTATTCAGGTCCTCTGCCCATTTTTAATCGTATTATTTGTGTTTTTGGTATGAAGTTAGATGAGTTCTTTATATATTTGGAATATTAACCCCTTATTAGACATACTGTTTGCAATTATCTTTTCCCATCCTGTGGGTTCCCTTTTCGTTTTGTTGATCGTTTCTTTCACTTTGAAAATTTTATAGCTCTTTGTTATTATTGATTTTATTCCCCAGAGAATCAAAATTTAAATTTATTAAGTAATAAACAGAGTCTGAGATTGGATTCCTAATTCACTAACTGTGTTTTAATCTTAATATTTAATTTTGTTTTTGTTACTTTTTTTTTTTTTTTGCTTTGGTGTTTTACCACAATTTACATTTACTTTAATTTGTTTTTAAGTTTACAGTCAAGATGTTTTTAGGTTATAAATGTGGTTGTCATTGCAGCTTTTACTGCAATCATTTTGATGCATATCTATTCATACATCAGTTTTCTACATGTGCTGCGACTGTTATTTTAAGTACCACTTTAACTTCATAAATTCTAAAAAATATTTTTCTTCCTTTGAAATTCCAGTTGTCTTATTTATCTTTGTGGGCTTTTAAAAACACATGGCTTTGACTGTTTTATTAAAATAAGAGAATTTAAGGAGTACAGATTTTATTTGGGGGCCATAAGCGGAATTTTTGGTAGTGAGGTTTCATTGAATTTTTTGTAGCTAGAGCACAGTATTTATACAATTATCAAAAAATTAAATAAATATATAAGTATAGGATTGTTTTGCTTATTTATTACATATTCAGTTTGTCAAAGACATGTCCATTAAAATCTGCAATCTAAGGTGTTTCCCAATTTCCTCTAACTTTCAATTTTTTTACGTATGTTTCTTCTGTGCATAGATATACTTGACTCATACTCTTTGTCTATTGAAATACTTGTTAATACAAAATTGCTTTTAAATTATTTAGGCCTTTTTGCTCTGATAATATTGATATCAGATAATTATTGACTTTCTTAAATAACTGATAGTTATTGACTTTTTAAACACTTACATATATTATTTTCCTTTGACATGCATTTAAAATTGTGTTTTCTTGGCTGAAGGATCAGTGTATGTAACGTTCCTTGTGAAGAAGTTCCATGAGTTATATAGCTTGGATTAAGAGCATTTTATAACCAAAAGAGCTGCCTTTGTTACCTTATGGAATATAGCCACCTTCTAGAGAGTAAGGAATATTTTCTCACTAGTGCCTGCATTTCTTTCCCATTAAATAGGATCAAAATGTATAGATAAGACACACATTTCTGAGGTCGGAAACACTTCTCTCTGTAGAATATTATTTACCAGAAATGGAATGAATTATTTCTTTCTGAGCAAAAACTCAACATATTTTTCTACTAGAAACAATATCTAAAACAATTGTTTGGTTCTTAGGCTAGTAAGGTACATTTCAAATGGCAAGAGACAAATATCCAAGATAGAGTAAAGGAAGAATTTAGTGGATTTCACAATTTATGGGCAAAAAACAACTCAGAGAAGGGAAGAGAAAGATAGTATTTATTCATGTAATGTCTCAAGTTGAAAACCACATATGAAGGTCAACCATTGTTTCTTTAAAAACAGAGAAAATCTTAAAATACTCTGATTTGACTCCTTAGGGACAGAGAGGTGGTAATGCCAATTATTTTGTTCTTAAACAATTAAAATTAAAAATTTATGTTCTTAAATTTATGACTTAAAAATTATGTTCTAACAGATGCTAAAATTTACTTTAGGATGTGTCAGGTATTATTCAGCTGATGAATAAACAGAATGTGGTAAATCCATGCAACGGAACACCATTTGGCAATGTAAAGGAAAAAAAAATACTGATATTTGTTATGGCATAGAGGAACCTCAAAAAAAACCATTCTAGTTGAAAAAGCTAGATGAGAAGTATAAAATTTTCTGAGTCCATTTTATATGGTGTGTCTAGAAAAGACACTTTTATTCAGTATTTGGATCATTGGTTGCCTAGTACTGGGAAGGTGTAATTGAAGATAGATTAAATGTGGATTTGAGAGATATTTCAGAAATAATGAAAATGTTCTAAAGCTGGGTTGTCATTATATTTCTGCAAATCTATAAATTTACTTAAAACATTTAATTCTGTATTTATAATGGTTAAATTGTATGGTCTATTGGGGTGCCTGGGTAGCTCAGTCAGTTGAGCTTCTGACTTTGGCTCAGGTCATGATCTCGCAGTTGGTGAGTTCGAGCCCCAAGTGGGGCTCTGTGCCGAAGCTTGGAGCCTGAAGCCTCCTTCGGAATCTGAGTCTCCCTCTCTCTGCCCCTTCCCCGCTCATGCTCTGTCTCTCTCTGTCTCTCAAAGATGAATAAATGTTTAAAAAAATAAAATAAATTGTATGGTCTATAAATCATGATGTAGTAAATGTATAAAAATAGTTTAAAATTCTATTTTTTTATCTGACTCATTGACCAAACTACTTGGATTGTGATTCCCTATCTTTTAAAAGATTTAAATTTGGTGTTATTTTTTATTGATCAGCTTTTATACTTATTAAATCTTCTTTGTATCTACTCGGCCAGCAGCAGTTTGTTTTTCTTTTCTTTAATAGATTTGATAAGAGATTCTATCAATATGCTGATAATTCCAAAAACTATAACTCCTTTTTAACTCTTCTTTTCA
This sequence comes from Lynx canadensis, assembly GCF_007474595.2. Classification (NCBI taxonomy): domain Eukaryota; kingdom Metazoa; phylum Chordata; class Mammalia; order Carnivora; family Felidae; genus Lynx; species Lynx canadensis. The sequence goes on from NC_044311.2 coordinate 122,912,579, forward strand.
AACTCCATGTACTTCTATATCCCTCCTTCTAGAGTGTTTTTTTTTTTTTAGATGAGTTACAGATATCTCAAATTTACCATGTCTAAAACTGAACTCAGAATGTTTCACCCTAAATGTGTTGATTGTGTGTTCACCCACTTCTTATTTAGTGGCATTATTCATTAAGGCCTTAATACAAAAGCTTGAATGTTATAATTGACTCCAACTACTCAATTGCACTAATATATAACTGATATCTAATGTCAACTAAACTAGCCAATAGATGGAAGCCTATACTACAACTTCCAGTGATATGCTTTCCAACCAGTGTAAATAACTTTGCAACTGTGGAAATTTTGCCAATTTTATATTAATAAATAATACAAGAAAGGAGAATACAGTATGATGATAAAGTAGTAGAAATTAGTGTTTTCTAGCTGCAGTTAAAGAATGACAACAATATCTAAATGTGTCAAAAGGTATAAGCAAATTGGAGGATACATTATTTGCAAAATTTCCAACATTCGTGTGTCATGTTGTTGAAGTGAATAAGTGCCTCTGTCTCTCCAACAGCTGCCTATGAGAATTAAGACCTTTTTCTTCCATGAATCATCATATATAGGCATTTAGTATCTTTAAGTGACTATTTGTTTTGGTATAAAATTTAAAATTTTTAGCGGATCTTTGGGAACGCAAGCTGGTGCAGCGACTCTGGAAAACAGTATGGAGGTTTCTCAATAAACTAAAAATAGAACTACCTTATGACCCAGCAATTGCACTACTAGGCATTTATCTAAGGGATACAGGTGTGCTATTTCGAAGAGACACATGCACCCCAATGTTTATAGCAGCACTATCAACAATAGTCAAAGTATGAAAGAGCCCAAATGTCCATCGATGGATGGATGGATAAAGAAGATTTGGTATACACACATACGCACACACACACACACACACATTGGAGTATTTATTCAGCAATCAAAAGGAATGAAATCTTGCCATTTGCAACTACATGGATGGAACTGGAGGGTGTTATGCTAAGTGAAATTAGTCAGAGAAAGACAAAAATAATATGACTTCGCTCATGTGAGGACTTTTAAGAGTCAAAACAGATAAACATAAGAAAAGGAAAACAAAAATAATAAAAAAACAGGGAAGGGGACAAAACAGAAGAGACTCATAACTATGGAGAACAAACTGAGGGTTACTGGAGGGTTGTGGGAGGGAAGGATGGGCTAAATGGGTAAGGATCACTAAGGAATCTACTGCTGAAATCATTGTTTCACTATATGCTAACTAATTTGGATGTAAATCTAAAAACATAAAAAAAGAAAAAAAAATAAGTGGCCATAAACATATTTACAATATTCAAGTTCACTAGAAATCCAAATGCAAAATAACTAATGAGATCTCATTTTCACCTGTCAAATTGGTAAACATTTTTACAATATTCAGAGAAATGAGCATTCTTTTATACCATGAGAGGAATATAAACTGGTTCCACCTCTCTAGTGGGAAATCTGGCAACATGAATCAAAAGCCTTGAAGTAGTCCCATCTTTCTCTACTAGAGTTTTTATCCTTAAGAAATAAGCATTATATTTTTTAATAGGTAAACCTGGAAGCAATCAAAATGTTCAACAATATAACATTGATTACGTTATTGCGTATTCGGCAATAAAATGTCTACAGATATAAAGCATGATTTTTTTTTAATTGTTAGCAGATCTCATAAGAACTCACAAGATTTTGCCTGTATCTTTTATTATTTCCAACTGGCATCTTTGATATAATAATTGTGAATTCATTCCCCAAAGATTACACATGACATGCAACTGTTTTTCTTTTAAATAATATTTCTTTTTTTTTTTTTAAGTTTATTTGTTTTGAGAGAGAGAGAGAGAAACACTGTGAAAGACGGGAGGGGCAGAGAGAGGCAGAGACAGAATCTCAAGCAGGCCTTGCACTGTCAGCACAGACCCCAAAGTGGGGCTTGAAATCATGACCCATGACCATGACCTGAGCCCAGATCAAGAATGAGACACTTAATTTACTGAGCCAGCCAGGAGCCCTGGCATGAAACTGTGTTACCTACTTTCTCCTTCATTTCCTCTACCAGGAATACCCCCCATTGCTCTAAAAGGTTAAATTTTCACTTGTTTTTCCAGATTAACTTTAAGTGTTATAGTCTCTGATGACCATGCCCTAACTCCTTCTCTTTCCTCATCTATTCAATGAAAGATGTTCTCATATCCTCATCATCTTATTATTTATGTTGTATTGTACTTGGACAATTATCTCCTTTTCCTTGCTGGAATGTGAGTTTCATGAGACAGGGAATCTTTCTATCTGTGTAACTTCAAAATCCAGCACAAGGCAGAAGTCCTCAACAGACATTTTTCCAAAGAAGACATACATATAGCCAATAGACACATGAAAATGTGCTCAATATCACTAATTGTTAGGGAAATGCAAATCAAACTCACAATGAGATATTACCTTACTCCTGTCAGAAAGGCTAGAATTGAAAGGAAAGAAAATCACAAGTGTTGGTGAGAATGTAGAGAAAAAAAGAAACACTCATACATTGGGGATGCGAACTGGCACAGCCACTATGGAAAATAGCACAGAGGTTCCTCAAAAAATTAAAAATAGCAATATCATTTGATCAAATAATTCCACTACCCAATGAAAACAAACACTAATTCAAAAAGATATGTGCACTCTGTGTTTTTTGCAGCATTATTTACAATGGCTTAGACGGGGAAGCAACATAAGTGTCCAATGATATGTATATATATATACATATACATAAATGTGCACACACACAGGAATATTATACATCTGGAAAAAGGATGAAATTGTGCTATTTGAGACAACATGGATAGACCTAGAGGGTATTATGGTAAGTGAAATAAGTCAGACCATGAAAAACAAATAACATATGATTTCATTCCTGTGTTGAAACTAAATAGAATCAAAAACAAAAAGCAGAATAACTTATGTAAATACAGTGAACAAATTGATGGTTGCCAGAGTAAAGGGTGGGGGATGAGCAAAATGAATGTAAAGGGAATGGGAGTTAGAGGTTTTCAGTTATGGAATGAATAAGTCATGGGAATAAAAGGCACAGCATAAGAAATACAGTCAATGATACTGTAATAGTAAACAAACAAACAAAAAGAAACTAACAGAACAAAGCACAGTATAGGAATTTTAAAAATTTTGGTATGTAGTTAAAATAATGTATGTATATTTAAAAATATACTAGTTAACATGTTAATATATTACTTTATCTTCCATTTTTAAGAAGAAAAGCCCTCTTTCTGTTGAGTACTCTTAACATCTGTTTCCTCACTACCATATCCGTGGTGGCCTAGCAATGAGTTTGCTCTCCAGTATTCTGCTGGATCATGAGGAAACTCTACAAGATCCCTATGTGATATGAATTCCCCTGAACTAATGTCTTAGAACCAATACCTTAGTTAAAGAGTTTACATAATCCTATGTCTGTATGCCTCCTAACTGCCCTATAAAAGTGTAGAGCAGCACGGAAAAGATTTGTCCTGCTGGAGCCTTTCCAATGGTGTGACCAGCCATGCCTAAGGCAAGTATACTTCTCTATGGACTGATGGGAGCTTACGAGACTGCATGCATTTGGCCTAGTCTTTGTGTCTAACTTCCCTAAAAAAATCTGTACAGATTATTTCCAGAAGCCGAACAATAAATTATCCACAAGCATAATATTTTTAACCTTACATGAAATTAAAACTATAAGTTACAGTGATGATAAGATGCCATTATTTGCCTTAGAAAAAAAAGTGGCTAGGGGCGCCTGGGTGGCTCAGTTAAGCGTCCGACTTTCAGCTCAGGTCACGATCTCGTGGTCTGTGAGTTGGAGCCCCGCGTCGGGCTCTGGGGTGATGGCTCAGAGACTGGAGCCTGCTTCCCATTCTGTGTCTCCCTCTCTCTCTGCCCCTCCCCCATTCATGCTCTGTCTCTCTCTCTCTGTCTCAAAAATAAATAAACGTTAAAAAAAAAATTAAAAAAAATATATAAATAAAAGAAAAAAGTGGCTAGGGCTTTAATAATGATTTTCTACAATAACCTTTACATATGTGTGGGTCATTTATTACTAGATTTTTTTAAGTTTGTTTATTTTGAGGGAGAGAGAGAGAGAGAGACCTCACATGCTTGTGAGAGGGTTACAGAGAGATGGAGAGGGAGAGAATCGAAGTAGGATCCACACTGTCACTGTGGAGCCTGATGGGGGGCTTTGGGAGGGACTTGAACTCATGTCCACTGAGATCATGACCTGAGCCAAAATCAAGAGTTGGATGTTCAAGCTGACTGGGCCACCCAGGCACCCCTATCAAGTGCTTGTTCTTATACCATCATATGCCTGATATTTAAGGAGCCATATTCTTAGTGCTTGGGTTTCCATATCATTTTTTCAAAGCAAAAAATGACTGATAAGTTTTTCCATTTAGTAGAAATGGTTACACACAAACTCAGTTACAAATTCACGTAAATTTTTTGAAGACTATATTATTCAATAGAACTATATGTTTTGTAATTCATGGAACATGGAATTGATATTTTCATAGGTCAAAATGGTGAAATATTGGCAAGTATATAAGTTTTGATGTGACAGAATATGGTATATTTCTCTTTGATGTTAATTATGTAGCAAAAATAAATATTTCAAGTATAAATATTAAATATTTTTGCTTGGATAAATAAGCAAATATTTACAAATATTCACTCTACGAGTACAAATATTCACTCTACAAGCTAGTAACTAATGAGAATAATTAATAAATTAATGCATTTAATCATTTTCAGATACAAGACTTACTGTATAATCTATAATTCCTCTAAAATAATTTTCTTCTAAAAATTTCTCAAAGCATATGCTATAGATATAAGCACCACCAAGATTGCTATGGTTTTATTAAAACTCAAATCATTCTACAGTCAAATATTTTATTATTATATTAATAATAATAAAATAAATAATTTTATTATTATATTCCAATTTAATTCTTCCGAATAATTGAAACATGAAAATATTTTGTATAATATATGAATTCTTTTCCAATCAGTGAAATAAGCCCATTTATTGCTGGAAAGTGCAGAAAATATGTTTGCAAAACAAGCCTAGTACATTGTTCATAATAACCCAGGTATGACAAATAAAGAAAAAATTGAAAACTGCTGTCTAGGCTCAAAGGATTACTGACAGATAGCCTTGACCAAAGATTGTTGCCATCTGTGATTAGAAAACAATCAGTCATTTTAGCACATTATTTACTTTTGGAAGACAGACCAAGGTTTCCTGTTGCCAATTCATCTTCAGGTTAGAGACCATTTGTGTTTAATTATATATTTTTTGTTTAAAAGAATAGATTCAATATGTTACAATGTTTTACATTTTATTTTGCTTAATTCAAACAAAATATTCTTGAAATATTTAATGAAAAATACCTTAGTATATGTTCTTATCTTTAATTTTTCTATGCTTTTGAATGGTATAGAACATTTAATAATCTTGAAAAGAATAAATAAAATTAGATTTATTTTTTCAGACATAAAATATGATACCTGAAAGGATATTATATCTTATGTGTTGTATTATAACTTCCTCTGTCTCTACACATTTTTATGAATTTATTTTATATCATTTTAAGTTTTTTCAAAGATCAACATAAAATGTATGCCATATATGCTAAAAATGAATTATTTTTAAATATTGTCTTCAAAGCTAAAATATATTAAAAGTCTAGAGGAAGCTTTGTTACAAAATGTGATATAAATCAAAGAAATACATAGTTGCTTATTGTTGGTAAAATAAATTTGGTAACTTAGCTTTAGTATATTTTAAAAGTGTAAGGTTGAGGGGCACCTGGGTGGCTCCGTTGGTTGGGTGTCCAACTTCGACTCAGGTCATGATCTCACTGTTTTGTGAGTTCGAGCCCTTCATTGGGCTCTGTGCTGATAGATCAGAGCCTTGAGCCTGCTTCAGATTCTGTGTCTCCCTCTCTTTCTCTTCCTCCCCTACTCTCACTCTTTCTCTCTCTCTCTCCAAAATAAATAAACGTTAAAAAATTTAAAAAAATAAAAATGTTAGGTCAATACAATAATCAACAATTTTGCTTATTATTTTAGATAGTCATTAATATTACAGTTCAAATGTCTTAGATGTTTGCTCTACAATTTCTTTCTGAAATTTTGTTTTCTTCCAGCTCCATTGAGATATAATTGGCATGTATTTTTTTAAGTTTAATATGCAGATTGTAATGATTTGATATATGCATATATCATACAATGATTATCACAATAAGGATAGTTAACAGATCTGTCACTTCATGTAGTTACAATTTTTTTTGTATATGGTGAGAAGTTTTAAGACCTACTCTCTTGGCGACTTTCAGATATGAAATGTATATTGTATACTATAGTCACCATGCTGTATATTACATCCCCAGAAGTCATTCATCTTATAATAGGCAGTGCATATCCTTTGACTACCTTCACCCATTTCCCACAAACCCCCCCTCCCCTGTCCCAGGCAACTACCAGTCTGCTCTCTGTTTTTATGAGTTTTTTTTTATTATTTCACTTATAAGTAATATGATCTATAACTTGTGTTTCTCTGACTTATTTCACTTAGCACAATACCTCCAAGGTACATCCACGTTGTCATAAATGGCAGATTTCTTCCTTTATTTGGCTTAAAAATACTCCTCTGTGTGTGTGTGTGTGTGTGTGTTAGTGTATGTTATCCATTCATCAACATTTGTTTCCATTGTCTTGGCTTTTTTTTTTAATTTTTTTTAACGTTTATTTATTTTTGAGACAGAGAGAGACAGAGCATGAATGGGGGAGGGTCAGAGAGAGAGGGAGACACAGAATCTGAAACAGGCTCCAGGCTCTGAGCCATCAGCACAGAGCCTGACGCGGGGCTTGAACTCACGAACCGCGAGATCATGACCTGAGCCGAAGTCGGACACTTAACCGACTGAGCCACCCAGGCGCCCCTGTCTTGGCTTTTTTAAATAATGCTACAATGAACATGGGGTGGGGTGCAGATATAACTTTGAGATTGTGATTCCATTCCCTTAAGATATATGTCCTGAAGGGGAATTGCTGTATCATATAGTAAGCCTAGTTTTAATTTTTTGAGGATTCATCGTACTATTTTCCAAGGTGGTTGCATCAATTTACAATCTCATCAACAGGGTACAGGGTTCCCTTTTCTCCACATTCACTTAGTTCTTAGCTTGTCTTTTTGATGATGACCTTTCTAACAAGTGGGAGGTGATTTCTCACTGCGGTTTTGATTTACATTTCCCTAATAATTAGTGATGTTGAACATCTTTTCATGTTCAATATGAATACTTTCCTTGGAAAAATGTCTATTCTGCTCCTTTGCCCATTTTAATCAGATTGTTTTTGCTACTATGTTACATGAGTCCCTTATATATTTTGGTTGTAAAACCCTTATCAGTTAGGTAGTTTGCAAATATTTTCTCCCATTCCATATATTGTCTTTTCATTTTGTTGATTGCTTCTTTTTCTGTGCAGACACTTTTCAATTTGATGTAGCATAATTTACTTCTTTTTGCTTTTGTTGCTTGTGCTTTGGATGTCATGCCCATAAAATCATTACTGCCTGCCTTCTCTATCTGATCTTCAGTGGCCAGATCCTAAAGACTCACCCAATGATCCTTCTGAGGCAGGGCCTGAGTATGACTCCGGAATGTCTTGCAGTTCTGGGGAAGCTGGATGTCCATCTTTGATTCTCTTTTTCCCACTGGTAAAAATAGAGGCCCAGATAGGCCTTGCTTGGGGAATGGCTGATGTGGGCAGAATATAACTGCTCTTCTTACCCTTCTAATTTGTTCCTTTTCGGTCTCTCTTACCCATTGGGGTGCTTCAACACCACCATTGCTTTCTGGGATTTTTACAATGATGTCTTGTCTATGGTTGTTGGTTAGTTGGTCTTGTGAGGGAGACTGAAGATGGGAGTAACATACATCATGATCTTGATGGATTTTTTTTAAGAAAAAAATGCTGTTCATCTCCCTTCAGAAGTATGTAGTGTGTGGTTAACTTCTCTGTTTGTTATATTTTTACTCTTCTTTTTCCTAAAAACAGAAGTCCTTGGTATTATTACAGCTCAATTCATCAGCCATATAAAAAATAAGCTTTGGGGTACCTGGGTGGTCCAGTCGGTTAAGCACCTGACTCTTGAATTCAGTTCAGGTCATGATCTCACGATTCATGAGTTTGAGCTATGCATCAGGCTCTGTGCTGGCAGCATGAAGCCTGCTTGGGATTCTTGCTCTCTCTTCCTCTCTTTGCCCCTCCCTTGATCTCTCTCTCTGTCAAGAAAAATAAACTTAAAAAAAATGAAAGAACATTAAACTTTTATTTTTTTTTTCAAGCTCTAAAAATTTAAAAGTGTCATCATCATCTTTTCCTTAATGACTTTATAGCACACCTTGGGAATCTGATTCATTGTTGTTGTAGCATGTTGGTTGATTTGCACTTGCTGTATAACAGTTATTTTGTGAGATGTATATTTTGTTTGTAAGAAAAGTGATGTCTTACTCAGTAATATTCACATCCATACTTTAATACCTATTTTTCTTTACCTTTTCTAAATATGAATATCTTAAACTTATATTTTATGTTTTGTCATAAATAAATTACTCTAACTTAAAAGTACTTCAGTTTTTTTAATGTATAGACTTTCCACATGCAATCTTCTGTATCTCCATGATTTTATTTTGGTAGTTTTTCTTGTTTCTTGAGCCACATACTTGTAGGGTATATTCATTCTTTCTTAGTTAAGAATTACACCTATGAATGTTTCTTTGAGCACCTGTTTGAAAATATGTAGTGTATGTAACAGAAGAATTTGATTACTTATTTTTATAGACTGACTGTCTTTGGTCTACAGACTCTCTTCTCTAGAAACAAGACAGGTTTATTATGTCTCTAATCACATGTCATTCAATAGTGCAACTCTTTCTCCTTGGGAGAAAGGATATTAATGTGCCCTAATGTTAGTTAGCTTGTCTTTCTTTTTTTCCTTTGTTGTACAATGCAAGTCATAGCATTCCTTTAAAATGTTATGGACACTATTTTGGTAAAGAATGAGAACCATGTAGTACAAATGAAAAAAATACAAAAAGACATCACAAAGATACAGAAAGAAAATATAACTTATCTTTAAAAGTTACTATGTCTATTAAATTTTTTTCTCCATAATTGCAATGATGATACACACACAAGAAGATGAAAGATAACCTCACCACAATATGTTTTTTTTTTAAGTAATACCATGTGCTTTATTTTAAGTTTTTGTTTAAATTCCAATTAACATCCAGTGTAATATTAGTTTCAGGTATGAAATTTAGTGATTCAACACTTCCATACAACACCTGAAACTCATCACAAGTGTGCTCCTTAATCCCCAGCACCCATTTAACTCATCTCACCACCTGCCTCCTCTCTGGTAACCACCAGTTTATTCTTTATAGTTAATAGTCTGTTTTTTTGGTTTGCTTCTTTATAATTTTTCTCCCTATACTCATTTTTTTCCCTTAAATTCCACATATGAGTTGAATCATGTGGAAATTTTTTACTTAGCATAATACTCTCTAGCTATATACTTATTTTACTTAGCATAATACTCTCTCGCTCTACCCACATCATTTCAAATGGAAAGCTTTCATTCTTTATTATGGTTCAGTAATATTTCATTGTTTATATACAACATCTCTTTTATATCCATTCATCAGTTGATGGACACTTAGGCTATCTCCATAGTAGGGCTATTGTAGATAATGCTACTATAAACATTGGGGTGTGTGTATCCCTTTGAATTAGTATTTTTGTATCTTTTGGGTAAATACCTAGTAGTACAACTGCTGAATCATAAGGTAGATCTACCTTTAACTTTTTGAGGAACTTCTATACTGTTTTCCACAGAGGCTGTACCAGTTTGCATTTCGACCAATCCTCAAGGAGTGTTCTCATTTCTCTGCATCGTCACCAACACCTGTTATTTCTTGTGTAGTTGATTTTGGCCATTCTGACAGTTGTGAGGTGACATCTTCTTGTAGTTTTGATTTGTATTTCCCTGATGATGAGTGATGTTGAGCATCTTTTCTTGTGTTTTCTTTGTAAAATGTATTCATGCCTCCTGCCCATTTTTGATTGGATTATTCATTTTTTGGTGTTAACTTGTGTAAGTTCTTTATAGATTTTGGATACTACTCCTTTATCAGATATGTCATTTGCAAATACCTTCTTCTATTCTGTACATTGCCTTTTAGTTTTGTTGTTTCCTTCACTGTTCGGCAGATTTTTATTTTGATGAAGTCTCAGTAGTTTATTTTTGCTTTTGTTTCCCTTGTTTCAGGAGACAGAACTAGAAAGAAGTTGCTATGACCAATGTGAAAGAGGTTATTGCCTATGTTCTTCTCTAGCATTTTTATGGTTTCAGATGTCACATTTAGCTCTTTTCTTTTCTTTTTTTTTTTTCTTTTCTTTTCTTTTGACTGCTTTGGCTATTCAGGTTCCATACAAATTTTAGGATTGTTTGTTCTAGTTCTGTAAGAAATGTTGATGGTATTTTGATAGGTATTAAATGTGTAGATTGCTTTGGGTAGTATAAATATTTTAACAATAGTTGTTCTTCCATTCCATGAGCATGGAATGTCTTTCCATTTCTTTTTGTCATCTTCAATTTCTTTCATCAGTATTTTAGAGTTTTCAGTGAACAGGGCTTTTACCTCTTTGTTTAGGTTTATTCCTAAGTATCTTACTGTTTTGGGTGCAATTGTAAGTGGGATTGATCCCTTAATTTCTCTTTTTGCTGCTTCATCATTGGTGTATAGAAATGCAATAGATTTTTGTACATTGTTTATGCATCCTGCAACTTGAATGAATTTGTGTATCAGTTCTAGCTGTTTTGGGTTTTCTACATATAAATATTTTAAACACTTCTCTGATTTACTTTTATCATTTTGATTAAGGGCTAATATTCTATTTATTCTTTATGTGAAGTATCCATTGATTCTCAATAAAAAAGTATTCTTTCATTTCTACACCTATTTATCCCATTCACTTTTGTATATTTTAGTTACATTAATTTTATACCACAGTCACCAATCTATTCTTTAAATAGGGTTTTCAAAATTTATTGATTTATCTTATTTTATTCAATTCTCATATTTTGACATTTTAAAATTGGTTCACATTCAATATAATTGATTAGTCATCAAGGTTTTCTTCTATCATTAAAATTATGAGAAATGCTCTATTCCATAAATCTTCATATTTATAGACATTTTTAGGTAGAATCAAAGATCTCTGGGTCAACCCATTCTGGCCTCTCACCTTTAAGCTTGTATACTATTTTATAATTAATTTTTTATTGAGATATAATTAACACACAATGTTATATTAGTTTCAAGTGCACAACATATTGATTCAACATTTCTATACATTACTCTGTGCTCACCATGATAAATATAGTCACCATCTGTCACCAAAAACATTATTACAATATTGACAATATTACCTGTGCTGTACTTTTCATCTATGTGACTTATTTATTTATGACGGTACTTTTTATCTTGTGACCCTCTTTACCTCACCCCCCCCCACCTCTCCTCTGGTAACCATCAGTTCTATATATTTAAAAGTCTAGTTTTGTGTTTATTTCTTTTCTTTTTTGTTCATTTGGTTTGTTTTCTAGACTTCACTTGTAAGTAAAATAATATGGCATTCATCATTTTCTGTCTGACTTATTTTACTTAGCATAGTACTCTCTCAGTTCATCCATATTACCACAAATGGCAATATCTAATTTTTTATGGCTAAGTAATATTCTATATGTGTATTATATTATGAGAATTCTGTTGTTTTGAAACATAGTTACCATCTTTAATCAAGTTATTTATTTTTTATGGAGATAGTCTCTTTCTCTTGCTGTGTTTGATCTGTTTACATAGTTACCTTACAAAACGGATTACTGATGGAGTTCATAAGGTGTTTTTAATTTTAATAGAGGGATTAAAATTATGTGCTTGATCTAAAGGGATATCAACTCTACAATTAGTATCCTTCCACTATTATTATTTATTTTCTGTGTATCTTTACAACACATATCAGTATGTGGTCTAAGGTTGCAGCCATTTCTGTTGTTCAGTAAAGATGAAGTTCTCTTAACTCTTTAAAGAACGTAAGGGGTACCTGGATGGCTCAGTCAGTTAATCATCTGACTCTTGATTTTAGTCCAGGTCATGATCTTACAGTTCATGGGAGAGAGCCTTGCATTGGGCTTTGCGCTGACAGCACAGGGCCTATTTGGGATTTTCTTTCCCTCTCTCTCTGCCCTTCCCCGCTCTTTCTCCCTCTCTAAAAAATAAAAATAAATAAATGTAAAAAAATAATTGGGGAGGACTTAAGATGGCAGAATAGTATGGGGATCCTGAGCTTGTCTTGTCACTGAAACACGGCTAGATCAGCATCAAACCATTTTGAACACCTAGCAAAATGATCTGGGGGTTGATGCAACAATCTGCATAATTAGAACCAGAGAACTTGGCAGGTACATGGTAAGAAGAGGTGAATTGGGGGAGAGAAAAGCTGCGGAGCCTTGGAGGGTAGGGATCTGTTTTCGAGGAGAGAAGATAGAGAAAGAGAAAGGGGAGAGTGCAGCATATTGGGATCCTGCAAGAAAAGCACTCCCCCCTGAAAGTAGCTGGAGAGAGAGAGAGAGAGAGAGAGAGAGAGAACGAGAGAGAACACTCACAGGGGACTGGAAAAGAAATCTGTTCCCCAAAACCATTGACATGGAGAAAGCAGAGGGTTTCAATACCACAAGGATTCTATAAACACTGGAGTGCAGAGTGTGAAGTTTTGGAACTCAGTGCCTGGCAGTGCTCTGTTGAGGAAGTGGGTTGAATTGATATTGATAACAGCACTGTCAACCATAGCCAAATTATGTAAAGAGCCCAAATGGAATATTACTCGGTGATCAAGAGGAATTAAATCTTGCCATTTTCAATAATGTGGTTGGAACTAGAAAGTATTATGGTAAGCGAAATAACTCAGAGAAAGATAAATATCATGTGATTTCACTCATGTGGAATTTAAGAAACAAAACAGATGAACATAGGGGAAGGGAAGGAAAAAATAAGTAAAAACAGAGAGGGAGGCAAACCATAAGAGATTCTTAAACACAGAAGAGAAACTGAGGGTTACTGGAGGTGTGTTAGGTAGGGGGATGAGCTAACTGGGTGATGGGAATTAAGGAAAGAACTTGTTTGAATGAACACTGGGTGTTATATGTAAGTGATGAATCACTAAATTTACTCCTGAAACCATTATTACACTATATGTTAACTAACTTGGATTAAAATAAAATAAAATAAAATAAAATAAAATAAAATAAAAATAATAAAAGTAATTTAATTAAAAGTTTTGATTTCAGGGTAGAATTTGAATAGATGTACATTATTCTTCCATTCTTTTTCCGAACCATAAATTCTATTATTGTTTGAACACTTGCTTTGACAATATTTGAAAAATAAAAATAAAAGCCAGAATAAGAAACTAGTTATTTTGCATACGGAGAGAAAAGAAAATAAAGTTAAATGTTTTTAATGCACATATGTTCTTGGTGAAAATATTTAAGACTGTGCAAATGTTCTCAGTTTGCAAATATTGAAAATATGATTTCCTGCTATGTATGTTTTAATTTTAAAAAATCTCTATGTTAGCTTATTCTCAACTGAACATAATTATTTTTATACTTATTAAGACTTAGAAATTAATATATATATACATATATATGTATATATATATAAAGGATATATGCAAATTTTCCAAGACTTAAGAAAAAGTTAACCTTATTACACAGTAATTTTTTTTTATTATGCAATTATATAAATTGAAAGTTCATGTGATTCATATCACTGGATAACTTCCTATAACTTCCTTTGTTTTTTATCTGGGAAAAAATATTTTTTTCTACACTCAAGCAAATTTTTACCTAAGAAAGCAAAAATAAGCCAAAAACAAAAGAAATATTTTTTTTAAAGCAGTGTCATGAACTATTTTATTTGAAGAGGCACCCAACTAGGAACACAATATATACCTTTTTTTATTTGAAGTTATATGCATGTCTTTAAGAATGGCAAGTATGTGATTTTTTGTCTTAAAATTTCAGTTACTTTTTGCTTTTCTATAGTGTCACATATTTAAAGAACAATATTTTTCACTTTAGAGTACTATAATATAAAACAAATTCTTCAGATAATGTGACAAATAATATTCACCACTAGAGACTAGAAGGGTATCTTGTTTATACCTTGTTTATAATAGCATGGAGGCATATTTCGTCCATTTCCCTCAAAACAGGCAAACATTTTGCAACCTAACTTTATTTTTTTGTCTTTATAGAAATGTTCATAATTCAACTGATTTCTAAAAACATTTATTAGGTACCTACCACATTCTGGGGAAATGTTTCATTAAAAGAAGGTAGAGTAACCCCCAGCTTCTTCTATACTGTTTCTGATGAGATATTCCCTATTGCTCTGTAGTATTTATCTCTTTTCCATGAGATGTGAAATAAAAATTTAGGTTGAAAACATCCCGTTATTTTAATATTCTGTATTATTTTTCATGATGGTCGTTTCTTTGCCTGCTGCCAGTTAGGCTTTAGAATAAGGATTAGGCAATATGTTTAAATTTTCTTAATTAGTACTTCTAAGTTATGTCTCATGATTAAAGAAATGTGTATGTGTGATATTGTTACTATCAATTCAAGTTGTAGTGTGTAAGTTCCCATTTAAAAAACAAACCAAAAGAAAATAACTCACCAAGAAAAGAATATTTAAAGAAGTATATTGCTTGTGGAAGTCCCAATGTAACGGAAAGGTGATTATCATTATTCCAGTGACTTGGTGTTGTGTGTAAGTTTTTTTATTTTATTTTCCTCAAAAGTTAACCATTTCATGTTACCTTTCTTCCTGATCCAATGAAGTAAAAGGAAAATGGCAATTCTAGAAAAGACTTTATCTCTTAAAACTGGAAATTCGCTGCCTGGGTTTTCTTGGTTTTTACAGTATCCTGAAATTGAATGTTATTTTAAATCTGTATCCATAGTCTCTAATTCTCTCATTTTTATATGCTGAAAACCTAATTCTCTAATTATGGTTGCTTGACTGTAGACAAGGAATAATCATGATAGCATAATGTCTTCACTGGCCTCTGAAAGTCACTAAGTGTATTGGTAATAGTCATTCAATAATAGCTGAAATCCAGGCAAAAAGATTATTTATGAAAAGTATTAAATTATAGATTATAGGAAATTGAAAAAATTCAGAGAAATATATTATTTTATGAAAACGAATTTTATACATACAGAGAGAGGTAGAGAGAGAGCGAGTAGGGCAGGGGCAGAGGGAAGGAGAGACAGAATCTCAAGCAGTCTCCACACCCAACAGAGCCCAATGTAGTGCTTGATCCTGTGACCCTAGGGTGGTGAGTCAAATCAAAATAAAAAGTCCAACACTCAACTGACTGAGCCACCAAGGCACCCCAGTTTATTTTATGAACATTTTATTTTTATTTATTTTTTATTTATTTTGATAGAAAGCAAAAGACAGAGACGGAGCAAGTGTGTGAGCAGGGGAGGGGCAGAAAGAGAGGGAGAGTGTTAATCCCAGGCAAACTCCATGCTGTCATAGCAGAACCTTGCTCAGGGCTCAATCTCACATACTGTGAGACCATGATCTGAGCTGTAAGCAAGAGTTGGACGTTTACTGATGGAGCCACCTAGGTGCCCTTATTTTACAAAAATTTTAAAAGAAAATTGTGCCATGTTACATTTTAGTTTCAGAAACAATCCAATCAAGAGTAAATTAAACAGGGACGCCTGGGTAGCTCAGTTGGTTAAGTGACTGACTCTTGGTTTTGATTTGGGTCATGATCTCACAGTTCGTGACATTGAGCCCCACATCTGGCTCTGCATTCATGACACAGAGCCGACTTGGGGTTCGCTCTTTCTCTCCCTCTGTGCCTCTCCCCTACCCACGCTCTCTTTTCCTTAAAATAAGTAAATAGACATTTATAAAAAAGACTGAATAAAATATTTTATTAATATATTTTCATTGATTATGAAATATATATTTTATAGATTATTTGCACAATACATATAGCCATAAAATAAATTAACATTTACTAATAGCTCTTCTACCATAGAAAATTCCTCTTAAAATTCTGATATATGAAATTGGAATATTATTGTACACACATGTCCCATTTTTAAATTTATCATATTGTGACAATTATATTTACTAAAACCATGATTCTAGCCGTTCCATATTAAGTATACACTCTCCAATATTTTCAAGTTATTTATACATCATTTCATTATTAAATTATTATTATTATTTAGTTATTTATTAACTGGTATTTAATTTGTTTTTAATTTACCTATAAATGGACAAAGGCCAAAATAATATATTAATACAGACGTCTTGCACATTTCTATTTTCTTACTCCTGCTCTTAGAACTTGAACATTTTAAGAAACTCGAGGAAATTAATACATTTTGGTATTACATATTGTTTCAAATATTTTAAACTATGAAATTCAGTTCAAAGTGTATTATTTTTCTTTTTACTGTATTTATCTGATGATGCATTTTATAAGTTAAATAATCTCAACTTGCTATATAATATTTTCATGAAGGAAGAAATTATCCTCGAGTAAATAATTTATTATCAAGATTTCTTTACTATTTTGAAATTCAACTTTTACCAACAAATGAAATTTTGACACAGATTTGAAACTTAGATCTTTGCAAACTGTACTTTGATTAATCTGTATTTCTAGTACTACACACTCTTTTTATTTTTAGCTTTTTTATTGAAATAAATAGCACTTAATCAAGTACTAGACTTAATGTAGTCCTTAAAAAATATTGTCTGTACTAGTATAATTATAATTTACATATTTTGTTTAGATTTTTAGACATTTATGTATTTAGATATTTTAAAACTTATCCCAGTAATATAATTGTGATTGAATTAAACCCACCAACTAACTGGGAATTTAGCATTGTGTTAGCCACTGTATTTCAATAATTCTGCCTAACAAATAATCACAAAAATCTCAGAGGCTTACAACAATACTTGAAAATAGTTTTACTTAATCTCTTTACACATTTTTGTTTGGTATGTTTCCTTTTTCTTTTTAATTCACCTAGAGTATATTTTTACTTAATATGTTTTTTCTTTCACTTTTCAGTAATTGTCCATCCTTAAAGAATGATGTACCTATTATTGGAAAATGGATGAGACATTTGGAGGTCTTTCTTGAAATATTTTAGGTTCAGATGAAAAGAGAAAAAAGATCTAAGGTAAGGTTTTTTTTTAACAACAATACTCTGTCAGTTCAGAAATATATCAACTGACAGTATTAAGGACAGAGAAAAAGTAGTAACAGAAGTTATTTTTCTTTCATTCTGAAGATTATTGGTCTTGCTTCAATCTTTTTTGATTTAAAAATTGAATATACTGAAAGTGTACAATATGATCTGATATTCACTGTGAAGTGATTATTATAGTCAAGTTAATTAACATGTGAGATGTCTCATATACTTACCTTTTGGTGTGCTTAAAATCAATTCTCAGCACATTTCAAGTATTCAATACAATGCTATTAACTTTAATCACCATGTTGTACATCAGAGCTAGGATTTTATTTATCCTACATAATTGAAACTTTGTACCATTTGACTAACATCTCTATTAGTATTTACTCCACTCTCTATCCCTGGTAACCACCTTTCTAATATTTGTTTGTGTGAATTTAATAGAATATATGGATTTTTTAGATTCCACAAATAAGTGAGATCATGGAGTTTTTTTCATTCTCTCTCTGGTTTATTTCATTTAACATAATGGCTTCCAGGTTCACCCATGTAGTTAAAAATGGCAGATCTCCTTTTTGAAGAATAAAATTTTGTGTGTATGTGTATGTGTTTGTGTATCTATATCTGTCTAGATATATGTATTATCTAGATAACATATGTATTTCATAGATAACATGAAAAATTGCTTCCAGGGTCTTTTGGGGTTCTACACAAAATTTAGGAATTTTTTTATTTCTGTGAAAAATACCATGAAATTTTGATAGGGATTGCATTGAATCTATATATGGCTTTGGCTAGTAGGAAATTTTAACAATATATGTTAGCTTCAGGTGTACAATATAGTGATTCAACAATTCTCTACATTATGCCATGCTCATCATGATAACTGTGGGTACCATCTTGGTATATTATATTTTTGTTTTTATTTGTTTTAGAATATTTTAAAATTTCCTTTTGATTTCCTCTTTGACACAATGATTATTCAAAAATGTGGGCGTTATTTCCCTATATTTTTAATTTTCCCATTTTCTTATTAAGATTCATTACTTTGTGATCTGAAAAAAATACATGGAATGATTTCAACCTTTTAAATTTGTTGACACTTGTTTTGCAACCTAATATATGATCTATTTGAGAATGTATTTCATGCACTCTTGAGAAGAATATGTATTCTCCCATTATATGGAAAGTTCTAAATGTGCCTGTTAAGTCTTTTTGGTCTACAGTGTTGTTTAAGACCATGGTTTCTTTATAGATTTTCTGTCTTGGTGGTCTATCTATTATTGCAAATGGGGTATTAAAGTCTCTTTCTCTTATTGTTTTGCTGTTAATTGCTCTCTTCAGATCTGTCAATATTTTATTAATTTATAGGTGCTCTGACACTGGGTGTATATACATTTACAATCTACCTTGTCTGATATAATTATAGATATCCCTATTTCTTTTGGTTACTATTTGCATGGAATGTATTTTTTCTTTCTTTTGCTTTTAGTTTATATGTGTTCTTAAAATTTAAAGTGAGTTTCTTTTAGACAATAAATCACTGGATTTTGTTTTTTGTTTGCTTATTTAATGCACTTAGTCACCTTTTGTCTTTTAATTAAAGAGTTTAGTTTATCTACATTTAAAGTAATTAGTGATATGTATGGACAATACTGCCATTTTGTTAATAATTTTCTGTCTGTTTTGCTATTGTCTCTGTCAGCCTTTCTTACTGTCTTCCTTTATTATTTGGTAATTTCTTGTAATTATTTCCTTTAGTTTATTTTCATTTGTAAATATATATTATGTTTTTTTTTCTTTTAGCTACCATGAGGCTTGCATAAAATGTATTGTAGTTAAAACAGCCTACTTTAAGTTGGTAACAAATTCACTTCCATTGCATAAAAGCCTTTACACTTTTACTGCCTACGCACGCACACACACACACACACACACACACACTTTGTTTACCTGTAGTCAGAGTTTACTTTTTTTAATATTGTATCTATTAACAAAATTTTGTGATTATAGTTATTCTTAATATTTCTGTCTTTTAATTTTTTTTTAATTTTTTTCAACGTTTATTTATTTTTGGGACAGAGAGAGACAGAGCATGAACCGGGGAGGGGCAGAGAGAGAGGGAGACACAGAATCGGAAACAGGCTCCAGGCTCTGAGCCATCAGCCCAGAGCCCGACGCGGGGCTCGAACTCACGGACCGTGAGATCGTGACCTGGCTGAAGTCAGACGCTTAACCGACTGTGCCACCCAGGCGCCCCCTGTCTTTTAATTTTTATATCAAGGTTAAACATATTTCATGCACTACTACAGAATTATGTTGTTCTGTGTTGACTATGTATTTACTTTTCCCTTCAGATTTATATTTTCCCATGCTTTCATGTTGCTGTTTAACTTGTTTCGCAAACCCAGACTTCAAGTTATATTACAAAGCTGTAGCAATCAAAACAATATTGTAATGTCACACAAAAAAATACACAGATCAATGGAATAGAATAAAAAACCCGGAAATGGATCTACAACTATATGGTCAACTAATCTTCAACAAAGCAGGATTAATATCCAATGGGAAAAAGATAGTCTCTTCAACAAATAGTGTAGGGAAAATTGGACAGTAACATGCAGGAGAATGACACTAGACCACTTTCTTATACTACACAAGAATAAATTCAAATGGGTAAAAGGCCTAAATGTGAGACAGGAAAACACCAAAATCTTAGAGAACACAGACAGTAACCTCTTTGACATCAGCTGTAGCAACTTCTTACTAGATACATCTCCTAAGGCATGGGAAACAAAAGCAAAAATAAACTCTTGCTAGTTCAAAATAAGAAGTTTCTGCATAGAGAAGGAAACAATCAACAAAAAAGAAGAATGGAAAATAAGAGAAGGTATTTGCAAATGACATATCTGATAAAGAGTATTAGAAATCTATAAAGAACTTATAAAATTCAACACCCCCAAAATGAATAATCCAATAAAAAATGGATAGAAGACATGAATAGACATTTTTCCAAAGAAGATATACAGATGGCCAAGAGACACATGAAAAGATGTTCAACATCACTCATCATCAGGGTAAAACAAATAATTTTGAATAACTCTCCTAAAGAGTTCTTACAAGGCAGCTCAATTGGTAACAGATTCTCAGCTTTTGCTTTTCTGGGAAGGACTATCCCCTCTTAATTTTTAGAAGGCAATTTTGCCAGGTATAGAATTTTTGTTTGGTGGAATTTTTCTTCCAGAACTTTGAATATATCATCCAACTTTCTCCTGTTCTGTGAAGTTTCTACTCTAAAATCTTATGGGGCTTCCCTTAAATGTCATGACTCCCTTTTCTCTTGTTGCTTCCAAAATTCC
Organism: Lynx canadensis; assembly: GCF_007474595.2. Taxonomy (NCBI): domain Eukaryota; kingdom Metazoa; phylum Chordata; class Mammalia; order Carnivora; family Felidae; genus Lynx; species Lynx canadensis. The sequence continues at coordinate 122,933,386 of NC_044311.2, forward strand.
CTTTGTTGATGTCTTTTAACAAATTGATTAGAGTGTGTTTCCATGTAGTCTTATTTGGGTAGATACTGTTCAGAAACTCTTAAACCTCATAAAAATGATTGATTTCTTTCCCTACATTCAGGAGTTTTTAGCCATTCTTTTTTTTATAAAATTTTTATTTAAATTCTAATTAGTTAACATACAGTGTGATACTGGTTTCAGTAGGAGAATGTAATGATTCATCACTTATTTACAACACCCACTGCATATCATAACAAGTGGTGTCCTTAATACCCATCACCCATTTACAGCATCCCTTACCCACCTCCCTCCATCAATCCTCAGTTTGCTCTCTATCATTGAAAGACTCTGATGGTTTGTTCTCCTCTCTACGTTTTTCCTCTTCCCATATGTTTATCTGTTTTATTTTTTTAACACTCTTTTTTCTTATTTTTAAGTAATCTCTACACCCAACTTGGGGCTCTGATAACCCCAAGACTCTAACTGACTTATTTCACTTAGCATAATACACTGTAGCTCCATTTACATCATTAAAAATGGCAAGATTTCATTCGTTTTATGGCTGAATAATATTCCATTATCCATTACACACACGCACACACACACACACACACATACATATGGTACATACATATTCACATACACACACACACACACACACACACACACACAAACATGCCACCTCTTCTTTATCCATTCATCAGTCAATGGAAATTTGGGCTCTTTCTATAGTTTGGCTGTTGTTGATAATTCCACAAAAACAATGGGGGTGAATATACCCCTTCAAATCATTGTTTTTGAATCCTTTGGACAAATACCTAGTAGTGCAATTGCTGGGTCATAAGGTAGTTCTATTTTTTTTACATTTATATGAGTATCCATACTGTTTTCCAGAGCGACTGCACCTGTTTGCATTAACACCAACAATGTCAGAGGGTTTCCTCATCGGCATCCTCGCCAACGTCTATTTCTTGTGTTGTTAATTTTAGCCATTCTGATAGGTGTGAGGTAATATCTCATTGTGGCTTTTATGTGTATTTCTCTGATGATGGGTGATGTTGAGCATCTTTTCACATGCCTGTTACCCATCTGTATGTCTTCTTTGGAAAAATGTCTATTCATACCTTCTGCCCATTTCTTAATTTGATTATTTGTTTTTAGGTGCGGAGTAATTGTAAGTTCTTTATAGATTTTGGATATTAACTCTTTATCATATATGTCACTTGTGATATCTTCTCCTATTCTGTAGGTTGCCTTTAGGTTTTTTGATTGTTTCTTTGAAGTGCAGAAGTGTTTTCTTTTAATGAAGTCCCAATAGATCACTTTTGCTTTTGTTCCCTTTGCCTCAGGAGACGTGTCTAGTAAGAAGTGGCTATGGCTTATGTCAAAGAGGTTACTGCCTGAATTCTCTTCTAGGATTTTGATGGTTGGTTTCCTGTCTCACATTAAAGTCTTTCATACTTTTTGAATTTATTTTTATGTATGGTGTACGAAGGTGGCCCAGTTTCTTTCTTCTGCATGTTGCTGTACTGTTTTCCCAATACCATTTGTTGAAGAGACTGTCTTTCCTATTGGATATTCTTTCCTGCTTTGTGAAAGATTAGTTGACCGTATAGTTGTAGGTCCATTTCCACATTTTCTATTCTGTTGATCTATGTGTCTATTTTTGTACCATACTGTCTTGTTGACTACAGCATTTTAATGTAGCTTGAAGTCCAGAATTGTGATACTTCCAGCTTCACTTTTCTCTTTCAGGATTGCTTTTGTTATCTGGGGTCTTTTGTGGTTTCATACAAATTTTAAGATTGTTTACTCGAATTCTGTGTAAAATGCTGGTGATAGTTTGATAGGGATTGCATTAAATGTATAGATTGTTTTGTGTAATATGGACATTTTAAAAATATTTGTTCTTTTAATTCATGAACATGGAATGTTTTCCTATTTCTTTGGGTCCTCTTCATTTTCTTTCATAAGTGTTCTATAGTTTTCAGAGTACAAATCTTTTACCTCTTGGATTTGATCTATTCCTAGGCATCTTACTGTTTTTGGTGCAATTATAAATGAGATAGATTCCTTTATTTATTTTACTGCTGCTTTGTTATTGGTGTATAGAAATGAAACAGAGTTCTGTACATTGATTTTATATCCTTTGACTTTGCTGAATTCATGTATTAGTTCTTGTAATTTTTTGGTGGAGTCTTTCAGGTTTCCTACATAGAGCATCATGTGGTCTGCAAATAGTGAAAGTTTGACTTATTCCTTGCCAATTTGGATGCATTTTATTTCTTTTTGTTGTCTGATTGCTGAGGCTAAGACCTCCAGTACTATGTTAAATAGTAATGGTGACATTGGATATTCCTGTCTTGTTCCTGACCATAGCAGCACGACCCTAGGCCTGCCTTTTCCTTAAAGCACAGCTTGATAAATATCAAAACATTCTGAACACCCAAGAGACAAATCTCAATGGGGAGAAAATAAACTGTAGAACTAGAGGGAGAAAAGAAGCCACATCGTGGAAGGTAGGGGGTGCAGAGACATGATTCAGTGATTCAGGGAAGAAAAGAAATTGGGTACTGTGGAGGGGAAGGAGCCTTGATCTTGGAGAGAGGAGGGAGAGAGAGAAAAATAGGAAGAAGGCAGCACACAGGGAATTGAACCAGAGAAACATTTACCCAAAACCATTGACTGGTAAAACTTGGGTGGCTGATTATGGCAATATTTTCCAAGCATTGGAGCCCAAAGCCTGAAGTTTGAGAAGTCCTCACCACTACTGGTTGGAGCCTGGTAGGCATAGCATTGCTCCTGTGGGGAAGGAGGGAAGAGGCCCAGTAGTAGGCAGTATGGTTTGAAGATCCCGTGGGGTCACATAGGGAAAAACAGTTCCCCTTCTGGGAGGGCATTTGAGAGAGGTGGCATGGCCTCTCCAAAGACAGAAGAGCTGGCAGATGCCAACATGCCACCCCTTTTATTAGCATAGGAATATACCTGCTGAAGGCAGCCAATCTTGGTGCCAGCTTTTTAATGCACTTTATTGTAAAGTCCAGCAGGACTACTAACTTTTACCTGTACAACGTGGCAAGACCATCCCCCAGAGGATCAGTGCTGGTCTGCTGGTGCTGGGTACCTAAAACTGTGAGACAGAGTTCTGAAACAGTCACACACCTTAGATAAAACACAGAAACACTGTGCAGCCTGGCAGGACCACAGCTGGGCCACAGATAGGGTGAAGACAGGGATCTGATGGAAGCCAGGGACCCTGCCTAGATAACTGGCAGAACATAGGCTATATATGAGTCACAGTCATTTTCAGAATCTGAAGTAACATATTGTAACTATTATTATAATGGTATCATTATTGATATTCAAATCACTACCATCAGTATCATCACCAGAAAAGAAACAATCAATTATATTCCTTACAAAAGAGTTTGCTTTTTTATGGTTTTCTATTTTGTGGTATGCTATTGTTTATAGCACTTTGAAGCTTGAAAATACAATTTCATTGACCATTGATTTTATTCTGTGCTGTTTAACAGGCACTGAGATGCATGGAGATTTATAGGACCAACTTCCCATGCAGTATGATGAGAAAATACAAAATTTTGTCATTGTATTGTTTATCATCCAAAAATATAAGTTGGTTTCCTCGTTTGATTCATAAATTATTTATTAGGTTTCTCCATATTAATTAGTGTTGATTATTTAAAAAATTAGGGCTTTAAGAGCAAATCAATATAAGTAGGCATATGCTTTCAGAACTCAACATGGACTTTTAAACCCATCTAGATTAGTAAGATTAATTATTAATATAAACTCTAATGTAGGTTGAGTTTAAAATACAAGAAAAAAACACACAAATATATACTTATAAAAACAATGTACTTTAGTCACCAGTGATTTTGAGAACATTCTTCTTTTTTTAGTAACATGTATTTTTAAAGCTTTTTACAATATGTAAATGTGTATAATAAATGCCAGCATTGGGAAGGCTTGCTTAATCTAAATAAGTAATTATGCTCACTCTTTCTCTTTGAATGGCAATACTTCCTGCAGCATACAATTTAGAATATATTTTATGCCCTCCACAACTGAATAGTTAAGATTATACAGGATAAAAGAAAATGGCTATAATCAGCTTGTAACTTTACTGCAACAATACAAAAAAATATCAGAAGTGGGTCTTAAGTAGACGTCTCTGTTCTTTTATGAATGAACAGGATTGTCCAAAGTCTATGTGTGTCCTTGAAGTTTTCTGGATGAATTAAATAATGGACACATTTGTTCCAGTGTATGAGAGCTAAAGCATTAATTTATTCCTGAATAAATATAGTGGGCATATATTGAGTTTTTCTTCGTTGACAATCTATGACAAGGCAATAAAGATATAATAATTTAATATTAATAATTGTTATTAACGCTAAAAATAAAAGTAGATTCACCCATTAACAGATTTACAAAAGAAAATAATGTGTGTAAATGAATGATATACTGTTATGATGCCATATGATTTAGAAGGGGTGAAAGGTGAATTGGATACAGTTAAATAAATATATTTTTTTACAATTTTAATTTTTTAAGAAAAATGATCTTTCTTAGTCTGGTGGTAGACACGGCTTAGAGGAATTTAGCCACCAAATACCCCAAAATACCAAATTTTTATGAATCAGGTGATACTTGTGAATGTACTCATTCACAAGTAAATGAAAAGCTAATGAAAAAGAAAGCCTAGCATAGCAGATCGTAATCTGGAGAAAGGTAAAATTTTTAAATGACGGATTTATGACACTTTATAGAAAAACATATACTACTTTATTTCATAATATTACAAAATTAATTCAGGGGAGACTGCCAAGTTTTACGTGATGTCATGGGTTGAATTATGTTCCTTCAAAATTTTTATGTTGAAGTCTGAACGCCCAGTATGTCAAAATGTAACATTCTTACTATACTCACTCTTGCTTGGAATAAGCAACTAAGGCATGGATACTCTATTTTTAGAAATAAAGTCATGATAGAGGTAATTAGTTAAATTGAAGTTATTACAGTGGACCCTAATCTAATCTGACTGGTGTCTTTATAAAAAGAAATTTAGATACAGACACATACGGAGAGAACACCATGTGAGCAGGAACCCAGCCATATACAAGACAAGGACAGAGGCCTGGAAGACAGCCTTCCCTCATAGTCCCCAAGATTAACAAACCCTATGACACCTTGGTTTCAGACTTCTATCTGTCAGAACTGCAAAATATAAATTTCTTGTTGCTTATGCCACCTAGTTTATAACATTGTTGTGACAACCCTAGCCAACTAAAATATGGCGTATTCTAATATTGGAATGGTGAGTGCACTCACCACTGAACTTCAAACTTAGTATGTTGGAGAGTGATTTCAACGTGTCATACATAAGCACACAGCAACGGAGGTGAGAGAGGGAGAGAGTTTAAGGAATTGGCTTCTTGTGGGGGCTGACAAGTCTGAAATTTGAAGGGCAGACTGGCAGCTTGGAAACTCAGGCAAGAGTTGAAGTGGCAGTCTTTAGTAGGGGAAAGTCAGGCAAGATTTCTTTGTTTTAGTCTAGAGGCTGCATTTTTCCTTCTCTGGTGAAATTCCTTTTGCCCTTAAACCTTCAACTGATTTGGTGAGGCCCACACATATACTGAGAGTGATCTCCTTTATTTAAAGTCAACTGATTGAGAAGTTAACTATATGTAAAAAATACCTTTATAGCAACATCTATACTAGTGTTTGACCAAACAATTGGGCACCGTAGACCACCTAAGTCAACATATATCATCAGCCACTACATAGATTTATTATGTCCTTCTCTTTGAATGAAATCTCAAGAGGGGACATTCCTCAGAGTCATCCTTAGATAATAATAATATAAAACATAGGTTACTATTCGTTCTATGAACAGTCTCAGTTCATCTATAAAACTTGCAATTTGTTAATAAAAATTCCAAATCTCATCTAACGTTAACGTTTATAGGCATCCATTTAAAGATTAAGAAATGATTATTCTTTATTTCCCTCCTTCTCAGGAATTTACTCTAATAACAGTAAATAGATTTGTCAATATATACGGTCCAGAAAACAAATCTACACACGCTGCTCATTTTTCCTTGTAACAAATGTGAGAAAGAAAAATACAGTTTTCAAAAATAATACAGGTAAATAGGAAATTCAGACAAGAAAAGTTATTCCCCACTTATATCTTACACCATGTAAAAATGTGAATTACTTACAGATGTATTGCTCATGTAATAGTGGATAGTAGACAATAGAGCTTTTATTTTATTTATTTATTTTTTTCAACGTTTATTTATTTTTGGGACAGAGAGAGAGACAGAGCATGAACGGGGGAGGGGCAGAGAGAGAGGGAAACACAGAATCGGAAACAGGCTCCAGGCTCTGAGCCATCAGCCCAGAGCCCGACGCGGGGCTCGAACTCACGGACCGCGAGATCGTGACCTGGCTGAAGTCGGACGCTTAACCGACTGCGCCACCCAGGCGCCCCGACAATAGAGCTTTTAGAAGAATATATTAATAACTTCATCTATGGATTCAAGAAAATTTCATTCATGATATTGAAGTAGGCAAATATATCTTAAACAGGCCACAGAAAATATATCATGAGGAAAAAAACATAATTGGACTGTAATAAAATTAAACATTTTCCTCCAAGGACATTATTTGGAGAGTTAAAGGGAAACTACAGATTATATTTTAATACGTATCAGTGACAAAGGACAAATATTTATATTTATATTTATATTTATAATTTATATTTATATTTATATATGTATAACATAAGTGACAAGGTGACAAAGGACTAATATATATATATATATATATATATATATATAACATACAAGAAACTCTAGCAAATAATAAAAGACAATCCAATTGAAAAAATCTGACAAATACTTGGATAAAAGCATCAGAAATATGGCATCCACATAACTATTATACATATGAAAGGTACTAAAATTTATAAGTTGTGAGGAGATGGAAAGTAAACTACGATGTAATACCTCTAGATATACCGTACCTTGCTTCCAAATTAAAAAGATGGATTATATTAAGTGTTGGGTTTTGGGAGCAACTGGAGCATCCATTTTTTTTTGTTGTGAAAAATTAATAGGATACTTTGGAAAACAGTTTGGCAACTTCATCCTCACAAAATATTGCCTCTGAGAAAGCACATCACCTATGCCTTGAACACACGAACTATGAGATCACGACCGAAGCAGAAGATGCTTAACTGACCGAGCCACCCAGGCGCCCCCAGAGTGTCACTTTAGTTCACTGCTGTACTCCAGTGTTTTTAGCAATGCCTGCTAAATAGAAGGTGCTCGAAAATATTTGTTGAATGAATAACCGTGTGAAAGATTGAGAGATTACTTAATTTCTCTGTGGAAGTAGAGTAAAACACTAAAAGAAAGATTTTACTAGATTTTCAAAATTTGCTTATAAGAGATCTACTTTACCATTTGCACATTTTGTTTCTAAAATATACAGATTATCATATAATAGAAAGGATGTCTTTTCCAGGTCTAGGAAAATTATATGAAATTACATGTATTAATTACATAAAATTATCTATTTCCCATATTTAATCAAAAAGTTGGTTTCAAAATAATGTTTATATATATTACTTGAAAGATACTAAGATTATCAATTCCTATAAATATTCTAAGCTGTATTCCAAGATCCAGCTGAATCCCTTGACCTCAACGTATTCTTTTTTTTTATCTCCGTGTACTAGCATTCAATATGTACAACCATCCAATTTTGGGTTTCATCTTTACAAAATTTCACTATGATATTATCCATTTTACCTCTGTGTTACTCATATGAATGAATATCCATCTGAAATATTTCAAAATCTGTTTAAGGATTTTTTTTCTGCATTGAACTGGTTGTTCATTTCCATATGGCAATGAGAACACAAGAGAGGTTGAGTTTTACTTTGATTTTGTTAGGTTGCAAAGAATCCTAGTAATAAATTTTTAGTTCAATCTTAGGAATGATCTTGGCTCTGTTTTTCTTATCTCCAAACTTCTAATATTTTCTCATTTTGAGGGTTTATAATTTATTCTATGTATTCTGTGTTAATGAGTCAGCAAATAAATGTACTTGCAAATAAAACGTTAATCATATTTTTTAATGATTTGTACTGTAATATATCAAATGTTTGTCTCACAGTGTCTATATTATGTTCTTTTATCATAAACATGTGATTCAACATTTTTATTTGAGATTTATTTAATACACTGGAGTAGGAGTTCATTAAGGAAACCCAGACCCCTTTACCATAGGAATATTAACTTCCCTAAATCACATCACACATACTGAAATGTAAATCCATTTGGCAATTGCTTTTGGCCGTTTTCACTTTGGACATCCTCCTTGATACTAAGGCAAGAAAAAAAGTGCAAAAGTTTATGAGTTCCCACTTTTATATTTGTGTGTGTGTGTTTATAGAAACGTGTGTGTAAGTATGTGCATATGTACATTCACATATATATGAAATATTTTCCAGAAAATAGGTTACTTTCTGTAATATACCAAAACAGGATCCATAATAGTTTTGTGATAGTAACTGATATGCTTTTGTGTTTATCATGATACATTTGATTGAGGTCAGAATGTCTGTTGTTAGTCAACTTATTGACAATATTCAGGAATTCTGACTACTATGATAAACTACAAGTTTTCTAGAGACTATGAAATAAATTTTTTTTAAAGATCCTTTACATTATTTCCTAAGCTGCTATTTGATTATGTTTCTTTAATTTTTTTAGGTTTATTTCTTTTTGATAGAGACAGAGACAGAGACAGAGAGCGAATGGGGGAGGGGCAGAGAGAGAGAGAGGGAGATACAGAAACTGAAGCAGGCTCCAGGCTCTAAGCTGTCAGCACATAGCCTGGCTCAGGGCTCGAACTCATGAACAGTGAGATCCTGACCTGAGCCAAAGTCGGACCCTTAACTGCCTGAGTCACCCAGGTGCCCCTATTTGATTAGCCTTCTTTAGAAACAAGCAAATTAAAGTTCAGAAATGAAAAGAATATTAATTTTAGAACTCACTTAAAATGAATCTGTTACTAGAATAACCAAATGAATAATGCCTTAAACTCTTTTCGCTTTTTGATAAAAAACTAGAAAAAGGGAATCAAAGAGTAATTCAGAAAGTAAAATCTTCTTAGCAAAACAGAACAATGTGCTTTGAGAAATAGAAACATTTTAACAGCAGGATTGTTTATGCATAATATGGGATCATATTTGTTATTCAGTGGTTTGAGGATTATAACTTGCAGGAGGTTACTGGAGGTCAAAACACAGAAGCTGAGGTTGATAACTGGTTTTTGTTACAAAAGTTTAGAGAGTACTCTAAGTGTGTTTTAGAGAAGGAAGTAAAGTTGTTTTAACAAATGTATACTTGCTATATATGTTATTAAGTTAAAAGGAAGAGTTGGAAATTAATATGTAACCTAACCATCAGCTGTAATTGAATAAAAACACAAAAAACTTAGCATCTCACAACTATAAATATTTATTCCCATGGATTGAAGTATTATTTGAGATAATTCTGCTGTAAATTGTGTTTTGCCATCCTTATCTCCAAAGTACGTGTTGGGTCCAGATTTGGTCCAGGGCATCATCCTTGGACAAACTAGCTAGCATGTTCTTCTCATGGTGATAATAGAAGTGTAAGAAAGCAAGTGGAGATAGGGGGTGCGTCATCAGGCTTATGTTCATAATTGGCACATTGAAACTTTTACCTACATTCAATTGGTGTTAGTCAGTCTGTGATGGTTACTTTATGTATCAACTTAACTAGGCTATAAGGGATGCCCAGTTAGGTGGTAAAATACTATTTCTGGATATGTCTCTGAGGCCATTGATGGAAGAAATCAGCACTTTATTCTCTAAAGTGAATAAAGATTACCTTCACCGATTTAGGTGGGTATCATTAAAACAATTATAATTGTTCTAATATGGGAAGTATTCACATTAAGACTCTCCATTCAGTTGATTCTAATTAAAGATAGAATTTATCCTAGGAAAGCATTTTATCTTAACGATGCCATTCTCAAGAACAATACTAATAAATCTGAAAAATCCTATAGATAAATACAGCAATAGATTCAATCACATACAAAAAAATCAAAATCCTTATTAACACTTTCTGCCAATTTTGTACATATAAATGACATTTATTTGTTATAAAAATTTCATTCAATATCTGAAAAATTTGCTCAAAATAAATCTGAATTTTGTAGTTTGGTGGTTATCTTTTACATAAGAAAATGCTCAAACCTAGTAGTGATCAAGAAAATAAAAAATTAAGACTTCTCACACATTTCAGATAGACTTTTTTTTTGTAATTCTGAAAATATGGAGCATTAGAGTGGATTCGAATCAATAGAAACTGAAAGTTTAAGTTAAATTGATACAATCTTATTAAAAAAACATTTGATAATGTCTCTTATAACTAAAGATAGTAAATCTTTCATCCTAAACACTAAATACCCTAGAAAATCTCACAGTTAAGAAAGATAATATACAAAAGGTAGAAAATAATTATTTTAGTTTACACATTTAATATAGAAAGTAGAAATTTGCTCCAGTGCATAATAGTTTGAATAATAACTGGTTTAAAGTCGGAAAGAAAAGCTTCAGCATATTGGAAAATACCTAACAATCTATAATAGTTAAAATAATGAAGAAAAGAGTGGTAGCTGATTGCTAAAGAATTTTTCTCATACCTGCATATTACTCACTCTTAATGAATAAAAATCTTATCTCGTGTTAAAGTTTTAAATTAATATTTTTGGAAACTCTTGTTTTTAAAATCATTTGAATTCTTCATAATATGCATCCATGATAAACATTTTAATTTTTTATTTACCTTCAGATAATCAAAAATTTTTAGGTAATAAGACATACTAACATTTAAGTAATTAGATAAGTGCACATAAATAAAGTTGTTCCTCATTGTTCACAGTCCATATTTGTGAATTTGCTTACTCACTAAAATTTATTTACAAACCTCAAATCTGTGCTCCTAGCAGTTTCATGGTCACTGCAAACATACACAGAGCAGTAAGAAGTTTAAGTCATCTGGTTGCATATTCCCATCTGAAATCAAACATGGGAACATTCTGCCTTCTTGTTTTTAACTCTTATAATGTAAACAAGAGTGACTTTTATGTACGTTTAGTGTTATATTTTTACATTTTTCTTTCTTTTTTTTTTTTTTTTTTGGTATTTTACCATTTAAAATGGATCCAAACAGCAGAGGTGCTGTCTACTGTCCCCACGCTCAAGAAGACTGTGATGTCCCTTACAGAGAAATTATGTGTGTTTAGATAAGCTTTTTACAGGTATGAGTTATAGTGGTGTGGCCCAAGAGTTTAATATTAGTGAATTAACAATATATATTAAATAAGTGTCTTTAAACAGAAAGCAAACCATAAAACATGGTTATGTACTGATAAGTAGTTGAAAATATGACCAGAGGTGCTCAGGAACCTAACTTTGTATTTCCTCTGTAAGTTCTGTGTTCATCAATTTAGTGTTCATAGTGACTTCTAGAACAAAACTACCACATATACCAAGAATCTATTGTAGTTCTCTGTTTACAATGATGTGATGATAATTTCAAGTTATGTCTCTACATTATATCAGGTCATGAGTTAAATAATTTGATAGAAACACCACAAATATTTCAAAACACTTTTTTTTACTGAAAAATGTCACTATACTTCTATAATGTATACGGTAGCTTTATAAATATATATAAATATATACATACATGTAAATACATAATATATTTTATTTCTACTTGTATGATAAAAAATACACAGGCCTTGGTAATAAACCCAAATTTCAAATTCAATGAGAACATGTGGGAAAACATTCAAAAGTAAAATAGCAACTCTATGTGAGAGATCAGTGTAAGAAGATTTGATAAGAGATATGTTTCCAGTATATATTTGAGTAATTCAAGGGAGCTAGTTCACTTAGTCCTTCTGGGGTGGACAGGTGTTCTGTATGGGATGTCATAAAATTAGGCTTGCTACCCCAAGAAGATGAGGAAACAAAAGGAGTTGTTAAATATGAGAGAGGAAACACTTGTGTAGAATTGTAAGGAAAAGTTATATTCTAAAAGAAATATGGGAGATGATAAAAGAAACACCTCCAAAAATATAGAAGAGAATATTCATAATTAATATATAAGAAAACCATGATCAAGAGGGCTCTGGTTGAAAATAAAAGTAGTTTGGAAAAAATAGCAAAAGAAGGTATCTAGTGTTTCCCCTTTTGGATGAAATTCATCATAATAGTGTTTGGCTATTATTAGATTGATTAATAGACTAGTAAAATTCAAGAGGAAATGGATACCTGTTTAGTATCACTTGGAAATGAAGCAAAGATGTGAAAAGATTTTAGACTGACAATAGAAATAAATGGGTATAGACTTTCTGTAATATATGTTTTATAAGCTTTCTCTTTAGAATTCGTCTGAAAACCTTCCTGTCACCACAGACTAGAGAGATTCTTCCAGTAGTGCAGACAAGTGGTGATGAAGTTTATCTCTATGTTAGTCCTTGGGTGGGAAATTATCACCCTTTAGGGAAATGGGAACACTCTTCCCGACTGCTTGCTGCCTGGTGGTTTAGGAACCCAGGTAAAATTTAACATAAAAAAGTGCTCCAGGACTACAGGCATCACTGTACCACTAACAGCCATGTAAAATTACGGAAAAGGTGGCAAAATTATGACAACTGAAAGAAAAGAAACATCTGAGATAACAAAACATGATGAAGAAAAGTTAAATGATGCCGAAAATTAAAAACAAAAAGATTGTCTCCCGTGGAAATTCAAGGATACACAGGAATAAAATATATTTTATAAATAAAAAACCCAGGGCACTTTTCATCTTAGGTATATTATTAATAAATATATAAAAACCAGAAATCAATATTGAAGTATAAGAAATATAAATGAGTAAAGAAATTGTTCAACATATGGATAGTTTATGTTTTTAATATTTATTTTTGAGGGGAGAAGGAGAGAGAGAGGAGTGGGATAGAGGCAGAGAGAGAGGGAGACTGAGGATCCAATGTGGGCCTTGCACTGACAGCAGAAATCATGATGTGTGGCTTGCACTCAAGAACAATGAGATCATGACCTGAGCAGAAGTCGGATGCTTAACCAACTGAGCCACCAGGCACACCAATATATGGATAGTTTTAAATAATAATTTGCTATGGAAATTAATTTTATTTTTTAATTTTTTAAAATGTCTTTAAATTAAAAAAATTGTTATTTTTTTGTTTTGTTTTGTTTTGAGAGACAGAGACAGTGCAAGCGGGGGAGGGGAAAAGAGAGGGGGACAGAGGATCTAAAGCAGCAGGCTCTGTGCTGACAGCTGAGAGTCTGACGTGGGCTGGAACTCATGAATCCTGAGGTCGTGACCTGAGCTGAAGTTGGACGCTTAACACACTGAGCCACCCAGGTGCTTCTGGAAATTAATTTTAAAGTTTCTCGGGGCGCCTGGGTGGCGCAGTCGGTTGAGCGTCCGACTTCAGCTAGGTCACGATCTCGCGGTCCGTGAGTTCGAGCCCCGCGTCGGGCTCTGGGCTGATGGCTCAGAGCCTGGAGCCTGTTTCGGATTCTGTGTCTCCCTCTCTCTCTGCCCCTCGCCCGTTCATGCTCTGTCTCTCTCTGTCCCAAAAATAAATAAACGTTGAAAAAAAAATTTAAAAAGTTTCTAATTTAAGAAAATGTAAAAATAACATTCGCAGAAAATATTCCACAGTATTACATAAAATATTGCTAGCTGTAAACAAAGGTTAACATACACTTTTTAAAATGTTTATTAATTTGTTTTGAGAAAGAGAAAGAGCAGGCGAGGGGCAGAAGGAGAAGGAGAAAGAGAATCCTAAGCAGGCTCTGTGCTGTCAGTGCAGAACCTGACAGGGCTTGATCTCACAAACCGTGAGAATATGACCTGTGCTGAAGTCAAGAGTCAGACTTTAACTGACTGGGCCATCTAGGTACCCCAGGTTAACATATTCTTGTTGTTGTTTGGCAGAAAGATGAATATATGGATTATATTGCACATACCGGTGTTAAAATTTTATAGGTACCTAACAAAGTATTCAAAATATAATCTACGTAGTCCAACAATGGAGGGAAAGATAGGAGCCACAAAAACTGTTTCTGTGCTTGGGAAGAGGAGGAGAGAAAGAGACGGACTGAGTCAGATAAGAGAAAACTGAGTTCACAACTTGTTCAGATATGTCTGATAAAGGACGTGCTTCGTCCATTACCAAATTGTCAACAATGCACATTTTGTACGAATTTCAACTTGGTAAGATATAAAATGCGAAATAAATATAAGCTAGTTTAAATTTGTATTTGGTAATGTTTTCCTAGCAGTTGCTTGCCTGAGTTTGCTACATACAGACTTACTGCTTAGAAGGAATAGCCAGTTTACAAAAGTTGGTCTTCTTCATCTTACAGTATTTTGTATTAAATTGGGGGTATTATTCTTACTTGTTTGTTTTGCTAAACATATAGACCACCCTGGAAATAGTAGTAAGAAATAAAGTTCATGGATTTTTATTTAATGTGCCAATAAAACTGAAAAAGGAGCCTGTAAAATCATATTTATTGCACAGACTGACAAAGAGATTATAAGTAATTATTTTCCAGATGGTTGTGGTCATTATTGTTTCCTTCAGGCCTAAGCAAATATTTTAGATGGATTTGATTAATACTAAGAAAAAAAAGAGGAAATGAAAAATGTGGAAATTGAACAGATTTTTGTTTCATCTTTTTATCCTTTTATATATTAGCATGTTTTTTAAAATACATGTATCTACATTTTAAAGTCAATACAATGAAAATTTAGGGGAGCCTGGGTGGCTCAGTCGATTGAGCTTCTGACTTCAACTTACGTCATGATCTCATGGCTTGTGAGTTGCAGCCCGCATTGGGCTTTACACTGACAGCTCAGGGCCTGGAGACTGCTTCAGGTTGTGTGTCTTCCTCTCTCTCTGCCCCTTTCCTGCTTGTGCTCTGTCTCTCTCTCAAAAATCAATAAACATTAAATATATATATATATATATATATACACACACACACACACACACACATATATATATATACATATATACGTATATATAATATACATTTATTTTTATTATATATTTATATATATTTTATATATATATATATATAAAATGAAAGTTTATGTGAATCAGATAGCTTTATTGGAGAATGGGACAAGAAATTTAAATGTTTTTCTCATGGTAATTTGAAACATATGTAAGAATTTGGTTTATCTTAGTTTATTAACTTAATTACAGAATATATCATTTTCCAAATTTCTTCTCTAAGAGCCATATGTGAATTTAATTTCTCATTTATTCTTTAGTAGTTTTTCTATAGTTTTTAGGGATGTTCTTTTTTAAAATAGTTTTTATTCAGGGGCTCCTGGGTGACTCAGTGGGTTGAGTGTCTGATCTTGATTTTGGTGGGGCTCTATGCTGAGCATGGATCCTGCTTACGATTCGTGCTCCCTCCCTCCCTCCCTCCCTCTGTCTCTCCCCCCACCCTACTCACGTGCTCTCTCTCTCTATTTTTTTAATTTTTTTTAATATTTATTTATTTTTGAGAGAGAGAGTGGGAGCGGGAGAGGGGCAGAGAGAGAGAGAGAGAGCTGTCAGCACAGAGCCCGATGCGGGGCTCGAACTCACAAACCTCAAGATCATGACCTGAGCGGAAGCTGGATGCTCAACCGACTGAGCCCCCCAGGAGCCCCCTCTCTCTCTTTAAAACAAGTAAATAAATAAAAGTTTTTATTGAGATATAATTGACATATAACATTGTGTAGGTTTAAACTATACATTTATATACTGCAATATGATTACTATCTCAGTGTTAGGTAACATATGATTATTTCTTTTTTTGTAGTGAGAACAATTAAGGTCTAAAATTTTAGCAACTATGAAGTCTATAATACAGTATTTTGCCCATAATAAGTATGCTGTGCATCATATCTCCATTATATTTGAAATTACTTTTGCTTATGTGTTTTAAATAACTTGCTTCTTTATCAGATATCAGTATCTTTAAATCCTTGTATCCAGTTCAATTTCACCCCATGGTTTTCTATCATATGGCATTTTAGTGTCTTAAATTATAAACCAACTTTTTCCTAATATATTTCAGAAGTCATATTATACCTTTGAGTTAACATTCCTGCCTTTTTCTTATAAATGATATTTTTAAAGACAACTTCAATACTTAACAATAATTCATAGTCATTTTCAGGAAATACCAGGTTTTTTTTCTTTCAACTTTTTATTTACATTCTAGTTAGTTAACATATAGAGTAATATTGGTTTCAGAAGTAGAATTTTATGATTCATCACTTACGTGTAATACCCATTGCTCATCAGAACAAGTTCCCTCCTTAATACCGGTCATCCATTTAGCCCATCCCCCATGCACATATGTGTTAAAAAAGTACAGCAGTTGTATTAATCTTGGACAATGTATTTATTCATTACTAAGTTGTTGTCAATGAAAATCTGCTTGTGAAACTGATATACTCCATTTTAAATAAAACCCCTGGGACACCTGGGTGGCTTGGCTGGTTGAGCATTAGACTCTTAATTTTGGCTCAGGTCATTATCCCGGGGTCGTGGAATTGAGCCCCATGTCAGGCTCCATCGTGCTAACTCTGTCCCTCTCCCCTGCTCATGCTCTCTCTCTTTCTCTCTCTCTCTAAAAAAAAAATACACCTCCATAATTTTATCAGTGATATTTCTGAACTGTAGAAATAGGAGAATGCACAGAAACCTTTAGAAAAATATAATCTGCCACATATTCTATATTATAGTCTCACTGTCTTTAAACTTTTTCCATATTTGATCTTCAGCCTGGGTTTGATTATTATAACATTTTATACCATTTTTTAATATTTAATATGTAATTTATTATTACAACTAGCTATTTGTAGCTATGGCATTTTTAATGCCTTACTCAGCTATTATATTTTAAAAATTCTCATTACAAATTTTGCAAGGACAAATAACTATCAATGAATTTCAAAAATGTAAAGTTTACTTTGTGTTTGATCCTTCAATGATAAAAATTACAGTATTTTTACTGTCTTAATAAAGTGTGAATATCTTTTGTTCACAAAGATTTTTTTCAAATATCATACTTGTTAATTGCTTTAGAGTGAACTTGCTTTAATCTTGGCATTCTCTTGCTTTACATTGCTTATAGCATCACAAATATTTCTCACCCCAAGAGAGTTACTCATGATTTAGTGTCATTATACTCTATCACACGAGGCCAACAGATATGAGTCTTATGAAATTTTTGCTGAGGATTTCTTTTTCATAAAGAGGGAATATGTTTGCTACATTTGGTAATGATGTACAAGGCAAACATTTCCATGTATTATTTCAATAATATAAAATACTCTCTATCTCAAAACTTTCATGAGAAAATGTATTTTTCTCAATGGCCTTATTTTTTAGTTTAAGTTAGTGTATGGATCCCATGATGTATTTTGTCTTATTTATCTTTGTTTCCAGTGCATAGCAACATCAAACTGCTTACCTCTCAACAATGTACATATAATTTAGATTCTGCTGTAAAATAATGAAAAGGGTAGAAGATTATTTTAAATATTTACACCACATGAAGTTATAGTGGTGAGAATTTGCATTAGCCACATTTCTCAAGAAGAGGATATTAGCATTAATCCATACACCCATTCAAAATAGTAGGATGGTTTTATTAACTAATGGATTTTTAAAGGTCACTAAATTTCTAAATTTAGTTTTCTCATAATAGAAAGCAATCTATATATTCAAATTTTAACAACAATAAAGGGAAGGCTATAGAGAAATAAATGGATACTAACTTATCTCCCTGGCTCCCTTGCCCCCATACCTGATACTCCTTCAATCATTCTAAGACAGAAAGTTTCCACATTTATTAAAGGAAAATGTTTACTACTCTGAAACTTAATTATGGATCATGAAATCCTGTGTGTGGGACTGTCCAGACGCTTTTTTAATTTTATTTATTTTTTTTGTTATGTTTATTCATTTTTGAAAGACAGAGACAGAGCACAAGCAGGGGTGGGGCGGAGAGAGAGGGAGTCACAGAATCCGAAGCAGGCTCCAGACTCTGAGCTGTCAGCACACAGCCGGAGGTGGGGCTCGAACCCACGAACAGTGAGATCATGACCTGAGCCGAAGCCGGGACGCTCAACCAGACTGAGCCACCCAGGCGCCCCCAGAGGCTTTTTATAAAAAATGAGATATAATTCACATATAGTATTATGTTACTTTTAGATGTAAAACATAATGATTTGATATTTGTATATACTGCAAAATGATCACTTAATAAGTCTAGTTAACTATCGCTACAGTTATACATTTTTCCTCTTGTGATGACAACTTTAAAAGACTCTCTTAGCAACTTTCAAGTATGCAATTCAGTATTATTAACTATAGTTACCTGGTGTACATTAAATCCCCATGATTTATTTTACAACTGGAAGTTTATACCTTTTAACCCACTTCACCCATTTTACCCCCCCCCCCCAAGACCCTCACCTCTGGAAATCACCAATTTGTTTTCGGTAGCCATGAATTCGTTTTTTTGTTTTTTGTTTTTTGTTTTTTTTTATTCCATATAAAAGTGACATCGTACAGTATTTGTCTTTCTTTTTCTCACTTAATAAGTAGAACACCCTCAAGGGCCATCTGTGTTGTTGCAAATAGCAAGCTTTCTTTCTTTTTCTGGCTAAATAATACTCAATACACATACATCCCACATTTTATCTACTCATCTATCAGTGGGCACTTGGGTTGTATTCATATCTTAGCTATTGTAAATGCTGCAATGAACATAGAAGTGCATATATCTCTTTTGTGTTAGTGTTTTTGTTTTGTTCAGATAAATATCCAGAAATTGAGTTGTTGGATCATATGGTAGTTGAATTTTTAATTTTTTAAGGAACCTCTTACTGTTTTCCATAGTGGCTGCACCAAATGTATTTCCACCAACAGTGTACAGGGGTTCCTTTTTGCCCCACATCCTCTCCAACACTTGTAACTTCTCTCGGAGAGTAGCTATTTAGCAAGATCAAAGTTATATCTCATTGAGGTTTTGACTTATAATTTTTTTAATGTTTATTTTCTTTTGAGAGAGACAGAGATAGAATGCGAGTGGGTTAGGGGCAGAGAAAGAGGGAGTCACAGAATCCGAAGCAGGCTCCAGACTCTGAGCTGTCAGCCCAGAGCCCGACGCAGGGCTTGAACTCAGGAGCTATGAGATCATGACCTGAGCAGAAGTCTGACGCTCAACCAACTAAGCCGCCCAGGAACCCCTAGGTTTTGATTTATATTTCTCTGGTGATTAGTTATGTTGAGCACCTTTTAAAGTACCTGTTGGACGTCTGTATTTTGGGAAAATGTCTATTTGGATATTCTGCTAATTTTTTTTTAAATCATGTTATTGAGTTTTTTGTTCTTGAGTTGTATGAGTTCTTTATATATTTTGCATTTTAACCTCTTATCTGATATATGACTTGCAAATATTTTCTCCCTTTAAGTAGGTTGTCTTTCCCTTTTCTTGATGGTTTCCTTTGCTGAGCAGAAGTTTTTGAGTTTGATGTGGTCCTGATTGTTTATTTTTACTTTTGCTGTCAATCCAAAACATCACCAAGACTGATGTCAAATAGCTTGCCATCTATGTTTTATTCTTGGGGTTTTATGGTTTCAGGTCTTTTATTCAACTCTATTCTAATATTTGTGTAAGGTTTAAGAAAGTGGTCCAGTTTCATTCTTTTGCTTGTGTCTGTCCAAGGTTTCCACACCATTTATTGAAGAGACTTTGTATATTCTAGGTTCCTATGTTCTAAACTAGTTGACCATAAATTCATGGGTTTATTTCTGGGTTCTCTATTATGTTCTGTTGATCTATGTGTCTGTGTTTATACCAATACCACACTTTTTTGATTACTATAGCTTTGTAATACAGTTTGAAAGAGAGTATAATGCTTTCAGTTTTATCTTACTCAAGATTGCTTTGGGATCTAGGGTCTTGTGTGGTTCCATATGAATCTTAGGATAGTTTGTTCTATTTCTGTGAAAAATGTCATAGAAATTTTTATAGAGATTGCATTTTTTATAGAGATTGCATTAAATCTGTACGTTGCTTTGGGTAGTAAGAATATTTTTTAAATATCGATTTTTCCAATTCATGAACATGGAATATCTTTCTGTATACTTGTGTTTTCTTCAGCTTCTTTCATAAATGTCTTCTAGTTTTCAGAGTACTTGTCTCTCATCTCCTGGTTAAATTGGTTCCTAGGTATTCTATTCATTTTTATGCAATTATAAATGGGATTATTTTCTTAATTTCTCTTTCTCATAGTTCAATATTAGTGGATAGAAATGCTACAAATTTCTGTATATTGATTTTGTATCCTGTAACTTTACTAAATCTGTTGATTAGTTCTAACAATATTTTGTGGTGTCTAGGGATATATATCTATATCTTTACCTATATCTCTCTCTGTATATAAATATAGATATATATCCATATATATACACACATATGTTTACATGTTAATATGTGCATATATATTATCCATATATATGCATATATATTGTATATGTATAATTTCCCATTATCTGCAAGTAGTAACAGTTTTACTTCTTTGTTTTCAATTTGGATGAATTTAATTCTTTTTCCTGCCAAATTTTTCTTGGCCAGAGTGAGCATCTTCGTCTTATTCCTGATCTTTGAGGAGAAGCTTTAGTTTTTCACTGTTGAGTATGATGTTAGCTGTGGGCTTGTCATATATGGCCATTATTATGTGAGAGTTCATTCCCTCATTCTCTCTATATTCACTTTATTGAGAGGTTTTTTTTTTAAACTATACATTGATATTGAATTTTTTTAGATGCTTTTTTTTGGCACCTTTTAAAATGAATATATGATTTTTCTTCTTCACTTTGTTAATGTTAGGTATCATGTTAGTTGACTTGTGGATACTGGATTATCATCCCTGCATCCTTGAACTAAATCTCACTTGATCATAGTGTATGATCCTTTTAATTTATTATTGAATTCAATTAGCTACCATTTTGTTGAGGATTTTTGTCTTTGTTTATCAGAAATATTGGCCTGTAATCTTTCTTTACTTGTGGTGTCCATATCTGGTTTTATGTATTTTTTAGGTTTATTTATCTTATTTTTGAGAGAGAGAGAGGGAGGGAGGGAAGGAGGGGCACAGAGAAAGGGAGACATAGAATCTAAAGCAGGCTCCAGGTTCTGAACTGTCAGCACAGAGCCCAAAATGGGGCTTGGACCCACGAAGCATGAGACCATGACCTGAACCAAAGTCAGCCGCTTAAATGACTGAGCCAAGCAGGCTCCTCTGGTTTCAGACTTAGGGTAATGCTGGCCTCATAACCAAGTTTGAAAGTGTCTCTTCCTACTTCCATATTTTGGAAGAGTTTGAGAAAAATTCGTGTTAATTCTTCCTTAAATGTTTGGTAGAATTCACCAGTGAAGCAGTCTAATCCTGGACTTTTGTTTGTTGGTAGGTTTTGATTATTGATTCAATCTTACTAGTAATTAGTCTGCTCATATTTCTGTTTTTTCATGATTCAGTTTTGGAAGATTATATATTTCTATGAATTTATTCCATCTAGGAAATTTCTTGGGATTTCATTTCTCATAGCAGTAGTTTCTTATGATCCTTTGTATTTCTGTGATGTAAATTGTAACATCTTCTCTTTAATTTTTTATTTTATTTGAGTCCTCTCTCACTCTCTTCTTCTTCTCTCCCTCCCCACTTCCCTCTCTTTTTCACTTTTTCTGCTTGGTGAGTCTAGTTAAAGATGTGTCAGTTTGTTTTCGTTTTTGTTTTCCCCCAAGGAACCAACTCTTAGTTTTATTGATCTTTTTTGTGTCTGTTTAATCTCTATTTCCATTCTGATCTTTGTTATTTTCTTTATTTACCGACTTTGATATTTGTTTGTTCTTCTTTTTCTAGTACTAGGTATAAAGTTAGGTTATTTGAGATTTTCCTTATTTCACGAAATCATCCTTTGTTGCTAAGAATGTACCCCTTAGAACTGCTTCTACTGCATTCCATAAGATTTGGTATGCCATGTTTCTTTTTTTTTATTTTCATTAAAAAAATTTTAATGTTTATTTATTTTTCAGAGAGAGACAGAGTGCAAGCGGGGGGAGGGGCAGAGAGAGACAGAGTCAGAATTCGAAGCAGGCCCCAGGCTCCAAGCCGCCAGCACAGAGCCCGATGTGGGGCTTGAACTCACAAGCAGTGAGATCATGACCTGAGCCGAAGTCAGATGCCCAACTGACTGAGCCACCCAGGCACCCCAGGTATTCCATGTTTCCATTTTCATGTGTCTCAAGGTATTTTTTTGGTTACTTTTAATTTCTCCTTTGATCCATTGGTTGTTCACTAACACATTGTTTAATACTATATATTTGTGAATTTTCCAGTTTTTTTTACAATCGATTTCTAGTTTTATACCCTTGTATTTGGAAAAGATGCTTTATTAAATTTATTCTGTTTTGAGTTTTTTTTTTTTAATTCTTTTTTTTTTTTAAACTTTTTTTTTCAACGTTTATTTATTTTTGGGACAGAGAGAGACAGAGCATGAATGGGGGAGGGGCAGAGAGAGAGGGAGACACAGAATCGGAAACAGGCTCCAGGCTCTGAGCCATCAGCCCAGAGCCCGACGCGGGGCTCGAACTCACGGACCGCGAGATCGTGACCTGGCTGAAGTCGGACGCTTAACCGACTGCGCCACCCAGGCGCCCCTTTTTTAATTCTTTAAAAAATATTTTTAATGTTTATTTTTGAGAGAGAGAGGGAGAGAGATAGAGCATGAGTTGGGGAGGGGCAGAGAAAGAGGGAGACACAGAATCCAAAGAAATCTCCAGACTCTGAGTTGTCAGCACAGAGCCCGATGAGGGCTCAAACCCACAAAGTATGAAATCATACCATGAGCCAAAGTCAGAAGCTTAACTGACTGAGCCACCCAGGCACCCCTTGTTCTGAGTTTTAAAATGTGATTTATCCTAGAGAATGTTTCATGTGCATTTGAGAAAAATATGTATTCAGTTGCTCTTGGATGGAATGTTCTGTATGTATATTTCAAGTCTGTCTGGATAACATGTTATTTTAGGCAAATATTCCTTTATTGATTTTCTGTCTGGATGATCTATTCATTAATGAAAGTAGGGTATTAAAGTCCTATATTATTATTGTATTGATATTTGTCTCTATAGATTTGTTAATATTTGCTGTATACATTTAATGCTTCTACGTTAAGTCCATAAATATTTATAATTATACTTCTTATTTGATTGACTTCTTTATGTAATGCCCTTCTTTGTCTCTTTATTGCAGTCTTTGTTTCAAAGTCTATTTTGTCTAATACAAATATAATTCTATTTTTAAAGTCTATTTTGTCTGCTATGACTTTGGCTACTCAGGACAAGGCTTCTGAACAAGCAGTAAGGCCTCTTTTACAGAAAGACCATTCACGTATTTCAGTCTCTCTATAAAGTGTTCTGGGGGTGGTGGCCTGACAAGAACTCACTTTCCAG
Source organism: Lynx canadensis (assembly GCF_007474595.2). Taxonomy (NCBI): domain Eukaryota; kingdom Metazoa; phylum Chordata; class Mammalia; order Carnivora; family Felidae; genus Lynx; species Lynx canadensis. Next base: position 122,957,096 of record NC_044311.2, read on the forward strand.
TTGTTTCACCCCATGGGACCCAGGAAATCAAGCTCCTCTGCTCACCAGAGCCAGGCAATCAGGAGGCATTTCCTGGGTTGTAGCTGCAAAAACCATGACAGCAGATGTAACAACTGAGGTACCAGATGCATGTAAAAGCTCTTCTAGGAGATACTGGCGCTCCAATATGACAGAGGAAGAGCTTGCACAGAACACCCATACTCTGAGGTCTCTGAAAGGATTACAGTCAGCCTGTAGATGTGGGTTTTTTTTTAATGTTTTTTTAATGGTTATTTATTATTGAGAAACAGAGACAGAGCATGAGCATGGGGGTGGGGGCAGGAAGGGGGGTAGACACAGAATCTGAAGCAGGCTCCAGACTCTGAATTATCAGCACAGAGCCCGACACGGGGCTTGAACTCACATACTGTGAGATCATGACCTGAGCCAAAGTCGGATGCTTAACCGACTGAGCCACCCAGGTGCCCCTAGATATGTTTTTAAATAAAGCCTACCCCTCAGGCTGTAGCTAGAAAGATAAACTAATAAGCCTCTTCACAGAAAGAGTAGGCTTTTGGGGTAGTCGCCTATTCCAGTGTCCAGAAGTTACAGCCATTTAAAAACTTCCTCCAGTGGTTACAGTCCTGTGGGGCCGTTGAGCGTAAGCACCCCCTGGCTACCAGAGCCAGATGATCTAGAAGTGTCCTTTGGGTAGCAGTGCCCAAAATAAGGGCGTTAGAGGAGGTACAAGCTTCTTTCAAGGAGATACCAGTGAGCCACAGTAAGACAGAGGGAGAGCATGCAGATGGTACCTCTTGGCTGATGTGAGGCACAGGGAGAGTACCACCAGCTTTTGTTCCTTGAGTTTATCCCAGGAGACCCCTATGTGTGTGTGAAATTTGATGTCTGCCCCTCAGGTCAAAGCTTTAAGACAAGAAATAAGCCTCTTTCACATAAAGTCTGTCTGCCTCTTAGTCTGTTGCCTCTGCACTGGTCCCTGGGGTAAGTGAGTCTGAGCATGCAATCCTTTTAGAGCTGTTTTCCAGTTTGCTATAGCCTTGTGGGACTTGTGTATGTGATTTCCATTTTCCATTGGGTTTCAAAACTAGATGTTTGGGTGCAAGTCTTAAAATTTGGGGTGCCAGATATGGGTTTCAAATCTTTGCTCTTCAGGAAGAAGCTCTGAGTTTTAAACTCTCCCAATTGTTCCTGACTAAAGGTGGGGTTTACTGCTAGATTGTCTCAACCTCTCCTATCTCCTTCACTGTGGGTTTATTTTATTTTATTTTATTTTATTTATTTTATTTTATTTATTTTATTTTTCCTCCATTGCCTGATATGTAGGAGTCACTCAGCTAGTTTTCAGGGGTTTTGTTCAGAGCGATTTTTTTAATGTGTAGCTGTAGATTCAGTGTGTCTGAGAGAGAAGGTGACTTCAGAATCTTCCTATGTCACCATCTTGAATGGGAACCCTGGAGACTTTCATATTTGAAGGCTGAGCAAAATCAGTACATAGAAGGTTGTTGAGAAACAGAAACATGGTGGTTGTATGAAGGATCTGAGAAACACAAGACTAATATTATAGCTACACTATTGCTAGCTACTGTATGTTTGCATCCCCAACAATTAATATGTTGAAGCTGAATCCCCAATGTTCTGATATTTGAAGATGGGACCTTTGGGAGGTAGTTAGGTCATGGGGGTAGATCTTTATGATGAAATAAATGAGAGAGTCTCCCTACTCTTTGAAGAAGGTAGCCAATTTCAAATAAGGAAAAGCCCTTACCAGAAACCAACCATGCCAGCAGCCTAATATCACATTTTTCAAGCACCAGAACTGTGAAATTTTCTGTTTTTAAGCCATCCAGTGCATGGTAATTTTTTTAAATATAAAAATTTTTACTATAGAATTTACAATACTATTCATTTATTAATAGATACAAACTTCCTAGGATTGATGTAAGATTCTGGTAGCAAAATGTTAGAAAAACAATGAGAACAAAACCAAACAGTCCGGTAATTAAACTAAAAGACCCCTGCAAAACCAAACCATGATCCTTTTCCTTATGAAGCTTGCAATTTAGTGGCAGAAATAAACATTGAAAAAAGCACTCCCACAAATGTAAATTTCCAGTGTAATGTATCTGCAAAAGTGTGCCTCATATTAATAGTAGAACAATACAGAAGGGAATGCAATGTGCAGAAAGGATCCAGAGGATGCCATTGTGGCTAGAATGCAGAGGAGGGTTCCATGTGGTACAAAACAAAGCTGCAGAGGAATACAGTTTCGGAGAAATGAGAAGACCCAAAATGGTTTTACTTAAGGGAAAGTATGATCTGATTGGTATCCTGATGAGTTGTTAAAGTTGCAATTTACACTCTACTGTAGCAATGGCAAATAATATAATTTATTTTCTTATCTACATGATTTAAACATAATTTAAATTCTTAAATGTGGCAGTGGTATAAATAACTGCAAATAACTATACTAAACATCAAGGTAGTGGAAACTAAGTTTGAAGAGGTCTCCCCAAAACAAAACATGTTATCTGACAGTTAAGATTTTGAAGCAAGGGTTTATGAAAGGGTGGTTGAAATTTTCATGTTTAAGGCCAGGATTTATTTCTTTTTTATTGATTATCATTGACATAAACTGTACAACTCTTAAGTGTAGAGATAAATTAGTTCTTAAATATGCAAAAAACTGTGTTATCACATCAAAACTCATGGAATATTTTTATCTACCTTTTAAAAAGTGGGCCCACTTATAAACTGGGTGGCTCAGTCAGCAGAGCACGCAACTCTTGATCTCAGGGTTCTAAATTTAAGCCCTATGTTGGGTGCAGAGTTTAGTTAAAAATAAAGGGGTGGGTCCCTTCTCCTCTTGGTGGACACTTGAGTTACTTCTAAGGATGGCTATTTTAAATAAATCCTTAAAGAACATTCTCAAACAAGTTATTTTTATAGACATAGGTACACATTTCTCTGATACATAGTAGAATTCTAGATTCATAGGGAAAATATATATTACTTATATCAAACATTATCAAATATTTTTTTCCCCGTTTAATTATACAATTCTACAACTTCACCAATAATGAATGAAAGTCCGGTCACTACACATTTTCAATAATATGCTCTATTTAGGTATTCTTAGTTTTAGGCATATAAAATATATATTTCTATGTGGATATAAAAATATATTCCACTGTAGTTTTTTTTTTTTTTTTTTAAGTTTATTTATTTGTTTTTGAGAGTCCGGGAAGAGAGAGAAGAGGGGCAGAGAGAATCCCAAGCAAGCTCTGCGCTGTCAGCTGGGATCCTGACACAGGGTTAAACTCAGGAACCATGAGATCATAACCTGAGCTGATATCAGGAGTCGGACACTTAACCAACTGAGCCATGCAGGTGCATCAATATATTTCACTGTGACTTTAGTTTGAATTGAAGGAAAATGATAAATTTTCCTATGTTGATTGCCAACTTGGATACATGTTTTTAAAGTACCTATACATATAATTTGTCCATTTTTAATTGTTTTGTCCTTTTTTTCTTATAGGATTGTAAAAGTTGTAATATTATGAGTCATTTTTCAGATTTGTGAAATCTAAGAACCTTCTCCCAGTTTGTGATGTGACTTATGACTTGTTAATTTTTTTTATAGGTTAACATAAGTTTTGAGGTTTTACCTTTCAAGTAGTCTGATTTATCTTTTTATTTTCTTTTATACTTGTTTGTTACTGATAAAAAAATATTCCTCTAACATCAGGAAGATAGCCTATTTTGTTGAAATATTTCAATATACAATCCACTTCATATATTTTTTCCTGTGGTATATAGTTTTTTTCTATAGACAAGGTTTGTTTTTTTCCTATATTGACATCCAGTTATTCCAGCACCATATATTGAAAGAATATGTTTTTCTTATCCAAACTATCTCTTCCTCCTTTGCTGAGAATTGCTTTTTTTGTTTGTTTAAATCACAACTAGTCATTACATTTTTATCAATTTTTTAACATTCTCTTACTATAGTAAGTTACACTGATTGATGTAACTTTGTCCTATATTCTTTGGATTCATATTTTTCTTGCCATGAGGTATGCATTTTATAAATTTTTAAAATTTGGTGTTTTTGTTTTGTTTTTATTTTTTTTTCTGAGAGAGCATGCATAGGTATATAAGCAGGAAAGGGGCAGGGAGAGAAAATATTAAACGGGCTCCATGCTAAGCTTTAGCATGTGAAGCATGGAGCCCGCTAAACTTAGTACGGAGCCCCACATGGGGCTTGGTCTCCACAATCCTAAGACCATGACCTGAGCCAAAAATCAAGAGTTGGATGCTCAACCAACTTGAGCCACCCAGCTGCCTCAACATTTTATAAATTTTTTATTCTGTTTACTAAAATATTAAAAACACTATTTATGAGGAATACTGATTATAATATTTATTTTAATATCCTTTAAGAATCTGTTATTAGGGTTAGTCTGGCTTCATTAAAACAAGTGGTAATATGTGTTTTGTTCTCTTTTATTATGTGAAAAATGTGCTAAATGGATAATGTACTTTTTGACTTAACTGAATTCTACAAACTTTGCTGTTTCATATTTATCATTCAGTTCAAATATTTTCTTATTTTTATTTTTATACTTTGCCCTATTGTAAACTATTTGGAAGTATATGATTTAACTTTTAAATATTTTGGTATTTTGGGGTTTTGTTTTATTTCCAGTTTTTTATTTCGTTGAGTAAGATAACATATTCTGTGTACTTTTTATTTTTAACAAGTTTTTTAAATTTTTTTTTAAGTAATTTCCACACCCAACATGGAGCTTGAACTCACAATCCCAAGTTCAAGAGTCACATGCTCTACTCACTGAGCCAGCCAGTCACCCCCTTTAAATTGGTTCTTTTGCACAACATTATGATCTATTTGGGTGTATTTTTCATGTATATTTGAAAATACTTTCTATTATTCAGTTATTTCAGTAAAATGTAAAAACAAAACAAAACAATTAGGATGCATTTGAAGACTGTTAATAATGCAGTTAGCTGTAGCATAGAACACACAGGGGAGAGACAGAAATCACAGCGTCGTCATCATTCCTCTGAGGCTAAAGAAGATTAATTTCAGAAACAGAAAACTTTATGTGTCTTTTTAAAATAACTATTGAATTTATAGTCTTCCTAGTCAGGATCCTGTTATTTTGAAATATCCTTATTCTCACGAAGATGGATTTTATATAACTGTTAGTGTTAGTCAAACAATTACTACCTAAGACATATTTGATCTCGCTGATTTTATGTTGGTTTTCGTCTCCATCTCATCCTCTTCCCCCTGTTTGCAGCCATTGCTTATTCCCACAATCTTTTCTTGAAAACATCCATATGGCTTCTGCAATTTGGATGGCATTTTCTGGCATGTAGGGATTTAAGTAGAGCAGTTTACTCTGTGCTAAATGCAGTGTCATTGCAATACCCAATATCTTTCTTTTATATTCAAAGCAAGAAACTAATGAAAGTTGTTTTTTTCACTTAAGTAAATAAAAGAAACAAAAATATGATTAATATGTTTTTCAAGACAATGAAAGAGATCTTAGATGTGGATAAATTAATATTTTGTTTTAACATATAGAGTATTTCAAATATTGTTTTGGGGCCTACTATTAAATGTTAAAATGTCTGTGGGCTTAGCAAAATTGATTGATAGTTTGGTTATATTCTTTGTTTTATAATCGGATTCTCCTTCATTCATAGAAATATTCACCACTGTAATCCCTATATGGTGATACAAAAGCACTCATTCACTTATATACTTATTAAGTACTTGCTCAGTCACTTATGTACTTATTAAGTACTTATTAAGCATTGCTATATGCAATGCATCACTATGGGCTCACAATTTTATTAGCGGTTTTCTTGACTTATCCTAGGGAAGATAAATTATATTCAAATAGAATGTTGATTGCTCTGGTAGATGAGTGAAAAACTATTTCAATTAAGGTTTCTTCAACTTTGTATTAGTTACCTAATACCATGTTACTTATTGCTAAATGTAGCACTGTAGAGCAACATTTATTACTTTTAGTTTCTTACATCAAGAATTCAATTTAGATCAGCTTAGATTAATGATTCTGGCTCAGAATTATAAATTACAGGTAAGAAATCAATCAAGGTTGTGGTTATCCAAAAGTGTGAATGTTACTGCCGTAACTCTGCCCAAGATGGCTGACTAATATGGTTGTTAGCAGCTTCTCTGTTTCCCAATAGTTATTAGCAGGAGGCTTCTATTTCTAATCAAGTGGACTGTTCAAAGGGATGCTTGGATTTCGTTTTAACATGGCAGTTGACTTATCTCGAAGTGAATGTTCTGAGACAGAGCAATATCTTTTAAGAGTTAGCTTTAGAAATCACTATTTCTGCTTATAATCAATTGCTCATAGATACCAATCCTGCTATAGAGAGGAGAAGGGACAACAGAAGAGCATGAAAACTAGGAATTAGAATCATTAAGGACCATCCTGGTGGCTGTCTTCTACAAACTTAACAATTCTTATATGCAAATTTGACTTTCCACTCTCATGTCCCAAATAATTCCATGACATTTCAAGGTTAAATAATAAAATTTATTTTTAAAATAAAAAAGACCCTTAATCAGGTCCCTTTAATGAGTCCTATTTCCCGCCCCATCAATGACTACAAAATCCCTATTTTATCACCACTCCAAGTTTCTTGCATAATGATGATGATTATATATATTTTTTCCAAATAATGGTTGCATTGGCATTTTGTTAGACACTAATGCAATCACCATGTACATTTACTAATTTAGTCTCCCCAAAATCTTTGAGATTTTGGCGATTAAGTGTCCTATTTTTTATTCCTAGGTATTTCATTATTTTGGGTGCAATTGTAAATGGGATTTTTTTCTTAGTTTCTCTTTTTGCTATTTCATTATTAACGTAAAGAAACGCAATTTTACTGAATTCATGTATTCTAGTCACTTTTTGGTGGAGATTTTAGGGTTTTCTATATACAGTATCATGTCATCTGTAAATAGTGAAAGTTCTATCTTAACAATTTGGATGTCTTTTATTTCCTTTTCTTGTCTGATATATGTAGCTAGGACTTCCAGTACTATGTTGAACAGAAGTGGTGAGAGTGGACATCCTTGTCTTTCTTGTTCCTAATCTTAAAGGAAAAACACTCAATTTCCCACCATTGAGTGTGTGTTAGCTATGTGTTTTTCATATATGGACTTTGTTATGTTGAGGTATGCTCCCTCTAAACTTACGGACTTTATTATGTAGAATAGTTTCCCTCTAAACCTCCTTTGTTGAGAGTTTATATCATGAATTAATACCATACTTTTTCAAATACTTTTTCTGCATCTGCTGAGATGATTATGTGGTTGTATCCTTTCTCTTGTTAATGTAATGTATCATGTTGATTGATTTGTGAATATTGAACCACCTTTGAATCCCAGGAATAAATCTCACTTGATTGTGGTGGATGGCATTTTAAATATTTTGTTGGATTCAGTTTGCTAATATTTTGTTGAGGGTATTTACATCTATATTCATCAGAGATACTGTTTTTGTTTTTGTTTTTTGTACTGTTTTCAACTAGCTTTGACATCAGGGTAATGTTGACCTCATAAAATGAATATGGAAGCTTTTCCTTTCTCTTCTATTTTTTTTTTTGGAAGAGTTTGACAAGAGTAGGCACTAACTCTTCTTGAAATGTTTGCTAGAATTCACCAAGAAAACCATCTGATCCTATACTTCTGTTTCTTGAGAAACTTCTGTTTCTTTGCTTTTATTAAAAAGCAAAACTATATTATTATTTGGTTCAGTTTCATTGCTAGTAATCATTCTGTTCAAATTTTCTATTTCTTTCTGATTCATTCTTGGAAAGTTACATGCTTTTAGAAATGTATGCATTTTTTTCTAGATTAACATATAAGTTTTCATAATATTCTCATATAATCCTTTGGATTTCTGTGGTGTCAGTCATTATTTATCCTTTCTTAAATTTCTGATTTATTTATTTGAGTCCTCTCTTCTTGATGAGTCTGGGTAAAAGTTTATCAGTTTTACTTACCTTTCCAAGAACCAGATCCTGGCTTCATTGACTTCTTTTTGTTTCAGTCTCTGATGTATTTTTGCTCTAATCTTTATTTTTTATCAGTTATTTTTTTCTTGTTTACTTTTATTATTATTTTTTAGTGATCTCTATCCTTACAACCCTTGATCTTACAACCCTGCAATTAAGAATCATGTGCTCTTCTGACTGAGCCCGCCAGGGATCCTTGCTCTACTCTTTATTATTTCCTTCCTTCTACTGGCCTTGGGCGCTTTTTTTTTTTTTTTTTTTTTTTTTAGATTTTTCTTGTTTATTTAGGTAGGCTTATATTGCTATAAACTTCCTTCTTAGAATAGCTTTTGCTACATTCCAAAGATTTTTGACCACTGTTTTTTCATTTTCATTTGTCTCTGTATATTTTTAGATTACCTCCTTGATTTTTCAAATTTTGACCCATCTATTGTTTGGTAGCATGTTATTTAGTTTCCATGTATGTGTTTTCTTTCCATATTTTTTCTTGCATAATACTCCCATTTTAAGGTTGCAGGAACTAACACTAAATGGTTAGGTGCATAAAACTAATAATAGCAGAAGAAAATTAAGGAGGTAAAATTAATTAAATTGATATTTATTTGCTCAACCAAATTTGATGCTTATATCATGTCAACTATTCTCTGTCTTGATTCATAAACCAGTTATTTTTTCTGGAATAATCATCTAAGTTTCTGTCCACTTAGAAAGTTCTATTCACTTATTTGTCAAAGTTCAACTCATTTTTTAAATTGAAATTGAAATTTTATTTTAGAGAGAGAGAAAGAAAGAGAGAGAGGGAGAGCATGAGTCGGGGAGAGGGGCAGAGGGAGAAAGAAAGAATCTTAAACAGGCTCCGTGCAAAGTGCCTAGCCCCATGAGGGTCTCATTCCCATGACCCGGGGATCATGACCTGAGGAAAATTCAGGAGTCCAATGCTCTACCAACTGAGTCAACCAGGCAACCCTGTTACAGTTCAACTTAAACATTTTTTCTATTCTTCCCAAATGCAAACATATGTTCTCATTATATTATATTCCTCTGCATTTCATACATATCCACTTATTTTACTCTTTTATTTATAACTTGTAAGATTTGCTACATGATTATCAATTCCATTCACCTATTTAAAGGGGATGGAACAAAGAACATAGTTAAAAAATATTTGTTGAATAATTGGAACTGATATTATATTGGTCTTAAAAGATTGATAGTACATGAAAGAATTAAGACCTAAAACAATAGCATATGTATGAACACAAAGGTATTTGGGATACTAATACTATTATTATTAGCTAACATGTTTTGAATGCTTATAAGTAATAACCGTGGTTACAAGCAATAGTCATATATGCCACTTTAGATTTTCCTTATGATCCTATGTAATGTATAATATTATTGTTCCTATCTTACAGATGACAAAAATGTAAGTGGTAGCAAATGATACAAAGCAAGGATTCTAATTCAAAATCTATAGTCAGAAAGGTATTTAATAAGTTTTACTAGGATTTTGGCCTAGACGTTATTCAATAGATAATTTAAGGAGTCATGGAAGACTTTTTAACATGAGAGTAACATGTTCAAAAATATATGATAGATTTCTTTTCAGTGAAGAGTGGATTGAGTTAAGGAAAATCCTAAGGCATAGAGAGGATGAAGTTGTAAGTCATGAACTTCTAATATTACTACTAATATATATTATAGGGAAAGAACATTTTAAATTCTATGCTCCTTAATGGACTTATACTTCACATTTTATGTATCAAGAAGCACACAATAGAAGAGACTGAATTATAAATCATACGGTCAAAATAAGTTGAGAACATTGAGACCCAGATCTTGCTTGAGATTGCATGGCCATTTTAGTAGGAAAACCCACATAAGGAGAACATAGCTTTTAATCCTACTATATTTCTTCCCATTAAAACTCAATTAGTCATTAGTAAGAAACTTCTTGCTACAGAAATAAAATTTTAGCTTTCAGATCTATGAAAATGTGGAATAACCAAGATAAGTTGGTATTTAGAAAGTATCTCTGGTGAATACTTAATACCATTTCAATTTATTTATTTTGTTTTTTAATACCATTTCAATTTAGACATCATTCTGCAGACTGAAAAATAATAGTGCATATTAGATATATCTCAAATATTTTGTTTTGTTTTTGTTTTTAGCATTGGGTTAGTATTTCTAATATTAGATTTCTAATTTTAAAAGCTTTTACAATTTATTATTGTTCACTTTATTCTTTCCAAATAGGAAAAAAATGCATTTCATTTATTTAAGTGTAAAGATTTATCAACTCCATCGTGCTAAAATAACAGTACAATGTCAAATAAAGAATATCTCAGTAATTTCCTAACACATGTCATGCTAAACCACTTATTATAATAATGAATCTTATGCAGGAAAACTCAAATACCAAATGCCGACAAGATGAAATCTGATTTCTCTTCTCTGAAGATGCAGAAAATGAAAGTTATTAGTGACATTTGAACTCCTATGGAGTCTCTCATTTCTAAGTTATATGCTAGTAATACTAAAAAATCCTCTGCCATAAAAGGAAGTATTTTATAAGATTCATGGACTTTGCCAGGGATTCTTTCACCTTTCAGACTCTTTCAAATATGGTTCATATCAACTGCGACATAAAATCATTATGAGATAACCTTTGCTCATAGGAAATGAACAGGTGGTCTCTGTTAAGTGTCCCCACACAGCTGACTATATAATAAGTACAACCATGGCTGGTTTCAACCCCGAAGTCAAAGGTTGAGTCTGGATAGAGATGAAATTCTATTACACAACTTTGAGGGAAAATCAAATTCACCAGGCTGGAAGTAATATCTTCTTCATCAGAACTCTCACAGTAATTTTTTATGTCTCGTTTTTATTTTGCTTCCTATTTTCTACCTTATATTTCAGTTATTCATGGACGTATTTTCAAAAGAACGTCTTGAGATCTTTGTCTTATTTGCCTTTGCTTTACAATGAGCACATAGCATAGTGAACCAAAAACAAGTTTACATCTCAACGAAACTTTGTTAAATATATAAGTGAATTCATTTTGTTGAAACAAAATTTTGCTTCTACAGATGTATAAATGATAATTTCAGATAGCATATCCGGCAGACAGTAGAAGACAAAATTATTGTTTTATAAGTTGAGTCATCCAGGGGTGAGAGACAGAATCGTTAGGAGATATAGATTTAAAGACGTATTGTGAGGAATTGATATGTACAAAAGTGGGAGTAAACAAGGCAATGTAAAATCTGTAGGCCAGGACATCAGGAATAGAAGGCTGAGACTCTCAGACATAACCTGAAGCTACTATGTAGAGTGAAATTTCTTCTACTTCAGGGAAGTCTTATATCCGTTTTTAGGGTCTTTCAATTTATTGAATTAGGTCCATCTAGATTTCCCAGGATAATGTCCCTAAAGTCAAATGAGTATAAAATTTAATCACACTGACAAAATTACTTTACAGCAAAATATAGATTACTCTTTGATTGAATAAGTGGAGAACATAGCTTAGCCAAAGTCATACGTAACGCTGACAATAACACAGCTTAATGAAAGTGATAGTGCCATCCACCTCCAACAGTATACAGTACTTAGGAAATGTCAAACAGTTGTATAACTAACATGCCTGGTCAGAATGTCAAATCATACATAGAATCATACACAGTAACTCTTCCACAGTTAGCCAAAATCTAATTTAAAGTTTTATTTTTTCAGCCTGCCAAGTAGGCCCAACACTTCTGATACCAACCATCAGTTGAGGGGCCCATAGGGTCACCCTCACTTTGGAGCAACATACTATTGAGATATGTTTTTCTCTTATGCACATGTCAGCAACCCATTTCCCACTTGATTTCTATCCGCCCATCCCCTGTACCCCATGACGTGCTTCCAGAGGCTCCTAATTTTATCCTGAGACTATCTGGACACATGAACACTAAATTTTACCTAATGTTGCAGGGTGTCTCCAAGTTTTGTTTTGAAACTTTTAGTGACTCATTTCCAACCCAACAGAACTTGAACATTCCTGTTTGTCAATAAGGAGGTCTTCTTTGAATTAACGTTCCTGGAACTTTGAAAACTGTCTTCCTCAACTATGGATTTATTGTTGCCCTTAAACATTTTGATTTATTCAGCCTTGGTTACCTGTAAACAGGATCAAGTGACTACAAATCTTTTATTTTCTACTAGTTTTTGACTAGGCCATTTTCATAGCAGAGAACAAGTTCTAATGGAAGTTGAGTAAGATTACTATTCCATTAGTGAAACAGGCCCTGCACAAGAATCAGCAGAGTATGTCAGCAAAGAGGCACTGCAGTGATCATTAATTCTATACTATCCCAACTGAACTTTCAGATCTGGTCATTGAATCTCAAGAAGAAGATGAAAAAATATTCAATACTGAAGACTATGTAAGTCTGATGCACTTAGAATATGATGAGCCTGTGAATAATTATTTTCTCTGCTCTATTCTGTGGAAAATCACACATATCATAAACTACAATCCTTTGACTTTATTATTAAGTCTTTGAAATGACTTTAAAAATTCCAGAGGTAAGGTCTGTTTTTAGATACCACACAGCATTATCATCTTAGATGTAAGGTCATAGAATGAAAACCTTTCTAAATATTCTAGTATGCTGTTTGTCTAACTTTGCATAATTGACATTTTCCATTTGACCCCAGTGAGAAATCATTTTTTATGCCTTGAGACATTGATGTACCTGGAATTAATGTGTTTTGTCAATGATGGAACTGTGTTGTGGCTGGTCAGTATTTGTAAACATAGGCGGCATTAAGTATTCAGTCTTTGTAGAAAAAATGCCGTTTTATTTCTGGGCAAATGAGGGTACTACAGAAATACTGGAAATAACAAGTGATATAGATTATGGAAAATAATATATTTTCATCTTAAAGTAGGCAGCAATTACATATATTGAACAAAACTATTCAATGCCTAATTGAGACTACAGTAAGAAAGAAATGAATACATTCATATTAAGGTAGTGCATTGTCAGACGCCACAAGGTAATTACAGGAGCAAAAAAGTACCTGTTACTTATTTATATCTTAAAAGACAAACAATATTTTCTGCTTTCTATTTCCACATTGTTAATTTTAAAATCCTTTGTCCTGCTTGAATCTAACCAGTAAGATTACAGTGCTTACAGTCCACAATTCTTTCTGTTAACAACAGGTAGTAAAAAGAAACTCAGAAAAATAAAAAAAAAAATAGAAAATGATCAGTATTAACCTACTGCTACTGTTGCAAAAAAGGCAGGCAGTGTTTCTCATAATTATACAGTGTTCTGCTAAAATGACGATTGGCAACTTTCATAAAAGTATCAATCTTATTCTCAGGTTCACTGTGAATATATGTAATCTACTATTTTCTATTATAAAAGTTGTTGCTATATTATTCTTTAAGGCTTGCATTTTCATCTTATTAACTATGCCTTTCAATGAGTAACTATCTACTATGTTAATTATTTCTTTTGTGGTTCATACTTTTTGTATCCCATCAAAGAATCTATGCCCTTCCCAAGTATACAAAGATTTTCTCTTATGTATTTTAGAGTTGTAATACTTACATTAGATATTTTATCAAGTTTTAGTTAATTGACATGCATAGTCTCTGTTAAGCATCAAGGCCCATTAAGAATTCTAACTTCAGCACCATTTGTTGAAAACACATTTCTTCCCCCATTAAATTACTTTAGCAACTTTGTCAAAGTCTATTGATCATACATGCATGGAACTATTTTGGAGTTTTTGACAGATATTTTGAAATTACCTGCTTTTATTTTAAAGTAAGTCACATCTTGAAATCAGGAAGTAGAATCTTAGATCTTTTTCATCAGCACTTTTTTGGCTATTATGTCACTTACATTTTTAAAAAATATTTTTAATCAATTATCAGCTTCTACAACTGACTGATAGAGTTTGTGAACATGTTGAGTTAACATATCAACTGTAAAAAATGATACCTTAATCCTACTTAATCTACTAGCCTATTTTGTTCAATGTATCCATAACTATTAAATATTATTTTTAGAACTTCCTTTTCCAAGCATCAATTGTATAGAAAATTAATTTTGGTTAATTGGGTTTGTATTCTGTGATGATGCTGATTTAAAATATTAGCGCATGGGTTGCCTGGGTATCTCAGTTGGTTAAGCATTCAACTGTTGATTTCAGCTCATGTCATGATCTCATGGTTCATGATATCCAGCCCCACTTTGGGCTCTGTGCTGACATCACGAAGCCTGCTTGGGATTCCCTCTCTCTCTCTCTCTCTCTGCCCCCCCGCCCAAATAAATAAATAAATAAATAAATAAACTTTTTTTAAAAAATAGAGAAAAATACAATACAATAAAAATTAGTTCATAGAATTTTCTTATTTTTTGGATTTTTTCCCTATAAAACCTCTGAATTAAAACAAACTTAATTCTTTCAATGTATGCACTTTCTATTCCTATTGTACTGGAAAATAATTCCACAAAATATTGAATAAAAGTAAAGAAATTGGAAATCCATGGCTCAATCACTATTTTATAGGTAATATTTAAGTCATTTTCCTTTAAGTATAATGTAAAGACTAGGTATTTTCACAATTCCAGATGACAAAGACTTTTTTCCCCCTAATTATATTGTGCTTCTGGCATCATATCTATTAACTTTTTGCCTAACTCAAGCTCAAGGAGATTTTCTCCTACATTTTCTTACAAAAATTTTATAGTTTTAGCTTTTATTTTCTTATATTTTTCATTTTGTTCTTTTTTTTTCATCATGATAAGAGTACTATATAATATCCATCCTCTATTTGTGCCATCCCCCCACCTACCTGTCCTTTGGTAACCATATAGTTTGTTCTCTATAGTTGAGTCTGTTTCTTGGTTTATATTTCTCTCTCTTTAATTTGCTCATTTTTTTTTCTCAAATTCTCCATATGAGTGAGATCATATAGTATTTGTCTTTCTTTGGTTTTGCTAACCAATATACTTTCTAGTTTCATCTATGTTCTTGGAAGTGAGAAGATTTCATTCATTTTTATGGCTGAGTAATAGTCCATTGTGTGTGTAGAACATGTGACAGATGATAGGTAGATAGATAGATCACATCTTCTTTATCCATCAGTTGATGGACACTTGGACTGCTTCCATACTTTGGCTATTGTAAACACTGCTGCAATAAACACAAGGGGGAATGGGTGGCTTTGAATTAGTGTTTTTGGATTTTGGGGGGAGTAAATATGAAGTAGTACAATTTCTAGATCATATGGTAGTTCTGCTTTTAATTTTGGGGGAACCTCCATATATTTTCCACAGTGACTGCATCACTGCATTTCCACCAGTAGTGCATAGGGTTTCCTTTTTTCTCCACATCCTCACAAACACATGTCTTTTCTTGTGTTTTTGATTTTAGCCATTCTGACAGGTCTGAGCTGATATTGTAGTTTTGATTTGCATTTCCTTGATAATGAGTGATGTAGAACATCTTTTCATGTGTCTGTTGGCCATCTGTATGTCTTCTTTGGACCATTTTTAACGGATTATTTGGTTTTTGGGTATTCTGTTATATCCATTCTTTATACATTTTGGATACTGATCCTTTATCGGATATGTAATTTGCAAATATCTTCTCCCATTCAGTAGGTTGCCTTTTAGTTGTGTTTTTTTTTTTATTTTCACTTTTTTTTCTTTTTCAAGTTTTTATTAAATTCTAGTTAACCTGCCATATAATTTTAGTTTCAGGTGTGGAATTTAGTGATTAATCATTTGCCTTCAACACCTAGTGCTCATCACAAGTACCATTCTTATTACCTTTCACCTGTTTAACGCATCCCTTCACCCACCTCACCAACAGTAACCCTCAGTTTGTTCTATTTAGTTAAGAGTCTGCTTCCTGGTTTGCTTTTCTTTCCCCCCACTATGTTCATCTGTTTTGTTTCTTAAATTCCACATAAGAATGAAATCATATGGTATTTGTCTTTCTCTGACTGACTTATTTTACTTAATATACTCTAGCTCCATCCATGCCATTGCAAATGACAATATTTCATTCTTTTTTATGCTAAGTAATATCCCATTGTGTATATATATTCTACCTCTTCTCTATCCATTAATCAGTTGATGGATATTTGAGCTTTTTCCATAATTTGGCTATTGTTGATAGTGCTGCTATAAACATTGGGTGTCTATGCCCCCTTTGAATCAGTATTTTTATATCCTTTGGATAAATACTTGAGTAGTACAGTTGCTGGGTCATATGGTAATTCTATTTTTAATTTTTTGAGGAACTTCCATACTCTTTTCCAGAATGGCTGCACCAGTTTGCATTGCCTCTAACAGTGTCAGAGGGCTCCCCTTTTCCACATCTTCTCCAACATCTCTTTTTTTCCCTTGAGTTGTTAATTTTAGCCATTTTGACAGGTGTGAGGTGGTACCTCATTGTGGTTTTGACTTGTATTTCCCTGATGATGACAGATATTGAGCATCTTTTCATGTGTCTATTAGCCATCTGGTTATCTTTTTTGGAGAAATGCCCATTAATGTCTTCTGCCCATTTTTACCTGGATTATTTATTTTTGGGGTGTTGAGTTTAATAAATTCTTATAGATTTTGAATGCTAGTCCTTTATCCAATTTGCAAATATCTTCTCCCATCATAGTTTTGCTGATTGTTTCCTTCACTGTGCAGGAGTTTTTAATCTCAATGAAGTCCTAATAGTTCATTTTTGTTCTATTTGCCTTTCCTCAGGAGACCTATCTAAAAAAAAAAGTCGATGTGGCTGAGGTCAAAAAGGTTGCTGCCTGTGTTCTCCTGTAGGATTTTGGTGGTTTCCTATTTCACATTTAGGTTTTTCATCTATTTTGAATTTGTTTTTGTGCATGTTGTAAGAAAGTTGTCCAGTTTCATTCTTCTGCATGTTGCTGTCTAGTTTTCCCAGCACTATTTGTTGAAGAAACTATCTTTTTTTTTCCATTGGATATTCTTTCCTGCTTTGTTGAAGATTAATTGACCATATCATTGTGGGTCTATTTCTTCACAACCAACACAGCAGAAATACAAACCACTATAAGAGAATATTATGAGCAATTATATGCTAACAAATTGTGCCATCTGGAATAAATGGTTAAATTCCTAGAAAAATAAAAACTACCAAAACTGAGGGGTATGGGGTGTCGATGGCTCAGTCAGCTAAGTGTCCTACTCTTGATATCAGCTCAGGTCATGATCTCATGGTTCCTTGGATCAAACCCTGTGTCAGTCTCTGTGCTGACAGCATGGAACCTGCTTGGAATACTCCCAATCTCTCTCTCTCTCTCTCTCTTTCTCTGCCCCTTCCTGTTTGCACAAAATCCCTGTCTCTCTCTCTCTCTTAAATAAATAACCAAACCAAAGCAAACCAAATCTACCAAAACTGAAATAGGAAGAAATAGGAAATTTGAACAGAGCCATATACAAAGAATATATATGCTGTTGTTTGGAGGAATGTTCTATTGATATCAGTTAGATCATGTTTGTAAGTTGTGTTGGGCAAGTATTCTGTGTCCTTGATTATTTTCTCATGAATTTTTCTATCCATTATTGATAGTCAAGTATTAAGGTTTCCAATTGCTATTGTTCAATTATCCATCTTTTCCTATGCTTCTTTTAGTGTGTACTTCATATAAAATTTGGCACTCTGTTGCTGTGTACATACATTCTTATACTCTTTCTTTCTGATGTATTAACCCCTTGATCAATTATCCATCTTTTCCTATGCTTCTTTTAGTGTGTACTTCATATAAAATTTGGCACTCTGTTGCTGTGTACATACATTCTTATACTCTTTCTTTCTGATGTATTAACCCCTTGATCATTAAAAAATGTTGCTCTGTATGTCTAACGACATGCTTTGTCTTAACGTCAGTTTTATCTGATATTAGAATAGCTATTTCAGTCGTCTTTGCTACCCTTTTGCAGTGTTTATATTTTTTCACCTCCATTCTTTTCAACCCATTTTTGACTTTGAATCTAAAGCATGTCAATTTTAGAAAGTATCTACTTGGATCTTGCTATGTTTGTTGTTCTTTAATCAGTCTGACAATCTCTGTTTTTTTCTTGGAATGTTTATCTATTTAATACAACTGGAGTTATTAATATTGTAGAATTTGTTTTCACAATTTTGCTTAGTTTTCTACATGGCTCATGTAATTTTTATTCCTCTCCTTTGACTTCTTTTATGTTAGATATTTAATTCCAATTGATTCTTCTCATTTTTTAAAATCATTTTTTAGTTATGTTCTTAGTGGTTGCTCTCTACTGATTACAATATGTATCTTCCATGATCTTCTTCAGATTAGTACTAAATTAATTCAATAAATTATAGAAACTGCTATAGCTTTACCATATATAATCTAGCTTGACATTTTTTTTTTCTTTGTAACTTTAAATGTTTGGTCCTATTGTCTTCTGCCTTGCCTATTTCATTCAAGAACTCTCTGGTAATTCTCTTTTATTAATTTAATTTTGAGATGTGTCTTGGAGTGTGTTTGTGTATATTATATTCTAATCAGAATTTATTGAATTTTCTTGATTTATAGGTTTATAATTTTCATCAATTTTATACAATGTTTTGACATTATTTCTTCAAATATTTTTCCATTCCTCCATTTTCTGGGATTCATATTATATATACATGTGATTACATATGTGATGGTTAATTCTATGCATGAACAGGATATGGGATGCCCAGATTAAGCACTATTTCTGTGTGTGTCTGTGAAGGTGTTTCTGGATGAAATTATCATTTGAATCAGTGGACTCAGTAAAGTAAATTGCCTTCCCCACTGTGGGTGGGCATAATCCAATCTACTGAGAACTTGAATGGAACAAAAGGCAGAGAAGGAGGAAATAGCTTTTTTCCCCCCACTGACTGAGGTAGGACATCTCATCTCATCTTCTCCAAGCCTTTGACTGAGATTTACACCTTTGGTTCCCTGACCCAAGGATTTCAAGGACTTGAATTTAAGTATACAACAAGGACTTGTTGGGTATTCAAACCCAAGGACTTGAATTTAAGTATACAATAGCTTGTCTGGTATCTAGTTTGCAGATGACAGTTCATGGGACTTTTCAGCCTCCAGAATTACATGATTTCTCATAAGTATCTTATATTTATGCAATACAAATATTTAATATACCATAATAATTTATATTACATTACTATAAGATAATTATTAATATTTATATATTTAAAGTGTTTAATATTTATATTTATAAACATAATTTAAGTACATAAGATAAAAATATAAATGAATATATTTAGGTAAATATTTATATACATACATACATATTCATACACACACACACACACACACACACACTCCTATTTGTTTTCTTTCTTTGGAGAAACCGAATACAACATAGTATTAGCTCATATTATTAAGGTTCTAGTCATTTTATTTTCAGTGGTTATTGATGTTTTCTTCAGCAACATTTAATCCAATATCAATAACATACTGAAATTTTCTTTCAGATATAATCAGTTCTATCTCTGGATGTTATATATTGTTTTCATATTTTTATAGATTTTTTCAGTTGAATTTATTTATACTTGTTTTGAAGTTGCTGTCCACTAATTTTATCATCTCTGTCCTTTCCGGTTTTGTTTATAATTATGACTTTTTTTTTCTGCTTCCTTGACTGTCTAATAATGTTTTTTGTGGATGATGTAAATTGTGATAACATATTTGGTTGACCATGTGTACTTGTTTTTCTCTTAGCAAGCATTATACTTATACCCTAGTTTTTGTTTTTGAGATCTGCTTTATGATTTGTTAGAACTGATTAACAGTATTCGTTACTTTAGGACTAGTTTAGATGTAAATATTCCATGTGACCCTTATGCTGTCTCCACTGAAAATCCTTGGTGTTCAAAATGGATTGACCCATCTGGCTGATTGGAGCTTAAGTGCCTCTGACATCTGTGAGCTTTGGAAAATTTTCAACTTACAGCAATACAGTCATTGTTTGGCACTTACAGTTTGATACTAGGTCTGCATGACTGATCAAAGGGATTCATATCCTCATGATTTGTTTTGTTTTGTTTTGTTTTGTTTGTTTCTTTGTTTCCTTTTTTCTGGTACTCTGACCACAATTTTTAGCATCCCTTTATGTTTCTAAATTCTGTTTTCTGTCTTCTTTACTCAGGAAGATTGGTGTGTTCTGTTTTGGGTCACCCTCCCTACAAAGTGGTCTACAAAGCAACTTTAGGAAAAAAGGTAGATCAGTTATAGGTATCTGAACTTTGTTTATCTCCCTTTAATTTTCATAACCCACAGCTTTTTATTATTAAGTGTTCAAAAATATTTACTTAAATATTTTGTCTTATATTTTGTTTATCTTTGAAGGGCCAGTTACTTTATCATTACTGGAAGCAATTATCTATGTCTTTGTTCATTCTTATGTTAGTCTCAAAGCCTGGGTAATTTGTAAACAGTAAAATAATTAGCCCTCTTAATAATATATATTCTGCAGAAATTTCTAGGTTTTGTTTTTTTTAATTCCTTCTATATTGGATTTACTCTTATATTTAGCAAATGTAAAAATTACCAAATATTTAGCAAATGTAAAAATCCATTGATATTTTTCTTTGGAAATGTTTGTTTTATAACTGCAGTTAGTTCTTAGTTCACAAACTTTTATAACATTTTGTATCAGCAGGTCTTTTTTGCTACTTGGCAATAAGGTGTATAGTGAATGAATTCTTTAGATTTGATCTTGTTTTTTTTCCACATACATAGAAAATGATCTAGAACAATTTGTCGTACAACTCTTTATTAATTTAAATTGTTTCTATTTACCTCATACAAAATGTATATGCAATATTATATATTCTTATAAAGTCATAAATCCAGTCTGCTTATTTTAGTTATCTAGTAAATAAAATCAGTTTACTAAATTTCATTCTACTACTTTAGACCCAACATAATATGACAGCAGGTATACCATGTATATCACATGTATATTTAAAATTATAGCTGTATTAACCAAGTTCATACAATTTTAGTTATTTACCATGGCATATTTTACTTTCTTATGGAATTGAATGAAGGGTTCCAATGCTATTGGCAGCATATAGTTATTTTTACATCATTATTTTTTCTTAACCTTGACTCTCATAAGAATTTTTACCCTCGAGAAACACATGTGAATATTTTTCCTACTATTATCCTGAATAATCGCAATAATCTGGAAAAGTTAGTCAGTGCTGAGTTATTTCCTCCTTACACTGTCCATATTAATGTACCTTGAAAAAGAGCATTCTATCGCAGATGTTGATACTTGAAACATCAATTTATTTGTCACATTTGACATTTAAAGAACATATGAAATATTGTCTTTGACACAGATGGACATACTCAGATTGTAATAGGATCAAGTGATTTTGCTAACTTTCTCAAAGTGGGCTTGAAGTACTGTACCATGTAAAAACCATTTGGTCAACATATTTGGTCATTATGACCAAATAACATATATTTAAAATCATGAGCTCCATAAAATCTTCAAAAATTGTTTCCTCACAAATGGGATAATTTTGATATTTCATTCACATTCTTTTTAGGATTAATCCTTTATTAAAATGAACACATACACACACAATGCATTTTGCTATAAATATTTAGGAGATTAAAGGACCTATAATAAACCTACTTTTGACAGAATAAAGAATAAATTTCTTATTCTAAAATAAAACAATTGGGTTTATTTAGGATCAGCATAACAATAAATAATAAGTAATGAATTAGTGGATAAAAAATAGTTTGTTGGTATTATGCCGAAGTATTACTAAAAAAATTACTTAGAAAGTCCAAGTATAATGGGACCACTTGTCTAGCTTATAAGGAAGAATGTGCTAATAATGGTGTGGTACCTCTATAACAGAAATTATCTTAGAAAATTTTAAAGAAATCCTATCATTTTGCTTTAGAGTAAAAATGTGTAATATCTAGGATTCAAGAGTTCTCTTTATGATGAGATGTTGGCAAAGCTTTGACCTCTTCCATTCTAAGAATTGGGTCAGGGTGAAAATCAGAGAAGATAAACAGGAATGGAGGGAAGAATCTACAGAACCCTACTGTTTGATTAATATCATGTATTGAATGGGAGTGAGTTTTAGTCCAATGTATGTAGAGACTCATCCAGGAGTACAGCAGGGTTCTGAATGATTGGTATAGACTCCTGTTGAGTTTATAATCTGTAAATGTTAAGTGTTCAAGGCATGCTACCTGGCTGTTCTTAGACAAAGTCAGATTTCTATTAGAGTTCAGTTCATTGAACATCATTTAAGTGCAATAAACATTTATCAACTGCATTATGTTGCAAGTATTATGCTAATGGAAAATACAAAATTATTAAGTTATAATCCATTTGTGACCTTTGGAATTGAAATGTACTATGGTTTATTAAGGATCAGACTGTTATCAATGCTCCCTTTTGGTGTTTTACTCATCTGTGTGACATGAATGTCCTTATCAATGTAGGGAATGGAAAAAGGGGAAGTATTCTCTGAGATATATTTATTGTCTAAAGAATATTTAAATATGTAAAAACAAGATATTTGTGTATTTTATATGTTCATGCTTCAAAAACTGTGTAGCAAGAATTACATGTTTTTTGTTTGTTTTGTTTTAGAGAGAGAGTGCACAAGTAAGAGAGAGAGAGGAGAGAGACAGACACACCCATGCTCAGCATGGAGATTGATGCAGGGCTTGATCCCATGACCCTGGGATCATGACCTGAGCCAAAGTCAAGAGTCAGACACTCAACCAAATGAGCCACCCATGTGCCCCAAGCATTACATATTTTAAATAACTTTTCTCCCTACTCTCTGGAGACTTAATTTTTTTGCATTAGGTATGAAGATGACTCAATGTTTCAGAGACAAATACAGTAAACTTCCTCATTGTTATATAAAAAAAATATTTGCTGTATGAAAAATACAAATTCCTAAGGAATATAGTAGCTAGCTTATGTGGGATCTTACATATACTATAATAAGTCATCATGTGAGAGAAATTCTACTTAGATGATTAATTGATTGATGTTCCTAGAATGAGAGCAACAACTGTTAAGCATAGGAATTATATATTAAATGGCTTTGGATAAGGATAATCCATTTCCACCAGGATAAGAAAGAGCTAGTTCTACCAGGGAAACTGTTTCAATGGGCTTTCCTTAGATCTGCATTTGCCCTTTATTCACATTCTTTTTATGATTAATCCTTTATTAAAATGAACACTATTTCATATGTTTTAATTTGTAAATTGCTGATAACCAAATCTTGCCTTGGCCTGCTAT
This sequence comes from Lynx canadensis, assembly GCF_007474595.2. Lineage (NCBI taxonomy): Eukaryota > Metazoa > Chordata > Mammalia > Carnivora > Felidae > Lynx > Lynx canadensis. Next base: position 122,980,555 of record NC_044311.2, read on the forward strand.
TTATGTATGTATGTGAGTATGTATTTACCAAACGTTTTGCTACTTAGACATCCTTGTATGAACATAGAGCAACAAGGAGGCTGTTTATATTAAAAACTATACATATCTATTGAAATACCAGTTTCCTACTATGATAGAATAACAGAGAACAAACTTACCTTTTTTTCCCATTAAATACATAAACAATCTGACTACCTATTAGATATAGAAAGTTTCAGACTGGTCAGAAGACAGTTCAGAACAATAATTCAGAGTAAAGCAAAACAAAAGAGGTGAGTCCTAAGATTGTTCCAGTTTACTGCCTGGAGAGAGATTCCAGACTACAGGGAAAATAACTCAGAACCCAGTGGTCTGACTGAATTTAGGAGATAGAGTCCACAGGTTGTAGAGCCTAAACAAGTGAGGATTTGTAAAACAAATACCAAGATGAAGAATCTGCACTGAATGAAGCTCAAAGGAACTGCAGAGGAAACCATTTTCATCTCTGGCTGAGATTGCATCCGTATTTGTGTGAGAATAAACTACCCAATGCCAGGAAAGGACTGCCTGAAAGTTATCCATAGAACGATCTCCAAACCTCAAACATGTCTGTTTGTGTTCCAATATGCAAGACTTAATACATGCAGTGATGACTGGTGTCTAGGGAAGGACATTGCATCATTAGTGGGAATAAATTGCTCATGATAAAGGCTGTCCTAAACCCATTGCCAAAAGTTTAAAAGCAGCCTTGGGAAGAATCAAAACAGTTCATTGGTTTAATCCCAGAAAAAGTGCCACTAGTATTTAAAGTAACAGAACCAAATCCAGCACCTGATAATAAACAAATTAGCACAAAATCCAATATATATATATATATATATATATGTGTGTGTGTGTGTGTGTGTGTGTGTGTGTGTATGGAGATTTCAAGTGAACAAGAAAATTCATAATAAAAAAAATCAATAGAAATAATCCCAAAATGATATAGATGATAAAAGCGGCAGACAATTATATTGAGTACTGTAATAAATATACTGAAAACTATTACATATAAATATACACTAAAACCTTCTTATTTCTATTCATAGCCTAGGCACCTCCTCTGAGAGCAAAATGCATAACCAATTGTCTACTCAATGTTTCCCCTGCTATGATCATTTTTGTACATATCTCGTTGTAGCACAAGTGTGTGTATTTTGCTGGATAGATCTAGGAGAGGAATCAATGTGTCTTGAGGAATATAAGTGACAAATTAACACATTTTCCCTAAAAGTTTTTCCCAAAAGTCTTTTTTAAAATGGTATGACCTACAAATCCACCAGCTACATAGATCTTGTGCTGCTTATAATCTTTGTCTAAGTTTTTTTTTTTTTCCAGTCTGTTTTAGCCATTCTAATAGGTATGTACTTGTATTATAGTCTGCTTTAATTTGTATTTCTCAGATGACTAACGAGATCACCTTTTCGTGAATATTGACTGTTGGATTTATGATTCTTTTTTTGGGTCTTTTGCACCTATTTTAATATTTATTTTGGATGCTTTCTTATTGATTTATAGGTGTTTTTCTATATTGTGAATAATACATTTTTTGATAAAAGTACTAAAAAAATTCTCCTCTTTACTCTTTTATAAATTTAATTATTTTTAGAGCAGTTTAAGGTTCAAAGAAAAAAGGAAGGTACACAGACTTTTCATTTAATCTTTACCTTGCACATGCACAGTCTTCCCTATTATCATCATCTCCCACCAGAGTGACATATTTGTTGAAACTGAAAAACTTGCATTGATATATCATAATCATCCAAAGTCCATAGTTTACATTAAGGTTCACTCTGGGTGTTATGCATTCGGTAGATTTAGACAAATATATAATAACATGTATCTACCATTAGGTATTATACTAAGTTGTTTCACTGCCCTAAAAATCTGTGCTCTACCTGTTCATCTGTCTCTGCCCTTTAAACCTTGGCAACCACTGATCTTTTTACTTTCTCCATAATTTTGCCTTTTCCAGAATGTTTTATATTTAGAATCATACAGTGTATAGATTTTCTGAATTGGTTTCTTTTACTCAGCAGCATACATGTAAGTTTCCTCCATGTCTTTTCATGGCCTGATAGCTCATTTCTTTTTAGCACTGAATTATATTGTCTAGATTATTAAAGCTAAACCATTTACCTACTTCAGAACATCTGGTTTGCTTCCAAGTTTTGGCACTTATGAATAAAGCTGCTATACATATCCATGTGCAGCTCTTTGTGTAGATGTAAGTTTTCAACCTTTTGGGTAAATACCAAGGATCAGAATTGCTGCATTGTATTGCATGAATCTTTTTGTTTATAGGATGATTCCAAGGTGTCTTCCAAAGCGGCTGTACCATTTTGTATTTTGTCTAGCAATGTTTTCCTATTTCCCTATTTCCTTGCCAGCATTAAGTGCTGTCAGTATTCTGGATTTGGACCATTCTAATAGTAGTGTAATGACATCTCATTTTTGTTTTAACTTGCATTTCTTTGATGACATATGAAGTGGAGCATCATTTTATTAGCTTATGTGCCATCCATATATCTTTTGTGAGGTATTTTTAAGGTCTTTGGCCCATTTTTTAATGTGGCTAGTAGTTTTCTTACTGTAGAATTTTGAGAGTTCTCTGTGTGTTTTGGATAATAGCCCTTTCACAGAATTGTTATCTGCAAGTATTTTCTTCCAGTCTTTGGATTGTCTTCTCATTATCTTCCAACAGTCTTTCATCCAACAGAAGTTTTGATACTAGTGATTCCTGCTTATCAGTTATTTATTTCATGGACTGTGTCTCTGCTGTTTTATCCAAAAAAGACAACACCATATCAAGGTCATCTAGGTTTCTTCTTAGATTATTGTTAGAAATTTCATAGCTTTGTATTTTACATTTAAGTCTATGATCCATTTTGAGTTAATTTTTGTGAAGAGTGTAAGGTATATGTTTAGATTATTTATTTTTTGTATGTGGATGTCCATTTGTTCCAGAAGCATTGTTGAAAAAGCCTCTTTTCTCCACAGTATTGCCTTTGCTCCTTTGTAAAAAATTATTTGACTATATATGTGGAACAATTTCTGGGATCTCTCTTATGTTCCATTGATCTATTCTTTGACCTATCTTATGCTGTCTTTATTGCTGCAGCTTTATCTTAAGTGTTGTATTGGTGACTATTCTGGTCTTTAGCCTTTCCATATAAACTTTAGAATCACTCTGTCATAGCCACAAATTATTTGGGATTTTGACGGGGACTGCTCTGAACCTACAGATCAAATTGGGAAAAACTGTCATCTTGACAATATTGACTCTTCCTATTAATTAACATGGAAAATCTCTCCATTTATTTAATTCTTTAACTTCATTCATCAGAGATTTATACTTTCCCTCCATATATCTTGTACATTTTTGTTCGATTAATCCCTAAGCATTTTATTTTGGGGAGTTCTAATATAATTGGTATTAGCCATTTATTACTAATTTCATATTCTTCTTGTGCATTGCTGGTATATAGAAAGGCAATTGATTTTGTATGTTAACTTTCTATATTAACTGTGTATCCTGCAATCTTGCTATAATTGCTTATTAGTTCCAGGAAACTTTTGTCAATTCCTTCAGATTTTCTATGTATAATGTCATGTAATCTATCAAAAAAAAAAAAGAGTTTTATGTCTTCCTTTCCAAGATGTATACCTTTTGTTTCTTTTTCTTATTGCATTATGAGTAATTCTAATATGATGTTGGAAAAATGGTGACAGGAACATCCTTTATTCCTCATGTTAGTGGTAAAATCTCATGTTTCTCACCATTAAGTATGATGCTAGTTTTAGATTTTTTTTTGTAGGTATTATCAGGTTTAGAAGGTTATTCTCTATTCATGCTTTACTGGGAGATCTTATCATGATTGGGTGTTGGATTTTGTCAAATGCTTTTTCTGCATCTAGTGATATGATCATGTGATGTTTTTTAGCTTGTTGGTATGATTACATTAATTGGTTTGTACATGTTGACGTGGCCTCCCATATCTTTTAAATCACACTTTCTATGGTTTATAATTCTAACTGTACATTGTTGGATTTAATTTGCTCATTTTTTGAGGACTTGCATTTATGTTCATAAGAAACTGGTGTATAGTTTTCTTGCATTGTCTATTTCTTGTTTTTGTATTAGAATAATGCAGGTCTCATGGAATGAATTACGAAGTGTACCTCTACTTTTATCTTCAGACAGAAATTGTAGATAATTGGTATAACTTCTTCCTTAAATGTTTGGTACAAAGTACCAGTGAACCCATCTGGGCCTGGTACTTTCTATTGTATAAGGTTATTGATTATTGATTCAGTTTCTTTACTAGTTATATGTCTGTTCACCTTATTTTTCTTGTGTGAGTTTTGGCAAATTGTGTCTTCCAAGGAATTGATTCATTTCATTTAGGTTGTCAAATTTATGGAAATAGAGTTGATTGTAATATGGAAATAGAGTTATGTAATAGAGTTGATGTGGACTTTAAAGTCCACATAGTCTGCAATGATTTCCCCTGTTTTTTTTTCTAATATGTTTTCTCTGACATTTTTAATATTATGCGCACTCTCTCATTTCTTAGTCTGGCTAAAGGCTTTTAGATTTTATTGATTTTTTTAAAGCATTTATTTAGGTTAAATTTCGGTACTGATTTTCTATTTTCAATTTCATTGACTTCTGCTCTAATTCTTATTTATTTTTTATGCTTACTTTGGATTTAGTTTGCTTTACTTTTTCTAGTTTTCTAAGGTGGGAATTTATATTCTTGTTTTTAGGTAGTTCTGCTTTTCTAACATATACATTCAATTTATATGTGCCTTTTCCGGTAGGCACTACTTTTGATTCATCCCATACATTTTTTAAAAATGTTTATTTATTTTTAGAGCGAGCGGGAGAGCGGGAATCTCAAAGAGGCTCTGTACTGTCAGCACAGAGCTCAACATCAGGCTCAATCTTACAAACCATGAGATCATGTCCTTAGTCAAAGTTAAGAAACAGATACTCAACCGACTGAGCCACCCAGGTGACCCAACATCCCATACATATTGATTAGTTGTAATTCCATTCATAAATAGTTCAAAATATTTTAATTTCTTTTAAGATTTCTTCCTTGACCTATATATTACTTAGATATGTATTATTAAACATGTATTTTCATTTTTACCAGTTATGTTTCTGTTATTGATTTCTACTTTAATTCCACTGGAGTCTGATACCAGACATTTTAGTATATATATATATATATATATATATTCTTTCAAATTTATAGAAATATGTTTTAGTGGCCCAGAATGGGGTCTGTTTTAGTGAATATTCTTTGTCAGCCTCACAAAAATGTGTATTTTGCTTGTGTTGGAAGAAGTAGTTTACATATATCAGTTATTTCCAGTTGATTGGTGTTGGTGTTGATTGAGTTCAACTATGTACTTAAGATATTCTGCCTGCTGAATTTGTCCATTTCTAATAGAAATGTTCTTACTCATTTTTTAATGAGCATTTTTGGTGAATAACATGTCATAATCTTAATGAATTCCAATGTATCAAATTTTCCTTTATGTTTAGTAATTTTTGAAAGTTTATTCATGAAGATGTTTTTCCATCTTAGTTTCCAGACTTTATTATTTATTTATTTTTCTGCATAGTTTGTTTTTAGCTTTTTTTTTAATATATGAAATTTATTGTCAAATTGGTTTCCATACATCACCCAGTGCTCATCCCAACAGGTGCCCTCCTCAATACCCATCACCCACACTCCCCTCCCTCCCACCCCCCATCAGCCCTCAGTTTGTTCTCAGTTTTTAGCTTAAAATTTTTTTCTTCAAGTTTTTTATTAAAATTCCAGTGAGTTGACATACAGTGTAATGTTAGTTTCGTGTGTAGAGTTCAGTGATTCATTACTTACATATAACACCTAGCACTCATCACTAAGAGTGCCCTCCTTAACCCATCACCCATTTAATGTATTCACTGCCCACTTCCTCTCTAGTAACCTTCAGTTTGTTCTCTATAATCAAGAGTCTGTTTTCTGGTTTGCATCTCTTTTTTTTCCCATATGTTCATCCATTTTGTGTCTTAAATTCCACATATGAATGAAATCATATGGTATTTGTCTTTCTCTGATTTATTTTGCTTAGCATAATACTCTCTATCTCCATGCACATTGTTGCTAATGGCAAGATTTCATTCTTTTTATCGCAGAGCAATATTACATTGTGTGTGTGTATGTGTATATATATACATACCATAAATACCACTTGTCTTTAGCCATTCATCAATCTATGGACATTTGGGCTCTTTCCATAATTTGGCTATTGTTGATAATGCTGCTATCAACATTGGGGTGCATGTATCCTTTTGAATCCATTTTTTGTATCCTTGGGTAGGATCATAGGGTAGTTCTATTTTTAACTTTTTGAGGAACTTCCATACTGTTTTCCATAGTGACTGCATCAGTTTGCATTCTCACCAACAGTGTACGAGGATTTCATTTATCCAAATCCTTACCAACTTTGGTTATTTTTTCTTTTTGATAATAGCCATTCTAACAGATATGAGAGGATACTGCATCATTGTTTTGATATGCATTTCATAATGTTTAGTGATGTTAACCATGTTTTCATGTTCCTGTTGGCAATCTATTTGTCTTCTTTGGAAAATTGTCTATTCAGATCCTCTGTCCATCTTTTAAACTGATTTGTTTTTGCTATTTTTTTATATTTTATATGTTGTTTATGTATTTTGGATATTAACTCCATATTAGATATGTGATTTGCAAATATTTTATCTGATTTGATATATCATTTTCATTTGATTAGTGGTTTTGTTTAGTGTTTTAGAAGCCTTTGAGTTCGGTGTAGTCCCACCTATTTATATCTGCTTTTGTTGCTTTTGGTTTTGGAGTCAGATACAAAACACCATGGCCACATCACTGTCAATGAGTTTACTTGTCTATGTTTTCTTCTAGGAGTTTTATGGCTTTAGGTCTTACATTCAAGTTTTCAATCCATTTTGAGTTAATTTTTTGTATGGTGTAGGGGAGTGGTCCAGTTTCATCCTTTTGAATTTGGCTTTCTAGTGTTCCCAACACCATTTATTGAAGAAAGTCTCCTTTCTCTTATATATATTTTGTCATAAAATGACCATTTGTGCTTGGGTTTATTTTTAGGTTCTCTATTCTGTTAGATTGACCTGTGTTTCTCTTTTTATGCCAACACCATACAATTTTGATTACTTTAGCTTTGTTATATAATTTGAAATCATAAAATGTGGTACCCCCAGCTTTATTCTGTTTCAAGATTGCTTTCGCTATTCACAGTTTTTTGTGGTCCCACACAAATGGATTTTATAATTGTTCTATTTTTGTGAAAAAGCCCATCAGAATTTTAATATGGATCACATTGACTCTGTAGATTTATTTGGGTAGTATGGATAGCTTAACAATGTTAATTCTACTAACCTATGTATGTGGAATATCATTCTGTGTCTTCTTCAATTTCTTTCAAAGATCTTATAGTTTTCAGTGTACAAGTTTTTCACTTCCTTAAATTTATTCCTAGGTATTTTATTCTTTTATTGTAACTGTAAGTAGGATTGTTTTAAAAATTATCTTTTGGATAAGTTATTAGTGTATAGAAGTATAATAGACTCACATATTGCTTTGTATACTGCACCCTTAATGAACTTTTTGATTAGTTCAAAGAATTTCTTGGTGGAATCATTTGTTTGGGGTTTCTATATATAATATCATGTCATCTGCAAACAGTGGCCATGTTTCTTCTTTCTTTCTGATTTGGATGACTTTTCTTTCTTTTTCTACCTAGTTTTTTTCTGGCTGTAACTTCCAAGTAGGTTGAATAAAAGTGGCCAGAATGGATTTTTTAAAAATTTTTATTTAGTTTTGAGATAGAGCATGAACGGAGGAGGGGCAGAGAGAGAGAGGGAGACACAGAATTCGAAACAGGCTCCAGGCTCTGAGCTGTCAGCACTGAGTCCAATATGAGGCTTGAACTCAGGCACAGCAAGATCATGACCTGAGCCAAAGTCAGACACTTAACCAACTGAGCTACTGAGGTGCCCCCATAATGGATATTTTTAATCTTGTTCCTAATCTTACAGGAAAACCTTTCAGCTTTTCACTGTTCTGTGTGAAGTTATCTGTAGGTTTGTCATATATGGCTTTTACTTTTTTAAGTTTTTTTTTATGTTTATTTATTTATTTTGAGAGAGAGAGGGAGAGTGAGCATGCAAGTGGGGAAGAGGCACAGGGAAAGAGGGAGAGAGAATCCCAATCAGGCTCCACACTGTCAGCACAGAGCCTGATGTGGGGCTCAAACTCATGAACCATGAAATCATGATCTGAGCTGAAATCTAGTCAGAACTTAACCAGCTGAGCCACCCAGGCACCTCATATATGTATTTTATTATGTGAAGGTGCATTCCCTCTACACTCACTTTGTTATAAGTTTCTGTCATCAATGGATGTTGAACTTAGTCAATGCTTTTCTGCATCTTTTCAAATGATATAATTTTTATCCTTCATTTTGTTAATGTGATGTATCACATTGATTGACTTTGGACTTTTTTTAATGTTTCAAAATTTTATTTAAATTCCTGTTTAACATATAGTGTAATATTATTTTCAGGAGAATTTAGTGATTCATCACTTATGTGTAACACCCAGCACTCATCATAAGTGCTTTCCTTAATACCCATCACCCATTTAGCCCATCCCCCACCCCCACCTTCCCTTCAGCAACCCTCAGTTTGTAGTCTATGGTTAAGAGTATCTTTTATGGACTTTGAGCCACATTTTCATACCTGGGATAAAACCTAGTTGATCATGGTGTATGATCCATTTAATGGTGACTTTAGTTTGCTATTAATCTGTTGAGGGTATGTGCTTCTATGCTCATCAAGGAAGTTGACTTGTAATTTTCTTGTGGTGTCCTTATCTAGACATGGTATAAGGGAGATGTTGCCCTCATAAAATTAATTTGGAAGTGTTAGTCCCTCTTCTATTTTTTGGAAAAGTTTGAAAAAGATTGGTAATAATTTAATATTTGGTAGAATTTCCCGGTGAAACCATCTGATCCTGGACTTTTGTTTGATTAAAAGAAGGTTTTAGGGGCTCCTGGGTGGCTCAGTCTTTTAAGCCTCCAACTTCGGCTCAGGTCATGATCTCGCGGTTTGTGGGTTTGAGCCCCAAGTCAGGCTCTGTGCTAATAGCTCAGGGCCTGGAGCCTGCTTCAGATTCTGTCTCCGTCTCTCTCTGCCCCTCCTCCCTCTCACACTCTGTCTCTGGTTCTCTCTCAAAAATAAATAAACATTAAAAAAATTAAAAGAAAGTTTTGATTACTGATGAAATCTTCTTGTAATCCATATGTTCAGTTTTTCTTTTTTTTCATGATTCAGTCTTGGAAGGTTGTATATTTCTATTTATCAGTGTATTCAGTGTATACAGTGAATTTATCAGTGTATTCTATATTGTCCTATTAGTTGGCATATAATTGTTTATGGCAGTGTCTTATGTTCCATCCATTTTCACTTATTGAGATATTTGTTATTTCTTTATTAACACTTTGGTTGTTCAGTAACATGTTGCTTAACCTTCACACATTTCTGAATTTTTTTTGGTAATATATTTCTATTTTTATAACTTTGTGGTTAGAAAATATACTTGATATGATTTCAGTCTCCTAAACTTTTTAGACTTGATTTGTGGCCTAACGTGCGATGTATACTGTTATAATATTCCACATGTATAGTTCTACTTTTGGATGGAATGTTCTATATAAAACATACTATTCTATATAAAATATGTAAATATATAATATATATATGATATATATATATATATATATATATATATAATTATAATGCATCATTTAAAGCTTAAGTTCCCTTATGGATTTTCTGTCTAGATCATCTATCCTTCAACAAAAGTGGGATATTAAAGTGGGATATTATTGAAGTCCTGTCTATTTCCCATTTAGATCTGTTGGTATTTGCTTTTTATATTTAAGTGGTCTCATGTGCAGTGCCCATGTTGTTGCCTGTTGTTTTCTTTCAGTGCTTTGAATGCACCATGCCTTTCCTTTCTGGCCTGAAAAATATCTGCTGAAAAATATGCTGATAGTCTTATGGGCATTCCCTCATGGGGGTTCCCTTGTATATAACAAGTTGATTTTTCTTACTGATTTTAAGATTCTTGTCTTTAGCTTTTGACATCTTAATTATAATGTGCCTTCGTGTGAGTCTCTAAGTTCCTTTTATTTGAGTCCTTCTGGGCCTCTTTTATCTGGAAATCTTTCTTTCCACGGGTTAAGGAAGTTTTTGGCTATATTTATCAGATATTTTTTCTGTCCCTTTCTATCTGGTATCTCTTTAATGAAAATGTTAATTTGCTTGATGGTATCCTGTAAGACAAGCTATTACTTTTAAAACAAAAAGTATTTTGCTGCTCTGATTGGGTACGTTCCTCGTCTCTGGCTTTTTTCTGCTTCATCTAGCCTGCTGTGTTTTTCACTTCCGTTACAGCATTTTTCAAATCTATGACTACTATTTGGTACTTTCTTATATTTTTTATTTCTGTTGTTGAAGTTCTCACTGCGTTCATTCCTTCTTCTTCCACATATGGTGGGCTAGTTTATGACCATTACTCTGAACTCTTTATCAGGTAAATTACTTATCTCCATTTTATTGTTTTTTCCTTAGGTTTTATCTTGATCTTTTACTTTTTTTAAAAAAAATAATGTTTATATATTTTTTTGAGAGAGAGAGGGAGATACAGAATCTGAAGCAGGCTCCAGGCCCTGAGCTGTCAGCACAGAGCCCCATGTAGGGGTCAAACTCAAAAACTATGAGATCATGACCTGAGCGGAAGTTGGATGCTTAACTGACTGAGCCACCCAGTTGTTCCTTATTCTTTCTTTTAGAATGTATTTCTCCATTCCTCATTTTGCTTGACTTTTTGTATAGTTTTCTATGTTTTAGATGAAAGTGCTACCTCTCCTGAAAGGTTGGTCTTGTATAAGAAAGTTATCTTTCAATCCTGCGTTAGTTCTTGGTTGTATTTGAAACCTTTGTGATTGCTCAAGAAGTCTATTCTATTTTTAATAACTACCAATAGTTGACTGTGTGCCAAGATCCATCAGTGTCCCACAGGGAAAGATTTCATTCAGCACCTAAGTTCAATCTGATTGTGAGCCAATCATGTAGCAGGTTTTAAAGTATGCAAATATATATGGTCCTATGGGACTCAAGTATCAGTCCTGCTGGCCACCAGACAAGATCATCTAGAGGTGGTACTTGGGTGACAGTTCCAAAAATTGTGCCTCCAGATAGGTGCATGATCTGTAGTGAGGCAGAGGGAGAGTACAGAATTGGCATTCTTTAGCCTACGTTCCCTGAGAGTAATTGTGTCTTAGCCCAAAGCTCCCAGGCAAGCAAACTGTCTTTTTCTCTCAGAAAGTCGAGGGGTGTGTTTTAGTCTGCTGCCTGTGCAGTGCCCTGGGGGTGAATCTCTACAAAGAACAGTCTCTCCAATTGTAACAGTTCCAAGGGACCCAGGAATTCAAATTCACCTGGCCTCCAGAGATAGGTACTCAAGGGGTGAGTCTTCTAGGCTGCAACCACAAAACCCAGGGCACCAGATATGTTCCACTCAAGAAGGGAGTGGCACTGTTAAGCATGGAAGAAAGATACCATAAAGATGGCACCTAATGAGAAATAAAAAGTATTGCCCACCAGCTTTACTAAGGTAGAGGGGGAGTACAAAATGGGGCCCACCAGTTAGAAGGTAAATATGGCACCAGAGAGAGAGAGAAAACAAAAAAAAAAAAAACAACTGCCTGCAAGGTAGAAACAGAGGTCCCAGGATGGTATCCCAACAGGCCCCTGCCCCTTCAACTAGTGCTTTAAGATTAGCAAATCTCTTTCAAATAAAGTCCGGGCACCTTTCAAATTGCTGCTTCTGTGCTGGGCCTTGGGATGAGTGACCCTGGGTGAAAGCCTTTAAGAGGTGCTTCTCAGTTTGCTATAGCCCTTTGGGTCTTGTGGGCTTGAACCCCTTTGGTTTTCAAAGCCAGATATTTGGGAATTTGTCTCTCAGTTGCTGGACTGATATGAGTGATAAACCTGTAAGGAGAAGTTCCAGATTTGTGAGTCCCTTCTCCATAGGTTGTCATGCTGTGGGTGGGGTTTATAACAAGAAGGTATATCAGCTTCTCCTACTCACCTTAATGTGGCCCTTTGTTCATTTCCTGATGTGAAGTTGCTGCTCAGCTTGTTTTCAGATCTACCTATCACCTATCTACCGTTTTATTTCCCCCTCAGGGGAAATTGTTCTATATGTAGCTATAGATTGGTAAAGATGAGTGGTAAAAGATGAGTTCAAGACATAGAATCTGTGTCAGGCTCCAGGCCCTGAGCTGTCAGCACAGAGCCCATCGTGGGGCTCAAGCTCATAGACCATGAGATCATGACCTGAGCCCAGGTCAGACTTTTAACCAACTGAGCCACCCAGGCCCCTCTACTACTTTCCATCATTATACTAATAAAAAATTGTTTTATTTATCATAGAATTGAGATGTGCTTTGGTTGGTACCTGGGTGGCTCAGTCAGTTAAGCATCTGACTCTTGGTTTCAGGTCAGGTCATGATCTCACAGTTTCGGGAGTTCAAGCCCCACATCAGACTCTATACTGGCAGCATAGAGCCTGGTTGGGATTCTCTGTCTCTCCTCTCTCTGCCCCTCCACCACTCACACTGTCTCTCTCAAAATAAAAAAAAGAAATGTACTTTGGTACTTTCTACTGTATGTCATCAAACTTTTATTTTTTATTTGTGATCATGTTTGCTGTGTAGACAAAATTTTTCATTACTATACATATACTTATATTCATAAGATTTTTGATTTTTTTTAAAAACCTCTCCCTGGTGTATTTGATAGGGTTCAACTTGGCTGTAGAGGTAATATAACATTAATGGATAACAATAATTGTTGCAGTAATACATATGTGTGTGTTTAAAAGTTATATATATAATTTGTTTTATTATACTGGCTTGGACCTAAAGTGTAATATTGAATAGAAGCTGTTCTCATTCTTATTTCAGGGAAAATACATCAACATTTCAATATGTAATAATGGTAACTGGACATTGCCTCTAAACACTATCAAAGTTTGTATTCCTCATTTGCCAGAGTGTTTCTTTTTTAACAAATGCATTTTGTATATTATCACATTGATTTCCAAGAAAGTTTATTTTATGGATAAAGAACCCCCAGAATTAGTGTTAAATATGTGAATATAAGATAACTGTTTAAACTTAATTGATCAGTGACAAACTTGCTCCAGTACACATGACTCTAAAAACCAACCAATCAAGCCAGGCTCAAAATTTTTAAGGTAAGCCAATTAGCAATGGGCTCATTCATTTGAACAACCATCTAAACTCAGACAATTAAGAACAGTCTCATCAAACAATAATTCTCTCAAGGTTGACATAAATTTTTTTTCCTGTCACTGTACACCTAACCCCCAAATAATTATTCAACTAAAATACTCATCAAAAAATTAGAAGCCTACTGTGTTTTAAAAGACTGTGTTTACCATGATAGCCTTCCTTTAGTTAAATACATATTAACCTTTTTGTTTCAATATCTTGTGGAGTCTGTGTCTGTTTAAACAATCATAAGATTGTTTTTCCTTTATTGATTTATTTTAAATACTAATTGTTATTTTTTAATCACTGTAGCTGGAAACTTATGCAATTCTTTCTTAACTTTAATTCTGCCCTTGCCTTACTGCAATCCGTTCTTTACTTAGAAACCAGAGTTTTCTTTACCTTCACCTTGCCTTACCTTATTCCACCTCTTTCTCTCCCAATAACTTCCATCAATGTTAAACTGAAATATTAGTATACAAAGCAGATTTAAATTCCACAGTACTCCAAAGGCAATGATGAGTATGTAAATTTAACTAAATGCTTACATGTTATATAACATAAATAAAATTTTACATCTGCAGATCTGAAATACTTAAGCAGAAGTAAATATTTCAGAGAAAATGTTCTAGCCATTTCCCAAACTGAAAGAAACATTGTAAAATAATATGTGAACCAATATATCACAGAAATGCAGAAAATTATAAATCACCAGGGCTTCGAGAATCTCTATTCTGCAAAATGTTTAGAATATCTATATAATATGTATCTTCAGTGTTATCCTTCTTTTATTTTACATTTTATGAAGTTTTGAATATTAATTTTTGAGGTTATAAAACAGTGCCTTGGGAGATAGTGTTTCAAACAAACATTCCTGATAGTCTAAAATATATCTTTCTTCATTGGAATGTACTTGTTTTGGTGGCAAAGAGAATGCATATTTCCATTGAATGTGTATACTCTAAAATTTGATTTTTTTTCAGTTTTCTTTACAATTTATTAAATTTTGGGAAAAGGTGCCTGGTTCTTTAGTGATTTATATTACCAAGCTCGTTTTGGAGGATATGAAAGAAAGCATGTAGAATGATTGTATCAACTCACCAAATAAAATTACCTTGTAGACGACAGCATTGTGTACAGGAAAACATCTAATATTTACCATGCGGACTAAAGTGAAGGTATAATTAACATATCTCTGATAAACAGATATTAAAGGACAACAGAGTGAAAGAAAAATAAATAATATGGCTACAAAGGACAATTGATAGTATCGCTACATTACAAATTATGAGGATGTGATTTTTTTAATGGACATGTGAAAAGTTACATGAAGATATTGATCAAATAAACATGTGGCTGGTTTCATTAAAAAGGAAGGCAGAGAAACTCAACTCTGGTATAATATGTCTGACTACAGTGGGACAATATTTTCAGCAGGGTTCATAGATCAGTTTGATTAACTCATACAGTGTCTTTTATTTGTTTTTAGGTTTGTGTAAGTATTGTCTGTATAAGGTGCTTTCCATACTATTCTTCTAAAAAGAAATCATTTTGTGTTATATTGTGAACTCTTATGGAATATTCGTCTACAATTTCTCTAAATTTTGATACCATGCCAATCACATTTATGGGCAAACCTTTCTTCCCACAGAATAATTGTAATTTCCAATCAGGGTTACTACTGACAGCACCACTACTGCCAGGGCAGTTTGACTCCCCATGATAATTCATTGATAAATATTGCAGAATAGAAATAAACAGCATATAGAACACAACACTGATCTTTAAAATTAGGCAGTATGTGATATGGGGTCAGATAATTTATAGCATAACTTTCTCCACTCCCAACCCTTAGAGAAAAATTTAGTCTTCACAGAGCTTGTACTTAAAGATGCAACATTAGCAGTGAAATTATAGTCTAAAATGCTGGATCCCTACTAATTATATGATAATCGTGCCTTATGTTTTTTTAAAAAAAATATTTAAAAATATTTAAATGTTTTATTTATTTTTGAGAGAAAGATGGAGTGGGGAAGGGGCACAGAGAGAGAGACAGAATCCGAAGCAGGCTCCAGGCTCTGAGCTGTCAGCACAGAGTCTGATGTGGGGCTTGAACCCACGAACAGTGAGATCATGACCTGAGCCGAAGCAGGACACTTAACTGACTGAGCCACCCAGGTGCCTCTGCCTTATGTTTTTGAAGATCTAATTCATGAAATATAAGATTTAATATGATTAGATTAACCAATTTCTAATCTCTAAGCATTACTTGGATAAGCTCAAGATGATGTTTATTTATTTAGAGAGAGAGAGAGAAGAACCCAAGCAGGTTCTGTGCTGACAGCACAAAGCCTGACATGGGGCTCGGACCCACGAACTGTGAGATCATGACCTGAGCTGAGATCACAGCCCAGTTCAAGAATTTGACGCTTTTCCAACTGAGCCACCCAGACACCCCTCAAGGGGATTTTTAAAGGAATAATGGGCTTATAACAACACAATTTATACAATATAGAGTATTAAGTAGAAATAGAAATTACATATGTTTTCTATATTTGGAGAGTGATAAGTGGTGTTCCTCACTTCCACATATTTCAAACATATATAGACCTGGACACAAAAGTCTCTTTCTCATCCAAGAGAATTCTAATCATACACAGTGCATGTTGCTTTGAATCACCAATATACATTAGTGAAGAATATACATTAGTGAAGATCCATTAGCCCAGCAAAGATATTACCTTAGTCATACTGATCAATACATCAACTGAAATCTTAGCTGAAATAATTGCAAATTCACATCTGTGTAAGTCCTGGTACCATTTCCAATGTTAGAGGATGATTTCCCCATACCAGCAAGCAACTCTCTGACACTAACTGGGCATCCCACAGTTCAACTCTATTCTGACACTCTAAGGTTCCACAGGTTAAGCATTCAGTCATATAAGACTTACCCCACCACACACAATTTTGGTACCAGTAACAAGCCTCAGCCATCACTTGTGCTTCCAACTGACCAGCTAAATTAGAGTTTCCAACCACCCTCTCTAACATACGATGCCAATCAAAAGTTTTGGTTGTTATCTCTACCACTTGGCTATAAATCAGAGGTTCTCCGTGGATTTGATTAATTTGCTAGAATGGCTCACAGAACTCAGGAGAAAACTTACGTTTACTAGTTAATTAAAAAATGTGATAAGGAATACAGATAAACAGCCAGATGAAAGAGAGCAGGGTATGTGGGAATGGGTGTGGAGAAATGTACCTCTTTCCAAGCACCTTTTTATGTCAACCAACTTGAAAGCTCTCTGAACCCTACCATCAGGGGATTTTATAGAGGTTTCATCTTATGGGGATACTCAATCATTAACTCTATTTTCAGCTCTTGCCAAGAGTATGAGGTGTAGAGCTGAAAATTCCAAGCTTCTTGTTTTTTCCCACATCTCCCTTCATCCAGGAGCCATCCGGAACCACCTCATGAGAACAAAAGTCACTTTTATCATCCAGAAAAAGACAAGGCTTTTAGGAGCTCCGTATCAGGAACCAGGGTCAGAGACCAATATATATTTGCTATCATAACACACCAGAAGTTACTCACTTATAAGATTGGTTTTATTTAAGGGTGTGTTATGATCTATAATGTGATATATAATAGGACAATCTTTAAAAGCCAACAACAATCCTTTGTTATAAAGCCCTAGGTTAAAAGACTTTCAAATAGATTCATAGGTGGAGACCAGAACTGTGTAAATCACAACCAGTTCTCTTGTCAAGATTGTGTTGTTTAAACTGGAAAAAAAAATACATTTAGAAAAATGATAATAAAGACTTAGAGAATACTATATAGCATAAGTTGTTCAACGAATTTCATTTATGAGTAAGGTACTATTACTTTCATGCCCATTTGAGAGTAAATTACTCTGAACACAAATTATAAAAGTTAACTGCCCAAGATCACGGAGTTTAGAAGTAGGAGTTGGGATTTGAATCCAAGCAGTCTGCCTCAGAACTTGTGACCATAATCATCACACAATACAAATGTCATTGCATTTTAGTCAGTCATATTTTTACCTTGTGACTATGATGTGGGCAGAGGGTTAGAAGGTGAAGATCCTCTGAGAAAGGATGAAGATCCTTAGTTGTAAGAATTGACCTATGGAAAGGAATGTTTTCCTGCTGAGCTATGAGCATGCCTCATATGAGCGGAAGTGAGCTATAAACTTGGTCAAGAAAAATCAGTAAATCTTGAGGGAATATATAGTTCCCAAGAATTCAGAAAATCCTAGGACCTAGTTCATAACTTTTATAAGAATAAACAATGCTGGTCCTATAATTACAATTTAAGACTTTATGCCCCAAATAACAGGAAACATGTATCAAATCTAAAACTTAAGGCAACAGAATTACAAATGATGTTCTAGCTACCCCCAGGTGTGTTCCTCAGACAAGCAGAAATATAATTATTCCTGGTTTTTACAAATGTAAATTCTTAGGCCCACTGCAAGCCTACTGAATCAGAATCTCAAGGGTGCTACCAAGGAATCTGTGATTTCAGAAGCTTTTCAAGTGACTCTAGGCAGTCATGCAAAAGCATTGCTTTAAAACAGAGTAAGGTCTTTCTCAAATAGGAAGCAATTCATGTATTTCTCTGGGGTGAAAAATAGAAGCTGTCATACATGAGATTTCTTGACAGGTGTTACAAGGAAGAACTTCTCCATTAACTTGTGAAATATCTAAACAAATGCACACACACACACACACACATAGAAGTGATTGCCAATGATCTTGGATATGAAAGTTTCAAAGGGAAATGTTCCTATTAGATGAGTTCTTATAAAACTCCATATTGCCTCCAAACTATAAAACCACTCTGTAGTTTGCTTATTTCAAGTTATTACCCACAAAATAGGATATTCTGTTAAAGCCACACTGCACATAAGAATTTTAAGAAGTGAAAAGAATAATGCATAGGATTTCTGGTTGCCTTTATGTTTTCTTGTATATGAATGTTTCTATATAAAGATCTAGAAGCAGGAATGGTTTTAGTGAGATCACACATTTCTCCCAAGTGAATTAATTCAAAGACTTAAATCTTAATATGCTTGAAACTTTCAATTTCTTTTGTCTCACCTTTATTTTTATGGAAATGTCCGTGTTACTATTAAGGGAATTTAATATATTTGTTAGCAAAAGTTTGTGTTCTTTAAAATACTGGCGTAGGAAGCCAATATAGGTGTTACTGAAAATTATGTCAGGGTTTATCAGGTGTCATTGTGATCAAATAAGAACAATTTTTGATACAATAAAATTTCTGCTACACTAAATATGAAGAGGGGCACTTAGTTAATGGGAAAATATTATTTCCCATCAAGGAAATGCAAATCAAAGCTACAATGTGATGTCACCTCACAGCTGTCAGAATGGCTAAAATTAGCAACACACATAACAAGTGTTGGCAAACACGTAGAGAGAAAAGAACCCTCTTGTACTGTTGGTAATGCCAACTGGTGCAGCAACTGTGTAAAAGAGTATGGGAGTTCCACAAAAACATAAAAAAAAAAAAATGGAACTACCTTATGACCCAGCAATCTTACCACTGGATATTTACCCAAAGAATACAAAAACACTAGTTCAATGGGATATATGCACCTCAATGTTTCTAACAGATTTAGTGACAATAGCCAAGATATAGAAGCAGCTTAAGTGTCCATTAATTGATGAATGGGTAAAGAAGAGGTGATATAGGGGCACCTGGGTGACTCAGTCAGTTAAGCCCCCTACTTTGGCTCAGGTCATGATCTCATGGTTTGTGAGCTGGAGCCTCGCGTCGGGCTCTATGCTGATAGCTTACGGCCTGGAGCCTGCTTTGGATTCTGTGTCTCCCTCTCTCTCCCTGTTCCTCCCCAGCTCAAACTCTGTCAACAATAAAGATTAAAAAAATTAAAAAAAAAAAAGAAGAGGTGGTATATATATACTCACCATATTACTGAATATTACTCAGCCATAACAAGGGATGAAATCTTCCCATTTGTATGACATGGACAGAGCTAGAGAGTATAATGCTAAGAAACATAAGTCAGCCCAAGAAAAACAAATACCATATAATTTCACTCATATATGGAATTTAAGAAACACAAAAAATGAGGGGCGGCTGGGTGGATCCATCGTTAAGCCTCCGACTTCTGTTTAGGTCACGATCTCACGGTCTGTGAGTTCAAGCCCCGCGTCGGGCTCTGTGCTGATAGCTTATGGCCTGGAGCCTGCTTCGGATTCTGTGTCTCCCTCTCTCTCTGCCCCTCCCCCTCTTGTGTGCGCTCTCTCTCTCAAAAATAAATAAATAAATGTAATAAAAATTTAAATAGAAACACAACATTTGAGAAAAGAGAGAAAAGAGAGATAAACCAAGAAACTTTTAACTACAGAGAACAAACTGATGGTTACCAGAGTTGGGGGTGGGGGGGGGGGGTAGGTGGGTTAAACAGGTGATAGGGATTAAGGAGTGCCCTTGTCATGTTAAGCACCAGGTGAGATACAGAATTGTTGAATCTCTGTATTGTACCCCCAAAATTAAAATAACATTCTATGTTAACTAACTTTGGATGTAAAATTAAAACTTTAAAAAAATATACTAGCACCCTTACCAATATCTTATGAGTTTCAATAGATATACAAAAAAAAAAAAAAAAAGAAAGAAAATTTGGATTAACCCCTAAACATATGAAACAAATTAATTACCAGACTGATCTAAGTTAAATTACTTCCATTTCAGTTACGTATAACAAAGTTTCAGGTTTTCAGTCATTGATCAGTTTTGATATAAAAAAATTAAGAGTTTGAGAGATATATTTTGAAATTGTCAACATCATATGCCTTTGAATATTAACCTGCCTATAATTAAGACACATTAGTAGCCATACAATTTTTCCAGAAAATACATTATACTTATTAATAGGAAAAGGTTGCTTTGACAAAATCACATTTGTTCATACTTCTAATACTGCTAGAATAAAAATTAGTTCATCACTTTTTATTTGCTCTTTACAGTGTTTTTCATGTTTTTCTACATTTAGTGAAACATTTTAAGCACAATTCTTTCATTATCTATAAGTTAAACTATGATATCATCCATATTCTTTGTGAATAGTTTGATACACATGCCCCATATCTTAAGTTTATTTCTTAAATATTGTGTCAAATGAAAATAAAAAATTAACATTAGGTCACTAAATGACCTGCATATTTTTTTTTAATTTAGGTAATGATTATTTGTTACCTACTTTAAGTTTTATTTATTTATTTTTGGTAGTTTCAAGCTTTTATTTAAATTGCAGTTAACATACATTGTAATATTAGATTCAGGTGTAGAATTTAGTGATTCCTCACATACAATACCCAATGCTCATTCCTCTTTAAGTTTTATTTTTTTATTTTCTTTTATTTTTACATTTATTTATTTTTGAGAAACAGAGTGAGACAAAGTGTGAGCGGGGGAGAGGCAGAAAGAGAGAAGGAGACACAAAATCTGAAGCAGGCTCCAGGCTCTGAGCAAGCAGTCAGCACAGAGCCTGATGCGGGGCTTGAACCCATGATCTGTGAGATCATGATCTGAGCCGAATTCGGACGCTCAACCGACTGAACCACCCAGGCACCCCTCTTTAAGTTTTAAAATAGTCACTGATGATGTTCCATTGCTTTTATCTTTTTTCATATAAGGAGAGTCTGAAACAATAAAAATGTGGAGGCTGTATAGATTTTATATGTTTTCTAAAATCCTAAATATTTATGTTTAAACACAGCCAAAGACAGGTGCAGTAGGAGGTGTTATATTATCCTCATTGTCTAGACTCTGATTCATTGCACACCTATGTGCAAGTTCACCTAGAAGTAAAAGTGTGTTGTTCTCATCAAAATACCGATATTGTTAGGTTGGAATATGTTTAAAGGAATAGCTCCTTGGCTCATTTTAGCATTTTAGTTATTTCATGACTTATTTTGATACTCTGTATGCAATAGACATCTTAAAAATATCACATTCGTGGAATTCCTAATAATCCATCTGTCAACTTGCCAGCAGCAAACCTTTGAATCTATCCATAGTCCAAAAGTATAATGGCTATTTTTTTCTAATGATATATGTATTGGATGAGAATAAGTAGACTGGTCTGGACATCAACAAGAAGCAAGAAGAAATGCTGTAGACTGTAACTTGTTTGGGATCACCTAAGAGCATCAGCCATTCAGCTCACTGTAAGTGCTCACTGAAGCACAACATCTGACAATATGGGACAGTCACCCACTGCTGAGAATCAACAAAAGCAGCAATGTCAGAATTCACCAGTGCGGTTGGCAAATCTTTCAGATTGTCATACTCTTTTCCCCTCAGGGAGGGCCTTTAGAGATGGTACATGTTGTCACTTGTAAAATTAGAATTTTCTTATGGAAGTTCATCCTGATACCATGCCTTTAAGTCAGTGTGAGGAATAAAAAAGAAGTCAGGGAAAATTAGTATAGGAACATATGGTTTTTTAGGAGTATAAATAAAAATAATCATAGAAGAAATAATAATTAAAAATTATGAGAATATTGTGTTGATCTGAGAAGACCTGGGGGTACACTGAAAGGACTCACTAAGTTTCAAGGTAGATTGATAAGCAAAGATACATCTTGGCATTTCTGTTAAAATTGTATAAACTCTTAAGTATAAAGAGTAAGTCATACAAGCTTCTAGGTAGGAAGTAGAGATTAGCAGCAAAGTAAAAGATTTCTTTTGACATTAGACTTCTATATGCAACACTGGGTAGTGGAATAAAGAGAAATAACGTCTATATCCTATTAAATTAACTTACCCTCGAAATCATGACTAGCAAAGGAATTGTTAACCTGTTAGGAAGAAATAAAGATACCCGGTAGTGGGCATAGATTCACATCTTATGTCACCCAAGTACATGATCTCAGGCAAGTTTTGTCAATCAGTAGAACAACAAATGATCTCTAAAGGAAATGTCAAAAGTGGAAAAAATGAAGAACAAAGAATTGTAATAAATTAATCTTGATAGCATGTATATCTGCATATCTCTCTACAGCCATAAGATAGATATGCCAGAATTATATAAACAGGACAGAGTAAAAATAAAATTATAATAACTACACAACTAACTTAGCAAAATTTATGAGTTGAGGAGGAAGGCTTATGGGAAATTTTCCAAGAAGCTCATTGAAGAAACAATAAAGGAGGGAAACAGAGGAAAGAAGGTAAATGCCATCTAATATTTTTTGTGTACATAGCATATGGGAACTGGAGCAGTGCACTGTTTGAAGCAAGGCACCTGCAAGGGAGAAATATTTCTATATTGTTTACAAATAATACTGGAATCATCTGTATCTGCACAAGAGTGCAGAGAAAATCATTCTATTCCTGAGAAATCAAGGTACAAAAAATGGAGAAACAACAAGAAAATACATGAGATTTCACAGATGTCATGGTTATTCTAAATACAACCATGTTATTCTGTTAAAGAGCTAAGGACATGACTAAGAGTACTTGTCATGAATTTAAAGGGAACCCCTCAGCTGGATTGCTTTTCTCCAGTTACAGTCAGAAGTGGAAAAGCTAAGGATCAGAATTTACCAAAGGTCAAATTGCCAGGAAAAAATACACAGAAGAGTTGAAGATAGATGCATGGGGAGAGATTATAATAGGTTGACTATAGAATGAGTGATGTCAAGGAGATGAGAGAGGATGAAAAAGTGGCAAAATTATTTAAGTCCTGGTAAATACAAGTGTTAATAGAGTTGAGATACTGGAGAGTGTGAGCTGGAAATAAACTAGAATATGTTTATTATAAATAGGAACACTTGAGACTAACATTTTTAAGGGTGCTGCTGTTGGCAAAAACAAAGGTTTGAGGCTCATGGTAAGAGATAATGACTGAGGTAAGATGATAAAGAGAAGAGGTTCAATAAAGTGAAATTGGTTTATCTTCATGGATATTGAAGTACCCAGAAAATAAGACAATAAATATGTGCTTGAAATTAATCGCAGCTATATATCAGAATAAAAGGCAAAGAAAACAGCATAAATACCTAGCTAGGGATGTGTGTGTGTCTGTATGTGTCTGTGTGAGACACACACACATACTCACATATACATACATATATGTATACATATGTATACATATATACATCTAATATACAAAATATAACCAGGTAAATGAAAGAATTGGGTAATAGCCATTAAACTTAATTTACACATATAAACATATGTAGATAGCCCATATAGAATATATAAACAATCTTGTATGTTGATAGACCATTATGAAAATGATTATGTATTTGGACATACAGAAAACTTCAGTAATTCTACAATCTATATTTTCTATTTAATTTTTTTAACGTTTATTTATTTTTGAGACAGAGAGGGATAGAGCATGAACGGGGGAGGGTCAGAGAGACAGAGGGAGACACAGAATCTGAAACAGGCTCCAGGCTCTGAGCTGTCAGCACAGAGCCCGACGCGGAGCTTGACCTCACGAACCGCGAGATCATGACCTGAGCCAAAGTCGGACGCTTAACCGACTGAGCCACCCAAGTGCCCCTATATTTTCTATTTAAAAGTCAATGGATTAGAAATAATCAAAGGTAACTAAAAAGTCTTCAGTACTTTAAAATCAATGAAGTACACTATCTATATAACCGTTAGATAAAAGAATAAGTAAAATATTAAAAAATAGACAATTTGAAAGAGAGGTACTTCACATGAAAAACTATGATAACCAAAGGAGAGAAAATGTTATAGTTCTAAATCTTTGTTTTTGAAGAAAAAAGAAGTGTAATCACTTTGTGAAACTGGGGACCAAAAAGCAAAAGAATAAGGGAAATAATAAAAGTGAAAGTGTAAGTAAATATAAAACTGAGTGTTTTGAAAATAAACTAATAGAAAAACTCCCAATAGAAGAGTAAATGTTGGTAAAGGAATCTGAAATCCCAGTGTGGTGGGTGGAACAGTGCCTCTCCCCACCCGGAACTTCAGAATGTGACTTTATTAGTTTTCTAAGGTTTCTGTAACACAGTATCAATGTAGCACATTTTTGTGGATTTTCTTTGGGAGTTTCTAAATATAGAATCCTGTCATCCATGAACAGACATAGTTCTACCTCTTTGCAATTTAGATGTCTTTTATTTATTTTTCTTGTCTAATTCCTCTGGCTAGAGCTTTCTGTAAAATATCGAACAGCAGTAGTAAAAGCAGGCACCCTTTTCTTGTTCCTTATCTTCAAGGGAAGGCTTTCGGTCTGTGAATATGATTCTAACTGTGGGTTTTTCATAAATGGCCTATATCTAGCATAAATCAACATTTAAATTTTCCGTCCAAGCTGAGATACTGTGTATGCAGAATGCCTTAATTATCAAAAAAGTCAGTGTGTTACGATACCAATAAAAAAGATCATTGTAATTGTATAAATAAATAAATGTCCTTAAAAAAAAAAGAAAGAAAAATTCCTTGTTCCTTGCAAGCATGGCCAAGATAAGAAGAGAAAGATACTGAGAAAGGGTGGATCCTCATTCAATGAAGAGAATCAAATAGCATAATGTGAAAATATAAATCTGAAAAATGTTACAAAATGATAAAGTGTTAGGTCCCTAATACTTAGTTTGCAGTCCCCCTTAGTGATTCTGATGCAGCTAAAATTAGACAACTGCTACACAATAGTGACAAATAATTTTTCCCATTTTGTATTATTTTTGTATGTCTACATAAACTCTAGATTTTTGTTTTTTTGTTTTTTTTTTTTTTGTTTTTTTGTTTTTTTTGTTTTTTTTAGTAGAAAGAATAATAGGGGCATCTGGGTGGCTCAGTCAGTTAAACATCAGACTCTTGATCTCAGCTCAGGTCATAATCTTGCAGTTTGTGAGATCAAGCCCCTGCATTGAGCTCATGCTGATGGTGATTAGGATTCCCTCTGTCTGCCCCTCCCCCACTGTCACTTGCACTCTCTCTCAAAATAAATAAACTTAAAAAGAATAATAAACCTATGGAATATTTTTGGTAATCTTTAAAATCAAAAGAGTAATTTAGGTAATTAGCATCTTTATAATATTAAAGGTTCTAGGAATGGAAACATAGAATGGCCCTTGTTTTATCAAATTACTAAAATATTGGTCTTTTTTATGTAGGAAGAATGTTAGCTATTTTATTTTTAGTGACCTTTATTACCTGTTCTTTTTCAAATAGATTTTCAATATGGGGGATTTTCAAAAGAAAATAGTGTGCTCTGGGTAAATTAAAAAAAAATAGTGTTTATTTATTCTTAGGGGTGGGGGAGGGGCAGAGAGCGAGGGGGCGACACAGAATCTGAAGCAGGCTCCAGGCTATGAGCTGTCAGCGCAGAGTCTGACGCGGGGCTCAAACCCATGGACCCTGAGATCATGACCTGAGCTCAAGTCGGTCACTCAATCAACTGAGCCACCCAAGCGCCCCTCTGGGTAAATTTTTAAATTACTGCATGTTAACATTTATACTTTCTTCTTGCCTACTTCTACTGTCCACCACTTATAAAACAAGGCCAAGTAAGAGTTGTAGAAATGAACACATCTGTTTTATTCCCAACTTGGGTATCTCCTATGTTTTAACATTTAGAAAAGTTTGCTCATTTTGTATAAATGTGCATATGTAATTTTAGAGGCATATACATGCAATCTATTCTCATAAAAATTATTAGTAAATATTAATATCTACATTTTTCAAATGATTTTTGGCACATATGTAGATCGTATATTGTTTTTATTGGTATAATATATGAAATGATATCAATATATTTATCAATATTGATGTAAATTCTAGAAGTAGGGAAGACATTTTTCTTTTTAACATACTGATTATTATTTGATGTTAATTAGATTTGTGTTCTATATTCATAAGTAATATTATCTTTCTTATTTTTTTGAGTGGTCAAAATTAGAAGGGACAATTAATATGGGAAATACAGAAAATAATTTTATACCTTGTAGTACAGGGAAAAATCTGTATGAAGCTTATTTTATAGAAGTAAAACTAATGATGTTGCTATTCAAAAAGATCTACAGGTCAAAAACTTAGAGGAAAAACTAGCAAACATTTGGTAATTAGTAAATGTTTTTGATCACAACAGTGAGGTGGCTTGTATGAGAAGAGCTAAGATTTAATAAAAGCCTACAGGTAAAATAGTTTCTAGTTGCCCTACCAAGGAGACCCAAAATATAATGATGATCTTTGAATGAGAATAAACTTGAACAAATGAAGTAAAAAGTGCCTAAATTAAAGCGAAATGCACTTGGAACTGCGTGTTAAAGTTGGGAAGAAGTTTTTAAATTCAGGTATGCATAAAATACTGATTTTACTCTCTTTTTGAAAGTTTGTAGTGATACTGCAAACCTGTTCTTTTTTATGACTAATTCAGTTTTGACTAACACCAAAAATCAAATGGGCTTGTTTTACATTGCTTGTTTTACCACTGTTACAGCTGTATAAAAAGGGAAGTTGGCTGAAAAACAGTTGGACTCATCTTCTTTTTAAAGCACACTCTGCTGTTTACTTGTCCTGGTGTCTACTTTGCTCTTTCAATTGGCCAGGATTTTCGGTCTTTCCAGGGGTGAGAGTTGTAGATATAAAACAATCTCTATAGTTTTCACTCCTATCTTGACTTTTCTGTTTTCTGGTCAACATTAGGCTAATAAGATGCTTGAAATAAAACAGACATTTGTGTATAGTGCATTATTTTTAGAGAATTCAAGCCTAATTTCAGAAAATTATTTCATTTGTTGTATATTTTTAAATTTTTTTGTTTATCTATTTTTGAGAGAGAGAGAGAGAGGGAGACACAGAATCCAAAGCAGGCTCCAGGCTCTGAGCTGTCAGCACAGAGCCCAATGTGGGGCTTGAACTCCCTAACAATGAGATCATGACCTGAGTCGAAGTCGGACGTTTAACCAACTGATACACCCAGACACCCCTCATTTATTAAAGCAACATGGACTTTATGAAAAATGGCATGGCATATAACAGACTTAATAAAAATGGACTTTAAGAGCTAAGGGAAGAATTTAAGGACATACATGATCTGTACACAATTAAAAATTACAGCTATAAGGGGTCCTGGGTGCCTCAGTCAGTTGAGCACCTGACTTCTTCTCAGGTCATGATCTCACAGTTCTTGGGCCCAAGCCCCACATTGTGCTTTGTGCTAACAGCATGGAATCTGCTTGGATTCTGTCACCTTTTCTCTCTGCCCCGCCTCCACTCATACTCTTTCTCAAAAATAAACACTGAAAAATAAAAAAAAAAGTAAATTAAAAATTATAGCTATAATTTTCCATTTTCTGCTCTCTATATTTATCATATTATTGGCAATCACTTTGCCTTTCCATGATTTTTTGCTTACTTCAAGGTAATATTTCTCCAGCCATCTAACTTCTTTACTTAGTATACTAATTATAGTACATAATACTATATATACATAATTTTATAAATTATACATATATATATATATAATATTGATGGTAAGTATACATAACACTTTCATTATAATTTCTGTCTCCATTTTTCCTGATTTTCTATTCCAGGAATGGTTCTCCCTGATCTTTTCTCTCCCTACTCAGCATATGCTATGTAAGCTTTTAATTCCCTGTACTACATTGCTTCCTCCTAAAATACTTAAGAGTATTTTCTGTTTTATTGAGCAAATCCTAACTAATAAGTACTTAAGTCATCTCATTTTAGCTTCTACCTATCTAATCACTTTCTTTTATCTGGAGTACATGTCACTTAAAGCTCATGTTCTCCCTTTTCACCTAAAAGTGCGAAATAGCAAGGGATATTAATACAAGGTTGCTCTTGGAATAAAAGGAAGAGACAATCCATCTAGACATGAAACAATCTCAACTGGCTTAAAGACAAAAAGGTTACCAGGTTACAAGATCACAAATACTTTATATATAAACCTATTATTTGAACGGATGTGTGAAAAACATCTTTGATGACCTAATGTACTTATGTGCTTAATAAATGTATTCCTTGCTACCTAATTATAATAATTTCTAAGGCACCCAGCTAAAAACACTATCCTGGATAATGTAAATTATAATAAACAAACAGTAATCCAAGCTGGGCATAATGCCCAGAGAGCCAGCTAAGTGAAAATGGGCAATGAGCTCCAAAAAAAAGGGAAGCTGTTGAAAAAGGGTCTGCTAAACATGAAATAACTACAGGTATACACACAATATTTCCATTTTAAAATAACCAGGAAGCATTTCTGCATACTGTGAAGCCCAGCAATTATTTGTTTAAAACTGGCTTTGTCCTTGCCTCAGTTTATAAACTGCTCTAAACATGGAGAGCTAAAGATTTAAATTACTATGAATCTGTGGAGATAAAAGTGAACTTTTATAAGAACTATGGTTTCTATTGACAGTTTATAATAGTGGAACACAGGACTATTTCATACGGAACCATAACTAGCACTGTTAGCAACTGGTAGCAAAAAAATTCTCAGAGAAATGTAATTTCCCTCCAGAATCTTAAGGTATCAGAGTAATCTCATCATTGCTTTTCTTTCCCTGTACATTCTGAGTGATAGTAGCCTTGGTATCAGTGAAATATCTCCCAGAAACCACTTGAGAACAAAGGTTAATCTGAAATGTAATATAAAGGGGGAAATTACAAGGAAGAATAATAAAGTTCCTATTATTCATCCTATATGGAGCTGAATACATTAGTATCAGAAACAATATTTTAACCTTAGGTACATTGTTAAAATCATGACAAATCTGGTGTAATGTACAAATGAAGGTTTTTTGAAATAAGCCTTAACTCTAATATGTTATAGGTTTCAAATAAGCAGAAAAAGAGAAAGGGGGAGAGAAAAGAGGATGGGGGAAGAAGGAGGGACAGAATGATAGAATTAAAGGGAGAAAAAAGGATGGAAGAAAGATAAAGCAGTTAAAAAGTATTTAAGACTAGAAGTACTAACTATAGGAAATGAATATAATAAAAAACAGAGACCAGGAATTTACTGTAGGGATAAAAATTGCTATAAAAAATCCCACCAGTGACTAGTGACAAAAATAACCTTATTTATAAGGTGACAGTTTTTGAACAAAAAAAGTTAATGCAGATGAAGGATACAAGTATGTCCACATATGCATGAATCTGCTGCAGATTTTCTGGGGTGAGGGAAATTGGTACAAGTTTGTGTGGCAGATATAAACCTTAAGTAACCACTGATAGACTATGGCATACGTCATGTGCGTAATTTTAAAATGTTATTCATTTTATTTCTAAAACAATTTTCTTATAAAATTATATTCAGTTTTTTATATTTTCACTAAAACTAGACAGGCATTATGATTTCCTAAGCCTCAGAAACAGGATAAGTAAAAGTTTGAAAAATAAAATCACACCAAGAAAATTGTGAAGTGTTTTTATGTGAAATTGCTTTAATGAAATAATAAACATCTCATCATAATGTAGTAAAATATGACAAAATTTCACTCACTCTTTCAGACTCCATCCACTTTTATTCCTTTAGTGATCTATAGACGTTAGTACTAGATGGCTGTGTCTCTTGCTTATACCATCACATAAGAACATGCCTATGTTCTGCAGATTTGAAAAGGATTTTTCTGAAAATCATTGGGTAAGCCAATGAAAATGTAATAATTTTTAGATTAAGTGAATATTTTATGACATTATGATTAAGAAAATTATTGCTAAAATCACTAATGCAGACTAATTTGTAAACAAATTGACTCTGTATAGAATTAACACCATAGTTCATTTCTTCTTCTATCAAATCTATAAGTTGTCTAAGCATTTTAAGCATATTTTTTCCAAAAACAATTAGTTTTACATTATATTTTTAATACCATTGAGGTACTAAACATACATTTAGTAAATTAATAAGTGTGCACATGTATTATAGACATTTTTTGGTCATAAAGATGCTCACTGGACTGGAGAAGAGTGGAAGAATTCAGAATTTAAACAAGGAAATAGAAAATATAAAAAAGAACCAGAGTGGAAGAAACAGTAACTAAAATGAAAAATATGCTAAAGGGAATCAACAGTAGATTAGAAGATACAGAAGAAAGGATCAGTAATCTGGAAGACAGGATAATGGTAAGTAAGCATCCCAGTTGAACAGTAAAAATAAAAACAGTAAGTTTTAAAAAAGAGTATATATTAATAGATCTCTTAGACAATATAAAGTGAATAAATGTTCACATTATACAAATTCCAGGAGAAGAGAGAGGAAGGAGCAGAAAGCATATTTGAAGAAATAATAGCTGAAAACCACCTTAACCTGGGAAAAGAAACAGACATTCGGCTTCAGGAATTACAGTTCTGAACAAAATGACCCAAGGAGGTCCACACCATCACACATAATAATGCAATAAGAGGATACAACAATTGTAGTAGCTACACACCCAACATGGAAGCAGACACATAAAACAAATATTGCCAGCCGTAATGAGAAAACTTGACAGTAACCCAATATTAATAGAGAACTTTAATACCCCACATAAATCAATGAGTAGATCACCCAGGCAGAATATTAATAAGAAAACAGTGTCTTTAGACAACATATTAGACCAGGTGGTTTAACAGATAGTTACAGAACATTCCATCCCAAAACAGCAGAGCACATTCTTCTCAACTACACATGGGACATTCTCCAGGATATATCACATGGTAGGCCACAAAACAACTTTCAATAAATTAGTAAGTAGACTTAAATTTTACCAAGCTTCTTTTCTGATCACAAGAGTAACACGCTAGTAATCAATTATAAGAAAATGCTGGGAAAAAACAAAAAAACAAAAACAGAAGCACATGGGGGCTAAACAACATGCTACTAAATTACCAATAGGTAAAAGAAGAAACCAAAGAGGAAATAAAGAAATACATGGAAATAGATTAAAATAAAAACACAATGATCCAAAATTTTGGGGATGCAGCAAAAGCAAAAGTTCTAAGAAAGAAATTTATAGCAATACAGTACTATCTTAAGAAACAAGAAAGATCTTAAGTAAACATCGTACACCTAAATGAACTAGAAAAAAGAACAAACACAGCTCAAGGTTAGAAGGAAATAATACAGGTCAGAGTGGAAATAAATAAGAGACAAAAATTTAAAAAAACACAATGTAAATGAGTAAAGCCAAGAGTTAGTTCTTTGAAAAGATAAAATTGATGAACTTTTATTCAAACTCATCAAGAAAAGAAGGAAAGATGAGCCAGATAAAATAAAAGACAAAAGAGGAGAAGTACAACCAACACCACAGAAATAAAAGGATAACGAGATTACTATAAAAAATTATATGGAAACAATTTGGACAGCCTGGAAGAAATGGATAAGTTCCTAAAAAGAGACAATCTTTCAAAGCTGAATAACAAAAATCTGAACAGCCTGATTTCTAGTAAGGACATTGAATTGGTAATAAAAAACAAAACAAAACAAAACAAAAAACAAAAAAACTCCCAACAAACAAAAGTCCAGTATCAGATGGAATCACAAGTGAATTCTACCAAACATTGAAAGAAGACTTAAAAAATAAATCAATAAAATAAAAGCTTCCAAATTAATTTCCCAGTGCCAGAATTACCCTGATACAAAATCCAAAGACACTACAAAAAACTCATTGATGAACAGAGAAGCAAAATTCCCCAAGGAAGTATTAGCAAACAACTTTCAACAATATATGAACAGGATCATTCACCACATTCAAGTGGGATTTATTCTGGGGATGCAAGGATAATTCAATATCTGCAAATCAATCAATGTGATACACATTAACAAAATGAAGGACAAAAATAATATGACCATCACAAAAGATGCAGAATAAGCACTTGACAAAATTCAATACTCACTCATAAACACTCTCAACAAAATGGGTTTAGAGGAAACATATCTCAACATAATAAAGTCCATATATGTCAAAACCACAGCTAATGTCATACTAACTGATGAAAAACAGAGCTGTTCCTCTAAAATGAGGAATAAGGCGAGATTGGGCATGTTCAGGGTGGTATGGCCGTAGACTAAAATGAGGAATAAGAGTAGGATATCCACTCTTGTCATTTTTACTCAAGAGAGTTCTGGAAGTGCTAACTATGCTACTAAGACAAGAGAAAGAAGTAAAAGGCATCCAGACTGGTTAATTGGTTAGCAGTATTTGCAGATGACATGGTGCTCTACATTAAAAACAAGTAAACAAAGACTCCACACAAAAAAACTATTACGAGCAATAAATTAATTCAGTAAACTTGCAGGACACAAAATTATTATACAGAAATATGTTGTTTCTATACACTAATAACAAAGTAGCAGAAAGAGAAATTTTTTTAAAAAATGCCATTTATAATTGCACCAAAAAAAAGTCTAAGAATAAAATTAACAAGGGGATAAAATACCCGTATTCTGCAAACTTTAATAAATTGATGAAAGAAATTAAAGACAACACAAACAAAATGGAAAGATATACCATACTCATGGATTGGAAGAATTAATATTGTTAAAATGCCCACATTACCTAAAGCAATCTACAGATTCAGTGCAATTTCTATGAAAATACCAACAGTATTTTTCATGGAACTAGAACAAATAGTCCTAAAATTTATACGGAATCACAAAGAATCCCAAAGAGACAAAACAATCTTGAGAAAGAACAATGCTGAAGGTATCAGAATTCTAGATTTCAAGATAAACCTACACTTATATGGTCAATTAATCTACAACAAAGATGGCAAGAATATTCCATGGGAAAAATTCCCTTTAATAAATAGTTCTGGGAAAACTGGACAGGTACATGCAAAAGAATGAAACTGGATTACTTTGATATACCAAATAAAAAAGTAAACTCAAAATTCATTACAGACCTAAATGTGAGACATGAACCATAAAATTTCTGGAAGAAAATACATATGCAGTAATCTCTTACTTAGCAACATTTCTCTAAATTTGTCTCCTGGGCAAGGGACACAATAGCAATAGCAAAAATAAACCATTGGGACTACATCAAAATAAAAACTTTTGCACAGGAAAGGAAACTATCAACAAAATGAATGAAACCTAATGAATAGGAAAAGATATTTGCAAATGGCATATCCAATAAGCAGTTGATATCCAAAACATATGAAGAATTTACACAATGCCACACCCCCCCAATAATAATAATCTGTTTAAAAATGGGCAGAGAAACTGAATAGACATTTTTCCGAAGAAAACATACACATGGTGAACAGACATGTGAAGAGAGGTTCAACATCACTAATTACCAGGGAATGAAAGTCAAAACTATAATGACATACCACCTTACACCAGTCAGAATGGCTAGTATCACAAAGAAAAGAAACAAGTGTTGGCAAGGATGTGAAGAAAAAAGAAGCTCTCCTACAGTATTAGTGGGAATGTAAATTGACGCAGATACTGTGGAAAAAATATGGAGGTTTTCCAAAAAATGTAAGAATATAAATACTTTTTGATCCAGTAATTTCATTACTGGATATTTATCCCTATAAAACTAAAACACTATTTGAAAAGATGTATGCATTCCTATGTTTAGATATGGAAGCAACCTAAGTGTTCAATGAGAGATGAATGGATAAAGAAGATGTGGCCTAGGACTCAACCCTGAAAAACAATGAGATCTTACTATTTGTGAAACCATGGATGGACCTGGAGGGTAATATGCCAAGTGAAATAAGGCAGACAGAAAGACAAATATCACATGATTTCATTTTTATGTGGAATCTAAAATAGAAAACAAGTGAACAAAGCAGAAACAGAACCAAAAATACAGAGAACAACATGATGGTTACCAGAGGGGAAGGGGATACGGGAGTGGGCAACAGGGGTTAAAAGGGGTGATGGGTATAAGCATCCAATCATGCAATGAATGAGTCATGGGGATGAAAGGTACAACACAGGAAATATAGGCAATGGTATTGTGATAGCATTCTATGGTGACAGATGGTTGTAACACTTGTGAGCATAGCATAACATATAGAGTTGTCAAATCACTACGTTGTGCATCTGAAACTAACAGTGCATGTCAAGTATACTTAAATGCAAGAATAAATACTAAAATTAAAAATATAGAGATGGCGGCGTAGGAGGACGCTGGGCTCACTGCGTGTCCTGCTGATCACTTAGATTCCACCTACACCTGCGTAAATAACCCAGACCACCACCAGAAGACTAGCAGAATGGAGTCTCCGGAGCCTAGCACGGACGAGAGGGCCAAGGAAGAGGGTAGGAAGGGCGGAGAGGCAGTGCGCGCTCCACGGACTGGCGGGAGTGAGCCCGGACGGAGGGGCGGCCCCCCCCGGCCAAGCAGAGCCCCTGAGTCTGGCTTGCAAAAGTGGAGGGGCCAGACGGAGTGTGTTCCGACAGCAAGCAGGACTTAGCATCTGGGAGGTCATAAGAAGGCTGGAGGACAAAGGGAGGGAGAGTTGCTGAGCCCCCTGACGACAGAGCTCAGTTTGTTGGGGAACAAAGGCGCTCGCCAGCGCCATCTCCCTCGCACATCCCCCAGCCAAAATCCCAAAGGGAACCAGTTCCTGCCAGGGAACTTGCTTGCTTCGTGCAAACACCCAATGCTGTGCTTCTGTGGATACATCCCTCCAGTGCGTCTGACTCCCTCCTGGTGCTGCAGGGCGCCCCCCCCCCCCCAAGAGGATCTCTGAAGGAAAAGCGAGCTAAGCCTGCCCCTCCCGCCCCTGTGCACCTTGCCTATCCACCCCAGCTAATAAGCCAGATCCCGAGCACCACAGCCTGGCAGTGTGCAAATAGCCAAGACTGGCCACGCCACCCCACAGTGAATCCCACCCCTAGGAGAGGGGAAGAGAAGGCACACACCCATCTGACTGTGGCCCCAGTGATGGGCTGGGGGCAGACAACAGGTCTGACTGTGGCCCCGACCACCAATGCAAGTTATTCAAGACAGCACAGAGGAAGTGCCCGGCAGTCCCGCACCACTCCAGGGACTATCTAAAATGACAAAACAGAAGAATTCCCCTTAGAAAAATGTCCAGAAAATAACAACAGCTAACGAACTGATCAAAAAGGATTTAAATATAACAGAAAGTGAATTTAGAATAATAGTCATAAAATCAATCTCTGTGCTTGAAAACAGTATAAAGGACAGCAGAGAATCTCTTGCTACAGAGATCAAGACACTAAGGAACAGCCAGGAGGAGCTAAAAAATGCTATCAATGAGTTGCAAAAAAATGGAGACAACTACGGCTCGGATTGAAGAGGCAGAGGAGAGAATAGATGAACTAGAAGATAAAATTATGGAAAAAGAAGAAGCTGAGAAAAAGAGAGATAAAAAAAATCCAGGAGTATGAGGGGAAAATTAGAGAACTAAGTGATGCACTAAAGAGAAATAATCTATGCATAATTGGTATTCCAGAGGAGGAAGAGAGAGGGAAAGGTGCTAAAGGTGTACCTGAAGAAATGATAGCTGAGAACTTCCCTGATCTCGGGAAGGAAAAAGGCATTGAAATCCAAGAGGTACAGAGAACTCCCTTCAGACGTAACTTGAATCGATCTTCTGCACGACATATCATAGTGAAACTGGCAATATACAAGGATAAAGAGAAAATTCTGAAAGCAGCTAGGCATAAACACGCTCTAACATATAAAGGGAGACCTATCAGACTCGTGACTGATCTCTCGACTGAAACTTGGCAGGCCAGAAAGGAATGGCAGGAGATCTTCAATGTGAGAAACAGAAAAAATATGCAGCCGAGGATCCTTTATCCAGCATGTCTGTCATTTAGAATAGAAGGAGAGATAAAGGTCTTCCCAAACAAACGAAAACTGAAGGAATTCGTCACCACTAAACCAGCCCTACAAGAGATCCTAAGGGGGATCCTGCGAGACAAAGTACCAGAGACATCACTACAAGCATGAAACCTACGGACATCACAGTGACTCTAAACCCATATCTTTCTATAATAACACTGAATGTAAATGGATTAAATGCGCCAACCAAAAGACATAGGGTATCAGAATGGATAAAAAAACAAGACGCATCTATTTGCTATCTACAAGAGACTCATTTTAGATCTGAGGACACCTTTAGATTGAGAGTGAGGGGATGGAGAACTCTTTATCATGCTACTGGAAGTCAAAAGAAAGCTGGAGTAGCCATACTTATATCAGACAAACTAGACTTTAAATTAAAGGCTGTAACAAGAGATGAAGAAGGGCATTATATAATAACCTTCTATCCATCAGGAAGGGATAGAAATGGATAGATCATCTAGACACACGGTCAATAAAGAAACAAGGGCCCTGAATGATACATTGGATCAGATGGACTTGACGGAGATATTTAGAACTCTGCATCCCAAAGCAACAGAATATACTTTCTTCTCGAGTGCACATGGAACATTCTCCAATATAGATCACATTCCGGGTCACAAAACAGCCCTTCATAAGTATATAAGAATTGAAATCATACCATGCATACTTTCAGATGACAATGCTATGAAGCTTGAAATCAACCACAGGAAAAAGTCTGGAAAACCTCCAAAAGCATGGAGGTTAAAGAACACCCTACTAAAGAATGAATGGGTGAACCAGGCAATTAGAGAAGAAATTTAAAAATATATGGAAACAAATGAAAATGAAAATACAACAATCCAAACGCTTTGGGATGCAGCGAAGGCCTGAGAGGAAAAGACATTGCAGTCCAGGCCTATCTCAAGAAACAAGAAAAATCCCAAATACAAAATCTAACAGCACACCTAAAGGAAATAGAAGCAGAACAGCAAAGACAGCCTAAACCCAGCAGAGGAAGAGAAACAATAAAGATCAGAGCAGAAATAAACAATATAGAATCTAAAAAAACTGTAGAGCAGATCAACGAAACCAAGAGTTGGTTTTTTGAAAAAATAAACAAAATTGATAAACCTCTAGCCAGGCTTCTCAAAAAGAAAAGGGAGATGACCCAAATAGATAAAATCATGAAAGAAAATGGAATTATTACAACCAATCCCTCAGAGATACAAGCAATTATCAGGGAATACTATGAAAAATTATATCCCAACAAACTGGACAACCTGGAAGAAATGGACAAATTCCTACACACCCAGATGCTTCCAAAACTCAATCGGGAGGAAATAGAAAGCTTGAACAGACCCATAACCAGCGAAGAAATTGAATCAGTCATCAAAAATCTCCCAAGAAACAACAGTCCAGGACGAGATGGCTTCCCAGGGGAGTGCTACCAGATGTTTAAAGCAGAGATAACACCTATCTTTCTCAAGCTATTCCAAGAAATAGAAAGGGAAGGAAAACTTCCAGACTCATTCTATGAAGCCAGCATTACTTTGATTCCTAAACCAGACAGAGACCCAGTAAAAAAAAGAGAACTACAGGCCAATATCCCTGATGAATATGGTTGCAAAAATTCTTAAGAAGATACTAGCAAATCGAATTCAACAGCATATAAAAAGAATTATTCACCATGATCAAGTGGGATTCATTCCTGGGATGTAGGGCTGGTTCAACATTCGCAAATCAATCAACGTGATACATCACATTAACAAAAAAAAAGAGAAGAACCATATGATCCTGTCAATCGATGCAGAAAAGGCCTTTGACAAAATCCAGCACCCTTTCTTAGAGAAAGTCGGGATAGAAGGAACATACTTAAACATCATAAAAGCCACTTATGAAAAGCCCACAGCTAACATCATCCTCAATGGGGAAAAACTGAGAGCTTTTTCCCTGAGATCAGGAACACGACAGGGATGTCCACTCTCACTGCTGTTGTTTAACATAGTGTTGGAAGTTCTAGCATCAGCAATCAGACAACAAAAGGAAATCAAAGGCATCAAAATTGGCAAAGATGAAGTTAAGCTTTCACTTTTTGCAGATGACATGATATTATACATGGAAAACCCGATAGACTCCACCAAAAGTCTGCTAGAACTCATACATGAATTTAGCAAAGTTGCAGGATACAAAATCAATGTACAGAAATCCGTTGCATTTTTAAAAATTTTTTTTAATGTTTATTTATTTTTGAGACAGAGCATGAATGGGGGAGGGTCAGAGAGAGGGAGACACAGAATCTGAAACAGGCTCCAGGGCCTGAGCTGTCGCACAGAGCCCGACGCGGGGCTCGAACTCACGGACCGTGAGATCATGACTGGAGCCGAAGTTGGCCGCTCAACCGACTGAGCCACCCAGGCGCCCCAATCAGTTGCATTTTTATACACTAATAATGAGGCAACAGAATGACAAATAAAGAAACTGATCCCATTCACAACTGCACCAAGAAGCATAAAACACCTAGGAATAAATCTAACCAGAGATGTAAGAGATCTGTATGCTGAAAACTATAGAAAGCTTATGAAGGAAATTGAAGAAGATATAAAGAAATGGAAAAACATTCCGTCCTCATGGATTGGAAGAATAAATATTGTCAAAATGTCAATACTACCCAAAGCTATCTACACATTCAATGCAATCCCAATCAAAATTGCACCAGCATTCTTCTTGAAACTAGAACAAGCAACCCTAAAATTCATATGGAACCACAAAAGGCCCAAATAGCCAAAGTAATTTTGAAGAAGAAGACCAAAGCAGGAGGCATCACAATCCCAGACTTTAGCCTCCACTACAAAGCTGTAATCATCAAAAACAGACACATAGACCAATGGAATAGAATAGAAACCCCAGAACTAGACCCACAAACGTATGGCCAACTCATCTTTGACAAAGCAGGAAAGAACATCCAATGGAAAAAAGACAGTCTCTTTAACAAATGGTGCTGGGAGAACTGGACAGCAACATGCAGAAGGTTGAAACTAGACCACTTTCTCACACCATTCACAAAAAATAAACTCAAAATGGATAAAGGACCTGAATGTGAGACAGGAAACCATCAAAACCCTAGAGGACAAAGCAGGAAAAGACCTCTCTGAGCTCAGCTGTAGCAATTTCTTACTTGACACATCCCCAAAGGCAAGGGAATTAAAAGCAAAAATGAACTACTGGGACCTTATGAAGAGAAAAAGCTCTGCACAGCAAAGGAAACAACCAACAAAACTAAAAGGCAACCAACGGAATAGGAAAAGATATCTGCAAATGACATATCGGACAAAGGGCTAGTATCCAAAATCTATAAAGAGGTCACCAAACTCCACACCCGAAAAACAAATAACCCAGTGAAGAAATGGGCAGAAAACATGAATAGACACTTCTCTAAAGAAGATATCTGGATGGCCAACAGGCACATGAAAAGATGCTCAATGTCGCTCCTCATCAGGGAAATACAAATCAAAACCACACTCAGATATCACCTCATGCCAGTCAGAGTGGCCAAAATGAACAAATCAGGAGACTATAGATGCTGGAGAGGATGTGGAAAATGGGAATCCTCTTGCACTGTTGGTGGGAATGCAAATTGGTGG
This sequence comes from Lynx canadensis, assembly GCF_007474595.2. Classification (NCBI taxonomy): domain Eukaryota; kingdom Metazoa; phylum Chordata; class Mammalia; order Carnivora; family Felidae; genus Lynx; species Lynx canadensis. Next base: position 123,020,478 of record NC_044311.2, read on the forward strand.
AGCCACTCTGGAAAGCAGTGTGGAGGTTCCTCAGAAAATTAAAAATAGACCTACCCTATGACCCAGCAATAGCACTGCTAGGAATTTACCCAAAGGATACAGGAGTACTGATGCATAGGGGCACTTGCACCCCAGTGTTGTTAGCAGCACTCTCCACAATAGCCAAATTATGGAAAGAGCCTAAATGTCCATCAACTGATGAATGGATAAAGAAATTGTGGTTTATATACACAATGGAGTACTACATGGCAATGAGAAAGAATGAAATATGGCCCTTTGTAGCAACGTGGATGGAACTAGATAGTGTTATGCTAAGTGAAATAAGCCATACAGAGAAAGACAGATACCATATGGTTTCACTCTTCTGTGGATCCTCAGAAACTTAACAGAAACCCATGGGGGAGGGGAAGGAAAAAAAAAGAGGTTAGAGTGGGAGAGAGCCAAAGCATAAGAGACTCTTAAAAATTGAGAAGTGAGGGTTGATGTGGGGTGGGAGGGAAGGGAGGGTGGGTGATGGGTATTGAGGAGGGCACCTTTTGGGATGAGCACTGGGTGTTGTATGGAAACCAATTTGACAATAAACTTCATATATTGAAAAAAATTAAAAATTAAAAATTAAAAAAATTAAGAAAAATAAAATTAAATTAAAAATATATATTGATTATTGCTTCCATTAAAAAATCAGTATATTGGACTGGGAACAAGGGTGTTGGCAAGATCATATTTCCTTGGTTTAAATCTTAGGATTTAACCATTTATTAACCATGAAAATTGAAACGAGCTACTTATCCACACAGGCTAATTTTTTCATCTGTAAAATGGGACCTGTAATAATAAATATCTCATACAATTATCGTGGATATTTAGTCAGAAAACTCCTTCCCATGCGTAGAAGCATTCCACTACATTTAGTCATCCTTATTATCTGTGTTTATTACTAATACTAGTCACATTTTTTTTTAAAGTAATACTTTGAAACACTAGACATTTTAAAGAACACAGAACACATAAACTTCAAGTTTGGAAACCAGATTTGACAAACAATTTGAATCACTGGCTGCCTGTGATTTTGAGTAATCTTTTGATAGAATTTCCAACTTTAAAATAATCTTCAAAAGCACATCTATCATCACTAATAGTACATACTCATGTACTGGCCAACACTGTAAAGCTACCTATTTTTCTTCATACTACTTTGTGAATTTAGAGATATTTTAAAAAATGTTCCACTCAATCTAAGATGCCTGAATTGTTACTACTTTAATATAGAAACACAAACTACTTTAGAACTCTTTTACTTTCTTACAAAATAATAAAATCCAAAAAATGTAGATAAAATTCCTGTCTCACCACCAAATTTACTGAAAGAGATTGCTGTGGTGTGTATGTTTGTTTTTCATGCAAATTTACATGTTGGACCCCTAATGCCCAATGTGGTGGTGTTAACAGGTGGCATTAATTAGTTCTTGAGAACGGAGCCCTTATGAATGGGATTAGTGCTCTTACAAAAGAGATCTCACAAAATTCCCTAGCTCTTCTGTCATTTGATGATACAATGAGAAGTCTATAATCTGGAAGAGGCCATCACCCAACCACGTTGGCACCTTGATGTTAGACTTCCAGACTCCAAAACTGTGAGAAATGAAATACTGTTGTTAATAATCTATCTAGTCTGTGATATTTTGTTGTAGGAGCCTAAACAGACTCAGACAGACATACTCAGATAAACAAATGAGGTAGTAAATACAGGGGGCAGAAAAATATCAACAAAATATATCATAAATGAACTGTTACTTTCAAATGAATTACACCAATATACTAGGGGTTTCCTTTATAATTTTAAGTTTTATATTTGAATATTTGTATATTTACCTTGTTGTATACCAACACGAATTATGGTAAATATTTCCCAATTTACATAAATTATTTAATACATTTTTTGAGTTTTACTCTATGACATTCCTTGACATAGGATATTTCCTCCCATTTGGGAATTGAGGAACACAATTCCTTCTGTTCCTACACTAAGACTGTACTCTTGATGATGTATTTTATAAATGAATTTAAAATCCCAAAGCACTGGACGCTTCTCAGAGCCTAAAGGATGTGGTCCTTTGCAAGACAGAAGGTGTCTCTAATAATTGTAATAAAACCTTCCTAAGTGGTCAGCCATGCAATTAGTGTGCTTGGATCTTTTTAAACTGTAAGCTTGGCTAGAGTAATGAGCAGCATATCTGAAATAATTCTTCACCATGTCAGACCTTCAAACAATTGGAAGGTGGTAACATCGATTCTGTCATTTAGCTATTGTTACATAACAAACCTGTCCACAACAACTCAGTGTGTGGCTTAAAGCAATGCTTGTTTTAATTACTTATGACTGTGCTTTGGTTGAGGAACAGCTGACATAAAATGAGTGACTGGCTGGGCTGCTGGGCTTCAGTCTATGAATCTGACAGAGTACAGGTCCTCACAGAGGTGAAGGCTCATGTCTGTTCTATGTGTAGTCATTCTGTGGCTGGGTCAAAGGAAGCAGCTGCCAACCAGGAAAATCTCCTCTCAGGGAGATGAGAGAGACATCAAAACAAAAACAAAAACAAAAACAAAACAAACATGCAAGGTGTCTTAAGGCTGATAACTCCACAAAGCTACACCTGCTTGTCAACATCATTCAATAGACCAAAGTCAAAATCCAAGAATTAGGGAGGCATATCCTGTCTTTGGTGGAAAAACACTACAAAAAAGTTATATAGTAGTATACATGTGAGGTGGTCTTTCCTGCTGTTTTTCATCTATTAACTATGCCACATTTTTGTAGGAATCCTCTTTGACTGAAAATTGGGCTCTTCTTTTATATATATACATATACATATATATGTGTATATATATATATATACACACATACATATGTATAATATACAAATATAAATAATATATAATATATAATAATATATAATATATTAAATAAAATATTTACAAAATGTATTTTATGTGTGTATTTGTACATATTGCATATTTATATGTCTGTTTAATATATATATATATTTATGTGTGTGATCTATATATATTTCTCCTTCACATTATTTGGACTAGTAAAATTGGTATTGAATTTGGAAGAATAATCTTTTCTGGTGTCGAAGTGACTGATTGGCCATCCTTCTCACATTACTTTATTCTAACCAAGATGTATGTGTGTCCTTGAATAGGTATGTATTTAGCATTTATTTGGTCATTTATCTATTCACTTATTTGTTTATATTTGCTTTTAATGTTTAAAATATGTCTTATATAGGGATAGTTGCAGTGAGTTACAGTTACTTAAAAAGTATGAGAAGAGAGGAAAGAGATAAAACATAAATTATTCTGTGAAAATAAGTATCTCTGGTAGGGCAAGACTACTATCTAACAAAATCCATTCTTGCCATTCTCTCCTTCTACCCAGGCATTTAGTCAGACAACATTCATCAGCCTCTCTTTAAGTTAGGTGTCATCCTGTGTCTACAATTTTTTTACAAGATTAAATTTTTAGGGGGATGCAACTAAGGGCTGGGGTAGTGGATGTGTGACTGTATACCTTTGTTAAAACCCTAAAACTGTTTACAAAAACATGATGCTTTATGCATATTAAAAAATTAAAAAAATATATAAAAAATTATATAATTATAAGCTTATAATTATATAAAAAATTATAATTCCCAGCATATCAGGGAATTACAGAGTGGAACGTAGATTGTGACAAATGAAACCAACTACAAATTCGTGACTGAAGAAAGCAGGAGGAAATATGCTCACTCTAGAAAACAGAGTTTTGAATGGATTTTGTAAAACCAAAGACAAAAAGAACTGTATAAGCATGCTATTTTGTAGTTAGGAAAATTTATGTCTTACAGGGATATAGTCATACAATTTTAAAATTAATTCACATGTATTACAGAGCTGAAGAGATAACTAAAGATATTGTAGGTAATAATGGCTAGGTTTCTCATTGCCAGAGAAAGAAGTTACAAAGGACCAAGGATAGAAGAAAAGAGACTCTCGTGAATTATCATTGTGGTGATATTAGGTTGGGGATAACATAAATGTATATAAATATGTATACATGACATACCTTTCACAGATGCATAGATACACACAGATACAGAAACACATATAGGTATATATAAGCAAGCTAGTATGAATAAATTCATATATTTTCTAACTGTATGCTGAAAGGTCCCAGAGACATACAAATGAGCCACTGTATCTTAATGTGCCAGAAAATAGAAGGAGAAGGAGAAATCAAGAATATGAAGAAAGTAGAGTCACCATGACAGAGTTGCCAATGGCCAAGCCTGGAATAATTTGAATGCAAAATAATAATGGTCTTGGAATACAATCTAAAAAATAAAATGAATGACCTAGAGCCCATGCTGATATATTACACCTATTTTTAACTACAAGTACTGTTACTCTTTAAGCTATACCAAAGGGGAACGTTTTGTGTAGTTTTTTTTTTCCTTCTTGTTATGCATTGTTTTTTTGTGAGAATAAGTACACAAGGGGAAAGAACAGCTGCTATAAATAAAGTGTGATTCTTCTGAGCCAAGATAGAAAAAGTTGTTAAAGCTAAGTGGGGCATCTATGTTCAATGATTTTAATGGGACACAGTGTCTCTGAGAGCAGCTTTTTAAGATACTGTTCAAATAGGCACAGCCCTAAAACCATATGCTTGGACTTTTTGCAAATACACTTAAGAAGTGAGAATTTATAAAACATACTCTGGTTTTCCCTTTCTTTTTCTCACTATGTTAAGTGTTACCCAGTAGTGGCTGTCAAACTTAGATACTTGCATGGACACCATGAAAAAAAATTCTCTGTTTATGGGTTTCTTGCCTACATTGATCCAAATTAAGGCAGAGAATTTGAAAGTCAGTTGCTAAATGAATTACTTCAATTTGCAGGGAAAACTGATTTACAATGAGAACCATAACCAGAGAGGTTTAACAGAACTATATTTCACATGCTGAGAACTCTACACTCTGAGTGAAGGGGACAATATGACCAACAGAATTTCTTTCTGATCCATGTCTAAAATGTCCCCAGGAATAATTATATCGGTTTTCTTTTTTATTTTACTTTTTATTTTCAAAGAGCTGATACATACATGTGACCAAAAGATCAGTTTGATTTTTATACCTTGCTGATAGTAAGGGGAGAATACTAAAACTACTTTTCTTTATCCCCTTGAAGTTTTCTCTTAAATGTGTTGCTGATGACAGATTTTTCTAGATCCTTCCTATATTATGTAAACCTATATGTGTTTGTGTCTGTCTATCTAGTTAAATATGAACATATATTAAATATGGTTTTTAAAGTTCTTACTTTTTAGAAATTATTCTTATATATTGGAGATTTTTTTCCAAATGAGCACATTCATTGATCAAATGTAAGTTTTAATGTCTAAAACTTGAGTGAAACCTCACAGATTTCTTGGTATGCTTTTGTAATCAAACCCCCATAACAAGAGAACTTTGGCAGTTCAGATGCAGTATCTAAGAGCAAGCATGGAATTTCAGTGGAGACAGGATGTAAATCAGCATGTTGGATTTGCAAGTCAATCAAAGCATCACAGTCTAAGAGACAAAATAAAATCTTCATTATCAGTGAAAAAGGAGGGAAACTTTAAAAGGTAAAAGAAGCAGAAGCGTTTCTGGAGGGATGGGGCCTGAGGCACCAGGAAGTTGCTGTGCCTGCAGCTCTCCGAAAGAGCCTACAAAATCTACCTCTTTAGCCAAAGTCATTATCCTGAACTGCAACACCCAGATCCCATGTGAGCAACAGTGGGAACAAGATATGCGGGCAGTTGATAGGGCTTCCCTAGATCTGGTTTCGGTATGCAAATCAGAAAGACAAAAAAAAAGAATCATTAAAAAAAGCACATATTCCAGAAACAGCTCTCTGAAGTACTAAGAAAAAAGTATTTGTTATGAGAAATCTAGCAACTGCTTATCTCCATTTGCTGAGAAGAAGTGAAAGCAAATTCACTGAATATAAAATTCTGGCTCATAAGAAAAATCTTACTTACCAACATCTTGGCCCATTCTCTATATAAACTTTATGAGACAGACACAAAATGACCACCCCAAATGTCCACACCCTAATCCCTAGGACCTGTGAGCATATTACTTTACATGGCAATAGGAACAATGCAGACATGATTAAAAGTTACAGAGCTTGAGATGGGTACAGATGAATTAACCAAGTGGGCCCAATTTAGTCACATGAGCTCTTTAAAGCTCTCCTTCAGAGAGAGATGTGATTATAGCAGAAGCATCCAAAGATATGATGGTAGATGACTCAACTGATTCTGACTCTGAAGATGGAAGAAGGGGCAAAAGCCAAAGAAAATCATGGCCACTATTGCCTAGGAAATACAAACAGATTTTCCCCTTAAGCCTCCAGAAAGAAATGCAGTCCTGATGCCACTATTACTTTAGAGAGACCCATGTCAGACTTGTAACACTGTTAAGTGTTGTTTTAGGCCACTAAGCTTGTGGTAATTTTTACATTGGCCATAGAAAACTAAACACTGCAAGAGCTGAATCATGCTGAACCTATATTGGCTCCTACAAATCCTTGCTTTCTTTTCTAGTTGTTCACAGTCAATTCCATAGGTCTTTAGGATTTTGGAACAAAGTTATGCCATCTTCTGCAAGTGATTAGTCTACTTTTGAGAAACAGCTGTTAGCTAGTAATTGAGAGTTAGTGGATTGAACGTATGGCAATTAACCACCAAGGTACTATACAACTTTAGGAGCCCATGATAAACTGCGTGTGGCTAAGTACACCAAGCTATGAAGATGGACAGGAAGAGCAACCAGTATCATGTTTAGGCAGGTCCTTAATAAATCATAAATAATTTACTTGAACATCATAAATAATTTACTTGAACAAGTGGGGGTAATGTCCATGACAACTATTCCTGATATCTTGCTTTTTGTTTCTCAACCTGAATCTAAGGCTTCAATGGGAATCGATTATAAATTGTGAAGGAGAACATAATTTAAGCCTAGTTTATTGATGGCTTTGCAGATATAATGACATTACCAAAAAGATCAGCTGCAGCACTGAAATCTTACTCCATGGTGGTCCTTAAAGACAGTGGTAAAGGAAAATCTACTTCACAGGCAGATATTTTTACCGTTAACCTGAAGATTCAAATCTATAATTATTCACGGACATGGCTTACTATTTGGCTGGATGATAAGGGACTTCAAAGAAAACTGATTGGAAAGTTAGTGGGAAGACATGTGGTGAGACTGGAAAATGGTAAAAAAAAAAAAGTGTTTATTTCCTCCAAATAATTGTTAAATATTAGGTGAATGGTCAACAAAAAACACCTCAGTGAAGAGACTGTAAAAATAAGTTGGACCAGATGATCTACTCTGTGGACAACAATCCACAATGGAATCCCCTAAATATTCCATCCATGACAATAGATTCATTTAAGAAAATGGCAGGAATGGCAGTGCATGGGATCAGAAACATGGATGTGTAATCACTAAGGACTATATTCTGGCCATAGTCACTGTTGAATGCCCATTAATAACCATCTGATATGTACTATTCTCCAGCGTGGTCAACCAACCACTTAGAAGCAGTTTTATTACATTGGGATTACACTGAAGTAACATTATCAGTTTTGCTTTTCATAAGGATTGCTTTAGCACCAGTGAGAAAATGAATTGAATGTGAATAGGATTTTCAGAGATGGAAATTATAATAAAAGCTACATATTTAATATCATTTGGTCATAACCATGTTGTAAAACTGCCATTTTCAGCCCTTGTTCATTCACAAAATTGACTTTTCTAAACAAAGCAAAAATGCATATTTTCATTCTGACATAGTCCTTGCTTGTTTTTATGATTGACTCAATGAAGTGTTTACTACTAGCAGTTAAAAGAAATTGATGTCAATCATTTACCCATTGATATTTCTAAAGAATTCCTCATTTTATTTTCCATTGAATTTATTTCCTTAATCCTCTTCTATTCTGCCATCTATGAATATTTTAACAATGTAAAAGATGGCCAGCAGTTAAAGATGAAGGATCAAATGATATCCATCATGTGGAAGGCAATGTAAAGCATATAAATCAAAATTAAAGAACAGATACATGGAAATGAACAGGCTGACTAATAAGGTACAAGGAGGAGAGTTAAAAATAAAATTCAAATAATTTACTCAATTTGAACAGTAAATAAAGAAGCAATCTAGCAAAAAGGAGCCATGAAAAACATTTGATTAGGTTTGACTTAAAAGCAGAAAATAGAAAACAATGAAAAAAATAAAAAGGGGCTTATATATGCAGCAAGATTGTAGAGACTAGACTAACATATTTTGATCGAAAGAACTGTATATTACATAAGCAAAGACAGAGATGGAGATGATGAAAGATGGAGTTACTCTAAGCAAGTAGAGTAGTCTAACACCCATGAGAGCAAAGTATTACATGAGAAAGCATGGACAACTTATTGGTAATTCCTTGACACTTGAACTTAGAGATACCTTTTTAACTGAACAACAATCAACAAGATGTGCCATTCATCTGCCCCTGTACATATTCACAGGACAAATCATCAGAATCATCAGTTCCAGAATTTCCTGGGGTCAGTAATTTATGTGTAAGTTTATTGTTTCTTTTTGGATAATTTTCTTCTATAATTTTGCCATTACTAGGGATGGAGGAAGGATCCATTTCTCTTTATTAATTTGCACTTGAGTGGCTATGTGTGAATAATTTCTCATCACAATTAAAAACTGATCTGAGGTATCATTGTTGTGTGCTTCTGCTGATATAAAAATAAATGGTTATTCTGGTAAGAGTATATTCCCTGCCATGGGAGACTAGATATATTTCTTAGAGAAAGCAAGGCAAAAATTTTAAATTCTTTAAGTTTTCAGGCTTCCTGTAGGGAAAACAAGGTCTTGTAAAGGCATGTTGTTTGAAGTTTATATACTTTTTCATGAAAATATGTTAGCTACAGTATTTCAAAGATTGCTTAGAAGAAAAATTAAACTCATCTCTCATAAAGGCTGTGTTATGAAATACAAGTATTTTTATGAAAAAGATTGGTTAGTCTCAACTATAATGTAATATTTTATTTCTTGAGCTGGGTGGTGGTTATATGAGGGTTCAGTTAAAAATCATTAAGCTATTTATCAATTTTTAGGGAAATTTCTGAAAGCCTATTACATTATATGTTAGTTTTAAATATGTTATAGCATTACTTGCTTATAATATGGTATTATTTAAATATAGAAATTAATTATATTTCCTCATTGTTAGTGATGCTTCCAACCTAGATATATAAATAAATACATTCGAAAGCCACTTTATGTTCATGAGTAAATGCATGTAAAAATAAATTTGAAGGAACACAAACAAGTTTAGAAATATATTGAAAAAAATCTTAATAGTAAAATATTTTGGCAACATTCTTTTTTGCAGTATTATAGTTTGCTCATTAAATATAAGAGGGATTCACATGAGTATTCAATTGACTATGATATTTCAAAATATATGAGGACCTGAATTTTTATATATTAAACAAATACAGAAATAAGTAAAATCACATAAAATGATTTTACATAAATTGAGAAAACATCTACAGTGTTTCTTGTTTTGCTTTTTGAAACTTTGTGAAAATCTCTCTCAATTTTTCTTTAACACGAAGTTTCAAAGTTTCAACCTTCTAAATTTGAGTCCTTTATCATGAAGTGTTTATAGAAGAGTTTGGATTATATAAAAATGTTGGTGTTGACCTGCCATCACAATACATTTTTTTGCTGCATTTGGCAATTTGTGTTTTAACTAGTTCTTACAAGAAATTATCATTACTTGGGCCATTACTTTTAATTTTTGTCACTATTAGATGAAATTGTCACACTCACATGCAGAGAATAATTGTAGGTTCATGAAGCTTATGTCACTTCTTTAATAATCATTTCACCTCATATACATTTATCTTTTGTCTATTTTTAGTTGCTATAACATAAAATACTTCAAAGTGCTTCAAATTAAAGCAGACCTAGATATAAATTGACTGATATTTATTCTTTCTCAATTTTTTTTTATTCCTTCAAACACTCTTGTCATCTCTTCACAAGGGGTGCTAATACTTCAAAAGATTATAGTGATGCAATATTATCCATATATATATATATATATATATATATATATATATATATAATCTTTGGAGAAATGTTTATTAAGCTCTTTTTTATCACTTTGTTTTTATTGTAGGTTTCCTTCTTGCGATCGTTCCTTAAATGCGTAAGTTTTCTTCGATCCTCACAGCACACTTACATCTTTCGTTTCTACCTAAAAATATTTTCTGTAGTCTTATTTTCTCATTTTTTCTTTTATTCTATACTTAAGAAAAAAAACATTATTCCTCATGTTTATAAGTGAGTATCCTTTCTGCCTATACCGTCAATTTCATTTTCACCTTATATTAATTGTTGCTCTTTTTTCTGCCAAACTTGGTACTCCAAAGAATTTAGTTATCATCTATATGATGATATTTTTGGAAATCCATTTCTCAAACTCTAGGATTCAGCAGCATAATGGTTAAGATGTTCTGGAAACTTACTGCTTCATTTCAAATCCTAGTTTTGCTCCCGACTATCTATGTAACCTTGAGCACTATTACCATTCTCTATTTCATATGTAGGTACTGTGAGATGGTACTTATTTCATAGAGTTGCTCTGATTATTAGATGACTTAGTAGGTGTGGAGTTATTGGAAGATAGTCTTGAATAGAAAAAGCACTATATGTTTGTTTTAGTAAATAATATTTGGATACTGAACATTTTCTGTTTCGGTGTCACATTCAACTCAATTACAGCAAATTTCATTTTCTTTTTTTTTTTTTATTTTTTTTTTAATGTTTATTTATTTTTGAGACAGAGAGAGACAGAGCATGAATGGGGGAGGGTCAGAGAGAGGGAGACACAGAATCTGAAGCAGGCTCCAGGCTCTGAGCTGTCAGCACAGAGCCCGACGCGGGGCTCGAACTCACAGACCGTGAGATCATGACCTGAGCCGGTCGGACACTTAACCGACTGAGCCACCCAGGCGCCCCAGCAAATTTCATTTTCATTGTTTATTCACAAACTTATCTGTCTTGAATTCTAATATTATGTTTTTTTTATATATAAATCATTCCAAGTTGTTTTTAATAGGCATATTGGATCTGACATTGTTTAGTAAAATATCCAATCAGTTTCTACTTTTATACCTTTGAAAATGAATTTTCCCTATGCAAAGTGATACTGAAACCACATACTTCCAAGATTTTTATCAGTAGATGTTTCTACTTCTAAGCCTATTCATTTATATGAACAAACTTGCCAATGTGGAAACCTAGTTACAGTTTAATTATTAAAGTAAAATGTATTATAGACTTTTTGTTCTTATAGCACTGCTTAGTGAAGAAATTTTAAGAACACTGAAAATGATTTTTTTTTTTAAAAAGTCACTAAAAAATAGTTAAAACAAAGAAGTCATCTGTGGTCTAACCAGACAGAGTTTATCACTGTTAATATTTCATTTCTTCTCAGATTTTTCTCTATATAGGCCTATTTTGTCAGAGGCAATAATTCACACTAAATATTTGCTATCTTACATTTCCAGGTTTCACATAATTATGGGACACCATATAACTAGCTCTGTCCAATGATATATGATTGGAGGAGGGGGAATTGGGTAGATATTAGTCAAGGGGAACAAAGTTTCAGTCGTGAAAGATAAATCCATTTCAGACATCTAGGTAAACAATATAAGTTAATAGTGCTATATTGTATACTTTAAATTTGCTAAGTGGGGAGATCCTGTGCTATTACAGGAAAACAAAAACTATGTAAGATTATGGATATGATAATTAGCTTAAATATAGAGATTACAGAAAATATAGAGATTATTTCACCAAGTCTACATAGATCAAAACATCAAAGTGTACATCTTGATTACATACAACTTTTATTTGTTAAATCTATCTCAGTAACTCTAGGGAAAAAGCATCACTGTCACTATGGACCCACTGTGTTCCTCTCCTGGTATATGTGAAGATAGTTCATGAGTTTCTGTGTGAAGTGGAGCCTTCCCCCTCCAATCCATGTTCAATGTCCTAAAACCAAGAAGTAAATATTTAGTGCATGATTCCTGGAGTTATTTGTTCTATGTGTGTGTGTGTCATTCTCTAACATCATATTTACTTTAACATTTTATTTCAAATTTTATGCCATGATATACTCCTTAAAATTATGCTTTCATGATTCTCTTTGCTAGTACTACAAGTTGAACTAAAGTGAATTTATATAATTTGAAGGCAAATATGATTATATGTTTCACCACATCATTCTCCCATGAATGGATAATATGTGGATAAACCCAGAGAGAAATGTGTAATCTATATTGAGTAGTATTTTGTATAAGAGGTAGAGTTATATTTCTAAACATAGGTAATATGTTCATAAAACATAGTTTTAACATATGTCCTTCCTAGTTTTATTTAATGTCCCTCATAAGTAAAATGGTTTTTCAACCTTCTTGACATATGAGGGATAAATTGACAGTACATTTACATTCAAAGAACAATTTTTTTTTCTTTTGCTTCTTCTTCATTAAAATAATAAGGAACTAAGTAACTGATTTTCAGCCAGTACAGAGATTTTGGAAGTAATGAATATTGCTTTGAAATCTGATATTTTAATGAGTGCTAGAAATCGAAAATTGTGGATCCTAAAGATTGAAGATAGATGATAGATGTTTCCATGTATTCTTAGAAATTTGAAATATGACACATTTCTTGAGGCCAGCAGTCATTATAAATCCTTTTGATTTCTTTCATAGTTTCAGAATAAGAAAATAAAGTTTGTGACATGGACATAATTACCTATTTTATATACAGTTCACAATAAAATATTTCTACATGCCATCATATTGTTGGCATGAGTGGAGACATATTCTCAAGTTTTACTCAGAAATGGTTCACTTCTGAGAAAATAATTTTACTTGTATGAAATCTCTGAAACTTTTTAGGCCCCAGTGAATGATTATACTTACAACAATGAATTTGTTCTTTGATCCATTCTATTAATATTAACAAAAGAGCAATGGAACATTTTCTGCATTCTTGTTACTTTGCAAGACTCTAGCTATAGATTATATTTAGACTAGCCATTATTACAATGCTATCTTAATTATTATTATGCTACTCCTTAATGAAATATCCACTTTTTCAAGTACAAGAAGGCCTGCTGTCACATAGATAACTTGGGTAATATTTTGATAACATATTTTAGTTCTAAATTCAGCAACCTATTTGCAATAATCACCATTATCAAAGGAATCGTTATGAACATCAAATATTGACCGCATATTTAGTGGAAATTAGGTATAAGTGATACAAAGCAGGGCCATAAGTTGAAAGAATTTACAATCTAATGAGAAAACCAGAAAAAAAAAAAAAAAAAACATAGATAGAAAAAAGTCAAAGTCACCAGTTAAAGATGGTGAGATAGAAAGATCCTAAATTCACCTCCTCACATGGGCATACACATCTATAGATACATATGAAACAATTTCCTCTATTAAAACAAATCAACAAAACCCCCAAAACTAGCTGAGTAACTCCTACGCATGAGACAAGGAAACCTATATCCAAGAATGCAGTAAAGGCTGAAACACAATTTCCCTGTAAAGCCCACCCCTGGCAGAGTGAACCACAATCGGGAGGGAGCTCCAATCTGGAGCTTGTCCCTGAGAAGCTGAGAGGAATTAACCCACCTTGGGCACCTAGGCTTTTAAGAACTGTACATGAGGGACAAGCCTCCAAAATATCTACCTTTAAAACCCAATGGTTGCATTCATAGAGACACTTCTCTGGTTACAAAGGAGATGGTGGGCTCCATTGTCCCTCACCTGCCCCTCAATATGAGTGCAAAGCCCTGTGAAGGGCAGCTCATTTCAGCTACTGGATGCCTAGCCTGCTTCCTGTAAGCCCCGCACCTCCGTGCTGTGGCACAACTGTCCTTTCCAGGAAAACCTCCCTCAGTCACAGCATGGCAAGTTCCTCCCCAGGAAGACCAGCACAGGTCCTAGCCCATACCATGTCCCTAAAGCCTGGAGTTTTCAAAGGCAGCAGACTTGGCTGGGATTGAGCCCAGAGGGCACTGCCCTGCTCCAGGAGAGAAGGCAGACAAACAACCTCGACAGACAGCATGGAAACAGCAATCTGAAAAATAGCTGGGACGCACAGAGGGGAGATTGTTCACTTTTCTCAGAGTGCTTCCCTGGAAGCAACAAGCATGGAGACCCCACGCCGGGGACAAAGGAGCTGGCCAGTACCATTTCTCTCTACTGCCCTTCCGCATAAGCACAGAGCCACCCACCTGTGTTAAACACCACAGCACCAACACTGACTGCCTAACATGCTGACACCAGGTCCCACATCCCTGAGCTCTGCCAGGACTGCCCTTCCCAGTCAAATGTGCCTCAGTCCCGGCATGGTGGGCTCCTTCCCCAGAAGACCAGCAGAAACTGCTGCACACACCATGTCTCCCAAACAGAACATTATGCAAGGCTTCAGTTCTAGAGGTAGTACTATCAGGTCTCATTAGAACAGACCTAATTATTTTTATTTTTTATTTATTTTTTTTCAACTTTTATTTATTTTTGGGACAGAGAGAGACAGAGCATGAACGGGGGAGGGGCAGAGAGAGAGGGAGACACAGAATCGGAAACAAGGTCCAGGCTCCGAGCCATCAGCCCAGAGCCCGACGCGGGGCTCGAACTCGCGGACGTGGCTGAAGTCGGACGCTTAACCGACTGCGCCACCCAGGCGCCCCAGAACAGACCTAATTATTAAGAACTCACCACACTCTGGCCAAGGACCAAACACTCCCCGCTGCAGGCAAGGAGAGCCTCTGCAGACGACTGGCCTGAAGGATAGAACAGTGAAAACACAACAGGAGAGTACTTACAGCACACGCCAGAGATGCTCCCTGAAGCACCAGGCCCTGGATGCTGTATGACATCTTCATACAACCATTATTCTCAGGAGCACAAACATAACAGCCTTTTCTAACACAGAGAAGAAGACAGAGACTTAGACAAAATTCCAAGATAGAGGTGTTCATCCCAAATGAAACAAGATAAGGACACAGCCAGAGATCTAAGTGAAACACATATAAGTAATATGCCTGACGGAGAATTTAAAGCAATTACACTCACTGGACTTGAGAAAAGAATAGAAGACTTCAGGGACACAGAGACTGAAGAGTTAAAAATAGTCAGACATAAGAATGCAATAACTGAGATTCAAAAGAGATAGGATGCAATGAACACAAAATGGAAGAAGCAGAAAACAAGTGACATAGAAAATAAAATAATGGAAAATAATGAAGTTTAGCAAAAGAGAGAAAGAAGAATTACAGAATACGAGAATAGACTTAAGAAATTCTGTGACTCTATGAAACATAATAAAATTTGTATTAAAAGAGTGCCAGAAGAAGAGAGAGAAAAAGTGGCAGAAAATTTATTTGAGGCTGAAAACTTGCCTAATCTGGAGAAGGAAACAGACATCCAGATCCAGGGGACACAGAGACTCCTTTTCAAAATCAAGAAAAGCAGGTCAGCACCAGGACATATTGTAATCAATCTCTCTCTCTCTCTGTCTCAAAATAAATAAGTAAACATTAAAATAAAAGAACACTACAAAACTCATGTTACAAGCATTTCCCTGATACCAAAACCAGACAAGGATGCCGCATGAAAAGCATAGTCTAATACTCCTAAACATTGTTATAAAAATCCTCAACAAAATATTAGCAAACTAAATTCAAAAATATACTAAAAGGATCATACACAATGGTTAAGAGGGATGCAGAGATGGTTCAACATCTGCAAATCAATGTGTTAAATGTATTAAAAAATGAAAAATAAAAATCATATGATGTATCTCAATAGATGCAAGAAAAGAATTTGACATAATTCAACATCAATTTATGACAAAAATGTTCAGAAAACTGGGTATAAACATACCTCAATATAAAAAAGGCCACAGATGGTGAACCCACAGTGAACATCACACTCAATGGTGAGTGGCTGAGAGCTTTCCAAGGTTACAAATAAGACAGGAATGTTCATCTGGACAGTTTTATTGAACATAGAATTAGAAGTTCTATCCAGAACAACTAATCATGAAAAAGAAATAAAAGACACACAAATTGGAAAGGAAGAAGTAAAATTGTCTCTATCTGAAGATGACATAATAATATATATGTATAGAAAACTCTGAACTCATTAAGACTATTAAAACTAATCAACAAATTCAGGGAAGGTGCAGAATAGAAAATCGATACACAAATATCCTTTGCATTTCATTACATTAATAATTAATAATGAACTAGAAGAAAGAGAAATCAAGAAAAATATTCCAGTTACAATTGCATGAAAAAGAATAAAATATCCAGGAATAAAATTAAATCAAAATGTGAAAAACTTTTATATTGAAAACTGTAAGACATTGTTTAAAGAAATTAATGACACAAATAAAGGTCTCTGTGCTCATGAATTGGAAGAATTACTATTATTGAAATGTCCACCTAAAGCAATTTAGAGAGTTGATGTAATCTTAGTTAAAATTCCAATAGCATTTTTCACCAAATAGAACAAACAATTTCTAAAATTTTCATGGGACCATAAAAGAGCCCAAATAACCAAAGCAATCTTGAGAAAGGTGAACAAAGCTAGAAATATCACAACGCCTGGTAATCAAACAGTATTACAAAGCTATAGTAATCAAAACAGTATGGTATGGGCATGAAAACAGACAGACGATTAGAACAGAATAGAGAGCCCAAAATAAGCCCACAGATGTTTAGTCAATTAATTTATGACAATGGAGCTAAGACTATATAATGTGGAAAAGATAGTCTCTTCAATAAGTGGTGTGGGAAAACTGGAAAGCGACATGCAAAAGAATGAAGCTGGACCATGTTCTTTGCAGCATTATTTATAATAGCCAAGATATGAAAGCAACCTAAGTGTCCATTAATGGATGAATAAGGATGGTTAGAAAATACATACAATGGAATTTTATTCAGCCACAAAATATATTTTTGGGGGGACAACATTGATAGACTTTGAGGGTATTATGCTAAATGAAAGAATTCAGAGACAGATATCTATCATATGAGCTCACTATATGTGGAATCTAAAACAAACCACAAAAACAAAAATCAATTTTCATGGATACAGGAAACAGACTGGTGGTTGCAAAAGGCAGTGTACTGGGATTGGGGAAAATGGGTGAAACGGTTGAAAAAGTACAGAATTCCAGCTATAATAAAAGTAGGTACTGGTAATATACAACATGGTGACATAGTGAATAATACTGTCTTATATATTTGAAAATTGCTGAGAGTAAATCTTAAAAAAAATTTTATCACAAGAAAAAAGTGTAACTGTATTTTTAGGCATTTTAACTAGACTTATGTGATCATTTTGCAATATGTACAAATTTTTAATCATGTTATATATCTGAAATTAACATGTTATATATCAATTATAGATAATAAAAGTAAAGTATAGCACATTAATAAATATGGTTATAAAATATAATAGAAATACAAAGATAAGTTTTTATATCAATTCACTTATAATCATATTTGTTCAATTTTCTAAAGTTTATTCTTTCACAAATAATTTAAATTCAAGGCTTCTCACTTTACCTCTTTTTCCTTAAACTTCAAAAATACTATTATTCATTATATAGGGAAATATTTATAGATTTGCAATATTAGCTACTAAGTTTTGCTTAATATTCAGAATGAATAATTATTTTCATTAAAAAAGGAGAGTTTATATAAGTTATCTCTGTGTCAATCTCAAAACTATGAAAAAATGTGAATTAAGATTACATCATACTTTAAGCTCTGGATACTATAATTCATTTCCTTCATGAAGGTGTTTTTAATAGCTATAAAGTAAAAATTCAAATAATGAGAATCTTGGCCTGCATTTGGCAATTCTTCAAGGCTGTGAGTCAGAATATATTATGTGTCTTTATGACTATTACATTAAGATGCTGTAAACTGCACATGCACAATCGTTATGATGGGCTGTACCATATAGGTAGAACAGCTGGTTGCCTGGGGCAGCAAATTTTAGAGGAGTCAAGTGTTTTGTGACTATTTATTATGTGAGTGATTACTTGCTAGAAGGAGGAGACATTTTTCATATTGCCTGGGGCAGTAAAAATCCTCAAATTGACATTAGACTTGTTCCTTTAGTAAGAGACACAGGCATACAATATACATAAACGAACATCTCAATTTGACATTAGCTGTTAGTCTGTATGTTAACTTCGGGTTTTCCTGGGTATGATACGTGGCCCCCAAGTGGTTTATTTCTTTTAGTTTAACCATATTATTATATGATTAGTTAATATTACTCCAGAAAGTATTATTTTAAAGTATGGAGCTTCAATGATGTCTCTACAGAGTCATATTCCTTAATAAGCTGATTCACAGTGATGTCATCTTCAAAACTTTCCTCTCATACACTATAAAAGTCATATAGTAATATGAATTTAAAATTTGTCCATAAAGGCACTTCAAATGGGATATATTTGAGACTGATTTTTATTCAGCTTCTATGCAAGAATTAATCTTCATATTTATAATTCTTATGAACAGTGCCTAGACTTGCTTTTAGCATCAAAATATGCTGACTCATGAGTGACAAATCATTGGCATCAAGGCCCGCTTCAAAAGGTAGAAAATCACTGCAAGTGAATGTGTTTTGATTACTACCTTGAAGCTAAAAGACCACTTTTCTGCAAAAACAAAATGACTGGCCAAGAAACATTCCCTGAGAATAGCTTACAGTAAGAAAGAGATGTTTTTGCCCACAAAATAAAATGCAAGAGGAATACCAAACTTAGGTTATGACTCTCTTAATGTAGAATGAAAACTTCATTTAAGTGACAGTGCTCACATCAATTAGGTAACCCTGGAAAGGGTTGTGAAATTACATTTCAAAACAAGAATTTGATAACTTTAAAAAACTTAGCTTCACTCTTCATTTTAG
Source organism: Lynx canadensis (assembly GCF_007474595.2). Classification (NCBI taxonomy): domain Eukaryota; kingdom Metazoa; phylum Chordata; class Mammalia; order Carnivora; family Felidae; genus Lynx; species Lynx canadensis. The sequence continues at coordinate 123,039,620 of NC_044311.2, forward strand.
TATGTATGAATGAAGTGTTGACCCTTGAACATGTTTGAACTGTATGGGTCCACTTATAAGCATTTTTTTTCGATAAATACAGTGAAGTACTATAAATGTATTTTCTCTTATGATTTTCTTAATATTTTTTTTCTGTAGCTTACTTTATTGTAGGAATGCAGTGTATAATACAAGTAATATACAAAATATGTGTTAATTGACTGTTCACAGTTAATGTGTTAATTTACTGTGTTAATCAGTAAGGCTTATGGTCAACAGTTGGCTATTAGTAGTTATGTTTTAGGGGAGTCAAAAGTTATATATAGATTTTTGACCGCACAGGGGCCAGTGACCCTTAAACCTACATTGTTCAAGGGTCAACTGTAATCATTAAATGTCAGTATTATTGACTAAACAATAAACAAACATATTTTATTTTGAAAAAAGAAATTACTCTGGCACCCACCAGAGAAAGAGACAAAGTACCCTAAATGCAACAGATGTACACAGAAGACATTAAAACATAACCAGAAATATGGTCTTAATTATTTTGGTCAGCACTATACATGAAATACTTTAGCCTATCTAGCATGAGGCAATGTACAAGTTCTTTGTCTCTCGAATGCACATTAGGATATACAGACTGATGAGAAGACTGACAATACTTCCTATAAAGAGATAAACAAAAACTGAAGAAAACAATCATTGTAATCTCTACTATGACAGATGCTGGCCTGACTGTAAATGCTATTTCTGATGAGTACCATGATGATGTTGATAGACAATCAATTCTGTCAGTCATCATGGAAGTGATTGCTGATAGATTTTATTGTCTTGGACTCAGGGACATCATCTTGAAAAAAACAAAAAACAAAAAACAAAACTTCTCTCCAGATTGAAATTCTTGACATGCAATCAAAGTTATGGAAGCACAGAAGCCTACTGAAAGAACTGTCACTAAAGAACAATTGCTACAGAACGATCCATAGGATCAGGTCAAGGATTTGTGAAATGTTTACACGAGATGAAATGTCAGAGTTCTGAAAGTATTTATGCGTAGCTGAGAAACTTTATTCCCAAAGTGCCATTTATATTTGTGTTGAGATAAAAATTTTGATTTTAGTTTGACAATGTCTATCACTTAAATAAAACACTACCATAATAAATGCAAAGTTGTGAATGGTATGACATATTAATCACTGTTTATTTAATAAATATGTTAGGCATTTGGGAGAAAATAAGAATGGCATAATTAATACATTCAAATTAGCTAATGATATAATTACAGAGAAATGACATGTAAAGATAAAAAACATAAACACATATTCCTGGAGTCCTGACAAGGTGCTGGATACACTACTAAGTAATTGAGATACAGATTTTTGCATAAGGCATAGTCCCTGTCATTCACAACATATATTTAATAAAATACTTTCATTATGTAAGAACTTGATAATTGACTGGAAGTATATACTGAGGCAATGGATCTCAAAACTTAGAGGCATAAAGGATCATGTTAACCTAAAGATTTCTGGGGTATATCCAAAAATCTTGATTTAGCATATCTTTTGTGGGGATAGGAACCATTTTTTTTTATATCAGGTTAATCTTATTTAGTTGCTTTCTGCAATGAATTTGCCAAGGGCACAGTCTTCCACATGATTGCCTTCACTTCTGACACCAGACATAAGTTTAGGTGTCATGTGGCCTCCCTTATATCTGACTAACTAGCTACAAATTTGAGAGTCTCTATGGACTCCCTTGAGTTTAATAATTCATTAGAACAACTCTCAGTACTCAGAAAAGCAGCTATAATTATGAATGCTCTTTTATTATAGAAAAGGATACAAATCAGAAGCAGTTAAGGCAAGAGACACATAGGGTGAGGTCTGGAAGGGTTTCAAATCCAAAGTCTCCATCCTCCTAAGAGATATGTTATTCTCCAAGTACCTTGATGTGACAGTGCACAAGTACTGACAAGGAAATTCACCAAACCTCAGTGTCCAGAATTAAAACCATCCCTGGTTTCATTACCAGGCATGACTGCCTGAATCATTATTATGTAGTTGAATTCAATCTTCAGTCCCTTCACATGGCTCAAAGCTTCAACCATCTATGAACATGGATAGTCTTCCTGGTATGGCCTGTCTCCATCCTGAGTCATCTCTTTTGCATAAAGTATCTAGATGTCCACCATGAATTACTTTTTACATGGGAGTCTTTCATGTGGTGTAGTGTAAGGGGATACACCATGAATAATAAAGACACTATTAATATTCTGTAAATACAAGGGGCTTAGAGGTTACCTTCCAGGAACTAGAGACAAAGTCCAGCTAAGTTCTTTATTACACTATCCACAAACTAAATTTTGAGCAGAGCTCTCATTATGTGGATAGCATAAACAAAGGGATTGATTACCTCTCTTCTACAGAACTTAATATAGGCAATATGTGATATGGCTTTTAATTTATAAGATTTCAATAGTTGTAATTAGCACACTTTTCAGGAATTGAAAATAATTTGGATGGAGATAAAGTGTTTCTGTGTATGAGTGGAGAATAGGAGACAATGGAGGCAGAATGTTGACAAATAGAATGTTACGTAGGTCCCAATTAATACACACTTTTATAGGATAAGGATATAGGTTTGGAGTGATATGCTTACATTAAAAAAATGCTTTAGTCATTTTCATTATATGAAAATCACCTTAGTCTAAAGCATCGATTCTTACAAAAAAAAAGAATAATTAATAGGGCTTTCATTTCTGTATTTTTATTTCTTATGATTAATGGTAGGTTTTGTGTGAGTGGTTTATGTTTGCTTTGTTTTGGACTTTGCATAGGAAGTCCCACAAAGGTTTAGATGTTTCAAAAATATCCTATCATTCAACAAGAGTTATTTCATGGTCTCCAAGTTCTGAAACAATTGTTACCTCCCAAACTTCCCAGAAAACAGGGGTTCTGAGGTTCTGAAGTTAGATAGTAGAGCACCATTAACAAGTTTGAGGGAGATAAGAAATGTAACAAATATTTTATTTTATTTTTTTTAATTATTTTTTTTCAACGTTTTTATTTATTTTTGGGACAGACAGAGACAGAGCATGAACGGGGGAGGGGCAGAGAGAGAGGGAGACACAGAATCGGAAACAGGCTCCAGGCTCCGAGCCATCAGCCCAGAGCCTGACGCGGGGCTCGAACTCACGGACCGTGAGATCGTGACCTGGCTGAAGTCCGACGCTTAACCGACTGCGCCACCCAGGCGCCCCGAAATGTAACAAATATTTTAAAACATCAATCTATTGGCAGAGTCAAAAGTACATCAAATAATTAAAAAAAAACAGAAAAAAATAGTGTACACACGTGAACATAATTAGGGTAGGGTGTTAAAAAGGCAAAAAAAAAGTGATAGTAGGAGAGTAGAGTGGGAGATAGGTAAATATGTAAAGAGTTAGGAGTTGATATGACTTACTGCTTGTGGAATGAAAGACAAAAGGAAGCTCTGTATAATCCTAAGGTTTTTAATTTGTTTTGCCAGAATAGGAGAAACATATTTTGGGAAGTATTTGATCAATTTTGAACATCATCTTATGAAGGTATTTGTAGGATATTAAAGTAGACAGAGCAAGTAAAACATTATGTCTATGAATGGAAGTGTTAGAGTGAAATGGTTTGATATTGAATTCTGGTTGCATTCACTAAATGGCTATGTGACCTATGTTACTACTTTCCCAGCACCTTGATTTCCTTAATTATAAAATTATTGGAATTTTAATAATATTTATTGGGCAATTATAAGGAAAACAATTGAAATCATGTATAGCAAATAATATAGTGCATTAGTACTGTAAAATGCTATCTGCTATAGTATAGTTTAAAGGAAAATCTTTGAGTAAGATAGGATATAACAGTGTCAGGTGTATCATAAATTCAAGGTTTTGAAATGTCTTGGCTTGAAATTTACAGCAAGATTTATTTCAGGAAAATGGCTCCCAAAGTGTGTGGAAATCCAGCCTATAGTTGGAAGTTATGAGTATATCATATTAGAGAATGATTAATGATGGGGTCTCTGACACCTGGGTGGCTCAGTCAGTTAAACACCTGACTTCGGCTGAGGTTGTGATCTCATGATTCATGGGTTTGAGCCCTGCATCAGGATCTGTACTAACAGCTCTGAGCCTGGAGCCTGCTTCGAATTCTGTGTCTCCTTTTCTCTCTCTGCCCCTTCCCTACTCATGCTCCGTCTTTCTCTGTCTCTCACAAATAAATAAATGTTAAAAATAAAACATTCTAAAAAATGGGGCTGAAGAAATAACATTGATTGCACCCACATGAAAGTGAAGAGGACTATAATGTTTGACATAATTCTTTGTGTGTTTCTGATATAGTTAGAAAGTTACTATTTTTGCCCAATGTGAATTGATTCAAACAGGGAGTATCAATGCATGATAAAATAAAATGGGTGAAAGGCTGTTGAATAAGATATTTATCTGGCATAAAAGTATTACTATAGAGATTATTTATTATTAACAAAGCAAAAAGAATGTACTTTTATACTGGAGAGTTGATGGTTACCATTAACCTTATGATCAAACTTAGAATTACCAGTAGTGGAACATCGTGACATTATGTGAATCCTGATTAATATGAAACTTACAACATCACCTATGAAGTACCCATGACAAAAATAAGTTAAGAGATAGAATGAGAAAACTTTCTGAAAATGGAATATTCTACAAGACAATTGACTGAGATTCTTAAAATGTCAATGCAATAAAATATATAAGGAATTGGAATGTTCTAGATTAAAAGTGACTTAGGAGACATAAAAAAATGCAACTCATGAATCTTGACTAAATCCTGAATTAGAGGAAATAAACACTATGTGGAGTTTTTTTTGCAGGGGGGCTGTTGCTGAAATATAAATATAAAATGGATATTATACAATATTGTAGAATTATTTCAGATTCTCTTAGATATGACAATGATATGGCAGGTATATATACTTGTTCTTAGGGGGAACATACTAACATATACAATTTTTATTATTCACTTTCAAATAATTCAAAAAAACAAATGTGACAAAATACTAACAATCGATGAATCTGTGTTTGTTTTACTATTTTTTAATTTCAATTACTTGTATTTTTGAAAAAAAACATACATTTTGCAATCCCTAATCCCTAAAATATAAATATAATAAATTTGGGGGGCACCTGAGCGGCTCAATTGGTTGAACATCTGACTCTTGATCTTGGCTCAGATCACAACCTCATGGTTCTTGAGATCAAGCACTTCATGCAGTTCTGTGCTCACAGCATGGAGCCTGCTTGGGATTCTCTGTCTGACCCTCCCCAAGTCATGCTCTCTATCTCTCTCGCAATAAATAAACCTAAAAAAATAAAAATAATATTTTTTGTTGTTAAATTGTGGGGCAATTCAAGAGACTGACTAATATAGAAGTATAGACTTATGAGGAAAGATCAAGAATATAGTCAACAGAAAATCATGACACTGAAAACCATGGGATGGTAAATGTTGCTTAAAGAAGAATTATCAGGACCAAGCCCATGTCATTCTTACATCCTGACATTTAAAATTGAAGGAGAGAATGAAGAGTCATTAAAAGAAAAAGAAAAATGAAGAAGAAGCAGTAAGGGATATGGTGGAACATGGGTGAAATGAAGAAAATATCAAATGCTACTGAGAAGATAAGCAAGGTAATGAAACAAGGCAAGGAAAAAAAATATGATTTGAAGAGTTTCCTACTAGGATACTTGTTAAATCTACAGATTATAATCATGAGCCAAGTTATAAGGACATTCTAATTTACTTAGTTTAAGGCCTATACATTTTTTTTTCAATATATGAAATTTATTGTCAAATTGGTTTCCATACAACACCCAGTGCTCATCCCAAAAGGAAGGCCTATACCTTAAAAACATGAAAACCATGAAACTGAAAGCAATTCTTATCTTTAGGGAAATCTGGGACTTTTTGCTGAGATTTTCAAAATATGTTCCCTGGACTAACAATATCAGTATTCTAGGGAAACTGTTAGAAATGAACATTCTTAATTAGACTCTACTACATTCCTAATGTAGACTCTACAATCTGTGCTCTTACAAGCCTCGCAAGTGATACTCCTAGATGCTGAACTTTGAGAATGATTGGCCTAAGAGTTTAAGAAAAAAAAGTGTTTTAAGTAAGATTTGAATTACAGAAAGTTAACATTTTTTAAGACACAAGAAACATATACACATCTGCAGGAATGGGTCAGAATCCAAATGCTGAACCAGAAACACTCACTCATTAGATCAACCTTATTCAGACCAGTCTAATTTAATCTTTTCTTTCTCATGTATTCTAAAAAATTTGTAGTCTGTATCATTTGCCTTGAGTGGAGTCTACTATATCTGCTTGCATTATCCTTCCCCCTCACTGCCAACCACCTCACTCCTACACACACACACACACACACACATCCTTGATGAAGACTGTGGCAGGTTGCTATCCCCAAAGCAGCACGTAGGATCAATTATTATAATTCATTGTATTCCCATAAAAACATGAGCTTTTTTTAAGATTGCAATGTATCTTGTTCACCAATGGTATCCCAACACACAGCAGAGAGCTCAATGCTTGATGAATGAAGGATAACATATAATCTATCAATTAAATATATGCTGTATATCCATTATTCCCTCTAATAATTTCCAAATAACTTGAGGACTATTGATTAGATGGATGCGAAGTGAATTATCTTTATTCAATTTCTCAGCTTACCATCTACCAAAGAGGTATAAATGAGTAGACTGGAAGCTTTCATCTCTTGATTCCTTGATTGTGTTCTTGGACTTTCAAACATAGCATGGCCTATGAAGACTAAGGAAATCATTTTAAGGAAACAACAATCATCAGTGTATCAAAATTCAACTTGTTCTTTTATAACCAAATTCCAAAGTCATATGTGTGGTTCTGCCTGAGGTCATATGGTATTGATGCAGGAAAAACAAATCATGCTTTAGGCAGTAAGGTCAAGGAGAGAGATTATTAAATATCAGTTGATTCCTTTTGACCTTTCCTGGGAGTATAATTAAATGTCAATAATAGTTTGGAGGGCAGTAGGGACAGAGTTTAGAATAGTGTTAGGGCTAACATTCTTGTCTTCCATGTGTTGAAGGGACCAATTAGTGACTCACTGATTCGAAAAATGGAAAACAAAAATCCTTGGGATAATAGAACACTTCCGAATATCTAGCTGAAATTCATGTAGTTGAATTAATCTACTGAAACAATTTGTTTAGTTTGTATAAATTGCGTGGAGCATTTAGATTAAACACTTGAATAACTTACATGGTCTGTGTCTGATCTAGAATTTTATGCATTGTAGGATTTTTTTGACCTTTTCTGTTTTCTGTCCTTTTATGACCTTGATTGACTCAAGCTAAAAATTAGACCATTAGAATGCCTTCTCTTGATTGTGATCACAGAAATTATAGTTGTGTAATATTAAAACAAAGACATGTTTTGATTTTAACATTTTGTATTTATTGCCTACTATGAAAAATTTTAACCTGAAATGGAACCAGAGAACATAAAATGGAGACTCATGTACCATAGGAGGGTAAAAAAAAAGGACTAAAAAACTGATTTACTATAAATGTTTGATTTACAGAAAACTGATAGTGTTAGAATTTCTTGGGTTGTGGGAAGTTAATCAGAAGGTGTCTCATCTTGGCCTTGAGAAATTTTGCCAGAGGCATGAATAGAAATGACCCAGATTGGATTGGTCCCATAAAGTAGGTTGGGTTGAGCTTTTTTGTGTGTGACTGGACTGATTTTGTCTGTTCAGAAATGTTTCAAGGCTGGTCTCCATTTGTTTTCGATTTAACTGACTCTAACTGAACTCTCTTCTCTTTACATTCCCTGCCCAAAAATATAGCCCACCTACGCCTCTGTATTTTGACTCACTTGTAGTTTGCTACAGTTTGCTTGTCCTAAATTGCAATTCCTTTGCTATTCCCGAATAAACACATAAACACATCCTTTTGAGTTTGCCTCAATTTACCTCTTTATTTATGTTAATATCACTTAATTGTCTCTTAAATAAGAAATTATTAGGGAAAATACCAAGCAACAACAACAAACAAAACTTCAAGCTAGCAAAATCCTTTATCAAATTACAGTGTCCTCTATTTCTATTGCTTCCACTATGAGATGATACTAGAATATTCTTTTGGTATTATTAGACCTAGCTTGGGAAAGGGAAGGATTCTCAAAGCTTCTTCAAAATTATAATAAAAGAGAAAATTGTCATTATGCATTTATCATATATTGAATTTTAAATATTTAAAATCTGGCTTACATTTTTAGAAAAGCCTATGTGAATTATAAAAACTAAAAGGAAAATATTGTAAATCCTTCAAATAACATATATTTCACAAATTTATTCAAACTTGAATATATATTACTGCCATTTATAAATAATATGCCATAATTATTAATTATCTAAGGACTAAGTAGAAGTATAACTGGAATCAAAAAATTGGAAGTTAAAAACTTTTTAAAAATAAATTTCAAATTGTGGTAAATGCATGTGATATTTGTGAACACTTTATAAGTTTTTCTAACAAAAAAGCTATAAATTCTGATAATGATTTTCCTCACCCCACTATAAACTATTTATCTTGAACATTAAATGAAGAGATATGACCCACAGATTAAATTTTACATGACATTTTTACTGCTAATTCTCATTTTTGCTACAGTCTTCATTTTATAATGGGTATATGTACAAATTCTTTAAAGACTATGAGCGAAAAATTTAAAGCTCAAACTATTTTACCTCTATTTTATTGTTCCTGTTCCACACGAAGGATTATTTCCTACTAACAAAAACTCAGTCCTTGATCAAACTTCAGTCTCCTCTGAATTCTCTTCTGGATTAGGTGTTGTCCTTTGTTCCTGAGTCCTGTTTTAGCTAGTATCCTACTAAGCCATTTTAGGGAGAATCCCACTACCCTTAATATACCTAATCAAGTTCTTTACCCTCTATCTTGTATCTAATCAAGTTACTCTTAGTAATTTTCCATCTACTGACCTCCTTATTTTTCCCATAGGCCAAATACAAATCCCCATCTTTAGTAGCTATATTCAGATTTGAGCTCCATTCTATATTGAAACTTGTCTATTCTCTTGCAGTAAGTCAAATAAAACTGGTCTTCTTGCTGTTTTTAACAAGTGTCTGGTGCAATTTTACCAATTTAGCTGCGAACAACTTGTTATTTTTTCTCTTTTAACACACAGATTAAATACCATAGAAATATTGTATTTTAAATCTCCATTAGTATTCAATTTTATAGAGAGATAGTAAAATTATTTAAGAATCAAGTTTAAATAAGAAAACATCATTATATGATCCAGATGGATGAAATGAAAGGTTTGTCTCAGTCTCTGTGATTCGTCTGTAAAGACATGGTATAAAAAGTGGCATAACAGGAATAATTTAAGAAGAAGAAGAAATATTTCATGAAATAAAACAAATGTATTAACTTAACATGGTAGAACATTTACATTATTCTCTGCATTGATCCCTGCAAGAATTTCATGTTGCTTTTATCCTGACTCAAGTAAAATTGCATAATTATCACGTGCAATTAGTTTAAGGCTTACAAGAAGCTATCACTTAATTTACTCCAATAGAAGAAACTAATGCAGGAGCACTGGCTGGCTCAGTTGGTTACGCATCCAACTCTTGATTTCCGCTCAGGTCATGATCCTCCCAGGGTCTTGAGATCAAACCCCACATTGGGCTCCATGCTGAGTGTTAAGCCTGCTTAAGATTGTCTCTCCCTTTGCCCCTCTCCCCTACTCATACTGTCACCCCCCCCCAAAAAAAAAAGAAAAGAAAGAAAGGAAGGAAGGAAAGAAGGAAGGAAGGAAGGAACTAATGCAATTACTTTGAATAAACTTTATTTTTAAACTTCGATGACACAATTTTTTTTTTTAATTTTTTTTTCAACGTTTTTTATTTACTTTCGGGACAGAGAGAGACAGAGCATAAACGGGGGAGGGGTAGAGAGAGAGGGAGACACAGAATCGGAAACAGGCTCCAGGCTTCGAGCCATCAGCCCAGAGCCTGACGCGGGGCTCGAACTCACGGACCGCGAGATCGTGACCTGGCTGAAGTCGGACGCTTAACCGACTGCGCCACCCAGGCGCCCCGATGACACAATTTTAAAACAAGTATTTTACATACCATTTTGTAAGATAAAATGTCTTAAAGATTTCAAAATAAATTCCTTATCTCTTCCTACTTTGTTTTCTTTTCTGTTTTGGCTGTTCATTAAGATATTTACATTTGTCTCTATTCAACTGCTTTTTACTTTCTAATTTTTCCTCCTCCACACACCTGTCTCTCTCCTTTCTTTTGTTAAACACAACTTCAAACCACAAAAGAAGCTGCTGAAATGCAAATGAATAAAATGTTCCAGGCAGGTGTTTTTATTTATCTAACTGCATTGAATGTCTAAAAAGTAAAAAAAAAAAAAAAAAAAAAAAAAAGGCCACACTGAGTCCCTAGATACAATAATGTTATGCAGTGTGTAATGCTACTTGTAATTTGAAAGAAACTGCCCAGCTATTACATGTTATGTCCTTTTGAAATTGTGGTAATTATGAAGAAAAAGATCTTCCATTAACCATTGATTCATCACTTAGACTGATTTACCACAGTATACTTAAATAATAGTTGTTGATATTTACCCATATAAACATATTTACCCTCATGAGATAATAGTAATTATTGAAAACATATCAGCGTTACTAATATCTCTGTAATTCTATGTCTTTTTTTCAGAATACTATGCTGAGATCTCCATATAATAAACATATGAGGGTATAGCTAAAATATTGGCAATATTTTGAAATTATGAATTAACATTATAATGTCAAAATTAATCATAAGACACAAATTAACATCAACTTCTATATTTACACTTATTCAGAATGCAAACACAGATGCTATTTATTTCTTCATATACTATAATATATACTATTATATATATTATAATATATAATATATATTTTATACTACTCTGTTCTCTCACAGACCTCCTTTGACCTCCTTTACTTTTTGTCTATTCTCATTACAGACATAGGGGACTTTCAGGACTGTGTCTCAGACCTCCATTTTTCCTTCCCCTGTGTCTCCACTGTAATGACTTTCATTAATTCCACTGACCTCAATTATCATGGCTATGATCATCACTTCCAAATTGTAATCCTTGGCTCAGGCTTTTCAGCTTTATTATTGTATATTCTATTGCCTTCCTGACACCTCTTTCCAAAAGTTTTATAGGCATCTCATCTCAACATATTCAAAATGAAATGCTTTGATAAATAGTTTTCCCTGAATTCTCCACCTGTATTGTGCTCCCCATCACAGTAAAGAAGGCATTGACTGACTGCTCCGTACATAGTAAATAGATACTGAGTGCATATATTTTGATTAGATGAATTATAGCGTAGGACTTGACTCTGGTTATCCGCCAGTTAACTGACTTCAAATCATTTCTAAAAAGTGCTTTGGGGGCGCCTGGCGGTGCAGCGGGTTAAGTGTCTGACTTCAGCTCAGGTCATGATCCCTTTCAAAGCTCATGGGTTTGAGCCCTGTGTAGGGCTCCATGCTGCCAGTTCAGAGAATGGAGCCTGCTTTGGATTCTGTGTTTCCCTTTCTCTCCCCCTGCCCCCTGCTCAAATTCTCTCTCTCTCTCTCTCAAAAAATATTTAAAAAGTGCTTTTATTGTTGTTAAATGAGAGTAAAGAAAGCCTTTCAAGGAGTCAGGAGGCATATCTGCAATGTGAGGGGCAAATAGGACTTTTGTTTTTTCCACAAGAAGCAAACTCTCGTGATGTTATTATTTGAAATGGTAAAGACCATTTCTACTGTTTGTACACGCATTACTGCTCATTTATCTGAGACTACTGGTCTCAGCATAAAAATTTTGAGCATGGAATATGTTAGAAACATAGAAATGATTTCTTATCCTAAAGTTGATAGAATTTGGAATCAGATAAATCTTGCTTTGAGTTTGTCTTCACATTAGTAGTTGTATTATCTTGAACATGTAACTATGCTTCTGAACATCGTTTTTCCTACTTCAAAAACTGGAATAACTCCTATATCTTTAGCTTAAATAGAAGGTGCTATAAGATTTCAATAAATAATGTTATGATCATAAATATGACATTACAAAAAATGGTCAATGGGAGTACTTTTGGCAGCCCAAATACATTAACAATGAGTAGCTTTAAGATAGAGACCAAGAATAACTGTTCTTTGCCATTAAAATTGGTATTAAATTTTCTATTCACTTTACATTTTGCAGAGTTGTTTATGGAAATTGTGAAATAAGATGCCATACTCAGCAGAACACTATTTATAAAAAGCCCAAAGTAAAGTGAACCAAAGGAATTGTAAAATATTTTGAAAAATCACAATGGTTTTAGCCAAAGTAGAAGAGCTGAGTGTTTTTGGATTTTCAGTGAGTGAGTGACCAGCAGGGCCTCAGATTTAGGGGGATTCACTCAAAGTGCATTTCACTGCCTGCTCTTAGTCTAAAAAATTTCATAAAGACTCTTTGGGAAACATATAAAGCATCACACAGGCTGCTCAGGTAATCTGAATACATCACACCAGTGTCTCGTTACCCCTGCTATTACGCTTGAGAAAAGAAAGAGAGACTGCAATGGAGTAAGTTACACAAGGATTATACATTAAAAAAGCATGTTTGCACATTTTGTTTTAGGTGAGATTTTGTTGTTTTTCATTTCCTTTTTCCCCCCTTCGTTCATTCGTTTGTTCGTTCGTTCGTTTGTTCCTTCCTTATCTTTATGACCTTTTTCTACGCAAGGTATTAAGTAAACAAACTACATATTAAAACTGTCACTACTAGAAATATTATTCAGAGAACAGAGTGAGAGATTTTTGCTTTTTAAACAAAACAAAACCCAGTGGGCAGTCCCAGGCGTGTAACCAATTACTTATCCACTTGTCCATATACCTTTTGTTATATGAATATTTTTCACAGTATGAATGTCTTTAAGACTCACAAAGATGCTTTTGGCAGATCATCAAGTATCTGTTCCATTGGAAAAAAAGTGATAGCTACTTATAATAGGGACACTGAAATCTCGATCACTGTACAGGAACCACTGTGCAGTACAAAAGATAATAGGCAGCAATTATTTCTGCCTTAAGTATACTAAACTTTAGGACAGCTTGGAGATTGCATGTGCAGAGTGCATTTGAGGTTTCTCATTTTAGCCACGTGCTCTGTAAACTGAGGAGGAAGTGAGGTCCCAAGTGGCAAGACAAAAAAAAAGTTTATATTCTTAGACAACCAGAGGGAAAATCTTGAAGTTAAAGAGTAAAAAAGCATCTCAATATTGAATTCTTCAATTAATTATGACATATTTGCCTCTTACATGTACTCAAATCTAGTTGTATAAATCTGTACTTCTCTACACAATCTTGTCAAGGTTAAATTTTAGGTGAATAATTTAATGTACTTATAGTTTCTCTCTCTCTCTCCCTATTAATACACACACACACACACACACACACACACAGCCACACAAAATCGTTGGACAGGCTGATGAAATCCTGTTTTAATGACTACAAGGGAGATAAGGCTTTAAAAATATAACTATTCATGAAGTCTTCAGATTCTCCTGCATAGATTGTGTCCCATTTCTCATAGCCCCCTCTGGTCATTTGCCATAGTAGACTTAGCACTTTTAAAAATAATAATGGGGTCACCAGAGCGTTTCCCAATAGCTTAATAGAATCACATTCTCTCTTTTTTCCTTCTTTTAGCAAATAATGTAGACCTAATACCCATTTCTTGGGTTCTACCTGTAAGTGATCTTTTCTAAAATATGCAAATAACTCTTTCTCCAAAAGAAGGTTGTCTGATTATGCTGTATTGCCAAAGGCAAAATAAAAAGAAAGGATCAAGTAGTTTAAGGGATTTTTAACGAATTCTGTAACTTTTGCTCAAGTTGAAATTATTCAGTTTTCTCAAATTATGAGATACCTTAACTCTTTTTCCAAAGAGGAAGTAATTCAAGGAATAATTTTTTTGGACAGCTTAACTTCATAATCAAAGAGACTGGTGGTAACCACCTTTCCTAGGCTCTGATGCAAGGCCATGGTCTGCTGGAAAGTACCAAAGAGTGATTGGAGTAAAATGTCAATCTCAAGATGCTTTTTAAAGTCTTGGTCTGCTTTTTTACTCTTTTAAAAATCAGGGCAAAATATTTATAACATATAATTTATGATTTAACTATTTTAAGGTTAAGGGTACAGTTTAATGGCATTAAGTATATTCACATTGTTGGTACAACCATAATACCATCCAAGTCCAGAACAGTTTTTATCTTTTCAAAAGAATCTCTCTACTCATTAGAAAATAAACTCCCCATAATCCCCTTTCCCTAGTCCTTGGCAACCACCATTCTACTTTTTGTTTCTATGAATTTGGCTACTCTAGGAATCTTCACATAAGTGGTGTCATAAAATATGTGTTCTTTTGTGACTGACTTGTTTAATTCAGCAAAATTTCCTTAAGGTTCATTCTTATTATAGCATGTGTCAGAATTTCTTTCCTTTTAAGCTGAATAATATTCCACAGCATTTCAATATTATATTTTGTTTATGTACTTATCTTTCAATAGATATTTTATTAAATTATAAACTAAATTTCATGGGGTGCCTGGGTGGCTCAGTGGGTTAAGCGTCCATCTTCAGCTCAGGTCACGATCTCACAACTCATGAGTTTGAGACCCGCATAGGGCTCTGTGCTGACAGCTTACAGCCCGGAGCCTTCTTCAGATTCTGTTTCTCCCTCTCTCTCTCTGTCCTTCTCCTACTCGCTCTCTCTCTCAAAAATAAATAAAAACATTAAACAAATTTTTAACCTAATTTCACAATTCTACATTTGAAATCTTGCTAAATGTGTCACACTCCTATCTCTCACATGTGCTAGCAAGACACAAAAAGTATTACTTAGACAACCAAAGGAAAATCTTGAAATTAAAGAGTAAAAAGCATTATAATATTGAACTCTTCAATTAATGTGACATATTTGCATGTTATTGGTACTCAAATCTTGTTCTATTGGCTTAACTCTGAAGCATTTCTAATTTTTAAAAGTAGAATTCTGGATAACAGAGATATAAGTAGATTATTGGGATTACTGCTCACCTTACATTGTAGTAAGGAGCATCAGAAATATTACATACAATCAACAAGATTCATTTGGGAGCAAATAATATTTATTAAATAAACACCTATTTTTTGTTGTTTGTTTCATTAGACAAATTAAATTGACTTGTCTGTCTTCTATAGGGATTTTTATGTTGCAGGATTTACACACTATATTCAGTTGTGTAAAAATTTCTAATAGGTGATATGATCTGCCTTATGAAACCTCCTTCAAGCTGGAGGGAGAGAGCAAGAGAGGTGAAATCAGGCCTGATAAATTCAGACCTATTCAGAAAGTTGCTCAGTCTCTTTAGAGGATATCTTCTTTTTAAATTTCAAGTAGTCAGTGTGTGTGTGTGTGTGTGTGTGTGTCTGTGTGTGCGTGTCTCCATTCCTCCCTCTCCCTTTCAGATGTTGATAGGAGAAGAAAACGCTGAACACTTCTAATGGAAGCAGAGGTGAGAGGTTTGGGTTTGCCTGTGACATTCTTCTTCTGGTGTCTGGAACAGGATCCTCCTGTTTGTCTAGTACATATGAAACGTGTTGGTATCTAAAGTTTGCCAATGATTACATTGTGATTGATTCTCCATGTTTCAGGCAATGATAGAAAGTCCACCGAACAGATTTCCAACACGGGGTCACTACTAAACTGACCTCCCTGCTAAGGTCTCCCACCCACATTCAGCTGGCTTCTTATTTTCCTTTAGGAACACACAGTAACTTCTCAACCCCTTCCTCATCCCACTCCTTTGGTTTAACTATACCATATTGATGCTTTTTCTTAATTGAAATCTCTTTAGACCCAAACAGAAAGTTAGGCAAAGACTTTATGACCTTGTTACTCCTCTCTACCTATAAATTTGCCTTTGGCCTGAAGAAGGGATATCAGGATACAGACTAATCTTTATCTGTTTATCCAAACTTTTTGACTTCTCCAAACACAATTCCTTGGTTGGAGAGAAGGTGGCATTTCCATTTCTGCAATTGAAAAACTATTATTAAAAATCATCCCCAAGTAAAATTTTAAATAATCCCCATCCACATTAATAGACTATTCAAGTATAATAAAGCTAAGTATACATTACTCAAAGAAGTAATGTGGAAACAAATCTACATAGTGTAATTTTTAAGGCTGATGCTTATTATTTTGATTTTTTTAAAAAATTGAATATTGGACATTAAATTTTTAAAAACAATCTTAAAAGCAAATAACTATAGCTTGTGTTCAAAGTCACTTTCTGGTTTTGGATGATCTGGTTACTTATAAAAATAAAATGAAATAAAATATATTAATACCCATATTTTTATGAATCAAAATAGAGGACCATTTTTATAGATGGCTTTTGATTACTAGAAAGTATCCTGTCCTTTAAACATGAATAAAATAACATAAAACAAATTGTGATAAAGTTCTGATGTCTGGAATGCCACCAACAGCCCTCTATTTATTTAACCTAAGGGTCGATATTTGTATGGATCCAACACTTCTCTGAAGATGGAAGCCATTCTTAATCAGTTAGGCTTTGGTGGGAATAAGCTTTCCATTGTAAAAATGTAAAGAAATGCAGCAGAGCACTAGGAAAAGAAATATCATGGTCAGACTTCTAACATTTTGGTTGACTGAAGCAGACATAGTAATTTTAAAAAATAACCAAACTAATTTTGGTCAAATAAAAACTCTGTTGTACGTTAAACCAAGTTTACATGTTTTGCTTCATTTTTTTCAAAAGCAGGCACCACATATGAAAAACAGAATGTATCTCTAAGACTTAGATGTGTCAACTTGCATTTTTTAAGTCAGATAACTATCATTTTTCTTATTTGCTGACATATTTACTTAATAGTCCTTGAGATGTATGCTCTTAGGGCAGCTTTGCTAAATGGATTTTGGTTTTATCATATTCTTTTTTCTTTTGTTCCATACTTTATATTTAAAGAATATTCCAAGTGCTTTGTATAACCAACATCCTGATTCATTGTTAAAATTATATATATACATATACATATGTATATAAATTATATACAAAACTTTATATACTTTATGTATATGTATATGTATATGTATATGTATATGTATATGCACTTAGTTTACCCCAAGGCAGCTACAATGGATTTTTTCAATATATCTCCTTAAAACAAAAAGTATAAAGCATATTACTATATGATAGCAAAGCATTCCAATTATCCTAGATAGGCAATACCAGTGGAAAGAAGTCTTTTGTTTCAGACAACAAACATACACACACACCACATACATAAAAAAAAAAAATCCTTTCTTTGAAAATTTGTTCTTGGCAAAGAATATTCCAGTAATATGCCAGTATTCAAATTAGTATGGTAGTACTGTACTTCTGTCCTTTTCCAAAGTAAGGAAAGTCTAAAAGGCTATGAAACGTATTTTGTGTAGAAGTGCATATATGTGGTAGGCAGTCTTATTTCAATGGAAATAAATGCGGATTGAATCAGATATGTAGCAACTCGAAACATAAAATTATTATGGTTACCTGGCTTTATTGAAAAATATTTCTAGAAATTACCAACCTTCTCTATGTTCCAAATTCATTACATACATACCTGAAGTTGCTAAAATTTATAAGTTCTTCTCCTCTCAGGTATTTTTAATCATTAGGCAATGCCTGCCAAATGACAGGTAGGTGCTGATGATACTATCAGGGAACAGTAGGACACACTTAGAGACTATTAGACATAACAACAACTGTTTTGCTGAGCCTGGGAAGTGCTGTCATATATTCTTTCACAAGTCCTGGTTGCAATCTTGAACCCAGGGCAATCACATCTTAGAGAAAAATTTAAATTAGAAGAAGGCAAATAAATTTTTGTCCTGGACGACAAGCTGTTGGGCAACCCTAAATAGAATATAAAGTATGAGTGAAAAATGCAAATAGATGTTGATTATTTTACTTTATTTCTTTCCCAATTCTTTTGCTTTAGGCATAGTCTCATGTGGTAAATTATTCATTGCATTTAGTTCTTACAAATTAGTAGAACGGTGGAGACTTGTAAGTCAATTTGTAGATTTTTCAGAAATAAATTCTCTTCAGAAGTGGCTGATCCCTACAGGTACAGCTTCCCCAGCAGCCTTCTCAGGTGGAAACTTTAAAAAAAAAACAAAAAAACAAACAACAAACAACAAACAAACAAAACCTCTTTTTATATGTTAGGCTTAGGCTGTTAGCTCAGTGATAGCTCATTGCTCCCCAATGATATTTCCAGATCATATTTTCTGGTCCCTTTGTCAAATACCCTTGTTTAGGAAAGATTCTTCTGTCCATTTCTTCATCTTGCCCCTCTTTTAAGCTGTCAATTATGACATCCCCTCAGTAACTGAGGACCTTAGAATATGGTTCCATTTCTCTTTCTTCATTTTTATTCTTCTTAACCTTATCTAGGTTTTCTCCAGCTTCTGATTCCCTATGTTGTAGGGCAGCATTCCATGATGATCTTTGGCTCTCAATATATATTGAAGACGTAGGCATAGGCAGGAGTTTATGACTGGTGTCCTTTGGGGTGGTCTGGTCAGAAATGGTCTTTCCTCTTATTATAAGGGGCACTACCATGTCAAAAGTTTTCATTGCGTCCTTTCAGTTTTTGGGTAAACAATCCTCCATTTGTTGGAGCAGTGTCTATCTGAATGCCAATATATTAATAGTTGAGTAGAGGAAATAAATTAAAAGTTTGGCTCTTCGGTATGCAGTTTTTATTTAGTTTTCCAGCTCCCCAACCTAACCTCTGGTCTCTGCCTGGCTTTCCCATTCAAGGGCCTCCCTAGGTCTATCTTAATGGCACCCTCTTCAGGAATTCTCCAGGAGTATGAGGAGCTTCAAGTCTGTGGCTCCACAGATTGAAGAAAGGAAACAAATGTTATAACTATTTTCCATTTAGATTTATTCACAAATTCCTTGTTTTAGCTCCTCAAGTCTCAACTTTCCATCATGACTGGTGACTTCAGCCTCTCAGGGCTCTGTTATGTGAATCCATACACTTCTTATTTCAGCAAGTACTTTACGTTTTACTCTGTCCACACCTCCATCAGTTATAGCTTCTTGGCTTTTACTTTCTTGACATAGTTTTTGTTGTCATTTACCCATGCCCCTTTTTTGTTAATTTATGTTTACAAAAAATTTATTTAAATATGATTTATTTAGTGTCGACTGGGGAGATTATAATGATATTTATGATTGATATTTGATATTTACTAAGGAACTGATCTATGGTTCAGTAAGTTTTTAATTGGAGGAAAATATTTTTATACTTTCTAGTACATTGTTTATATCACTAGAACATAAAAATATATGAACCATAAAAAGCTTATTTATGAAAATATTGATGTTTTAATAATTGTCATTATTAATGAAAATTTCTCCACATTAATAATTCTTGATACATTTAATATATAGCTTGATTCTATGTAATTTTTCAGAGTTTTCTTCTTTTGTAATTTGCCAAAAATTTCCTAAAAGTCAAGATGTAGAAATTTAAATATAATTTTCCTGCTTCCAAAATAAAATGATTTTTTATGAAAATAGAGGCATTTTATTCCTGTAAAATCTAATAGAAGGTATTCCTTCACCTTCATTTCCACACCTTTGGTGACAGCAGAAATTATAGTTTTCAATTATTTTGAAGCAAATTACAAATAAGAAGTACCATAGAAATTTTAACCCTGAATGTGGGAGAAAAAAAAAAAGCACTTTTACTTTGAATTAATGAATAACTATTATTTGATTTATCACTAAAATGTTTCATATAAGTGGTGATTTAAATAACTCTGCTTATGAATTAATTTCTTACTAAAAGCATGACTCAGCTCTTATACTTTAAGACACCCTCTATCAGTTGAAGCATTATGTCACTTACTCATCAATTCCAGATGCTAAAGATGCCACTTGTAATGAAAAGAAAAATAAAACTTTATTATCTCGATCATCATTCTTCCATTTCATAAAAAAGTAACCATGTGAAACCCAAGGCTATTTATATATTTTACAGAGGAACATATAAAGTATATCTTATACATCCAAACAATCTTTATATTACTCTCTTGGGACACATTTCTCATTAAAATGATTTAAATGTAAGGTGTTCTCCAGAAGCTATTAATATTATCTCACTTTACATATTATTTATAAAATAAGAAAGCAAACATTTTTCAATCTGGGAGGTGGATTGTTAAGAATTAGATCTCTGTGTGTGTGTTATCGGGTCCCCTGAACATTAAACTCTAGGATCTCTATAATTTTATAACCAGAAGCCAATGTTAGCCATGAATCAAGTTTAAAATCCAGCAGTGCTGAAAACAATTCTAAACGATAGCTTCATCAGAAAAGGAAAAAAAAAAAAAAAAAGATCAAGATACAGTTTTGTTACAGCTCTTGGGAACAAGAGAGAAGCAAGTTCTCGAGCCCTGAAGAGAGATGAAACAACATATTTGCCATGGATTCTTTCGGTTTCCCTTAGGAAAGAATAACTACTGTAAGCTACCCCTTTCTGGTAAGTTTTTATGGGAAGAAGTACAAATAGAGTATACCCAGAAAGGCCTGTGTAAAGTGACAGAAATTGAACTTATGTTACACTTAGGGCACTCTCATTCCTCACTTAAGGCACTTCAAGTGAAAAACTGACAGGTGAGAGCATGTCTTTGTTAGGATATAAAAATCCAATGTAATGACAAAAAGGAAACTTGCAGTATTTGCCTTACTTGAAGCAGAAATTCTTGAACATGAAAGATGAAAATTCCAGCTAATACCTCTAGCTAATTCTTAAATATTCTTGGAGACTGTAAAATGTGAGATAAAATTATTCTACGAAGTGCCTAGCTTAAAGAACAAAGAGCTTCTAAGGAAAGTTTAGGGACAGTAAAGGATACACATAATTAATAATCACCCAGATGTCACTATAGATAGTAGTCTATGGTTTTAATGATTTTAGGGTAAGCAACACAAAGATTGCCAGGCATTAATAATCATTAAAAAAGATAACTAGAGTAATGCTCCCCCTAGGTTAGGATTACAAAAGACAATCAAAGAGAATATGTTTTCTAGTGAATATATTCCATATATTTTATGTTGAAGCAGCATGTGAGAGCAGGGATGGAAGATATATAGTTTCATGTGCACTGAAAGAGAAGAGGGAAAATATATATGTTGAGTCCTAATCTGGTCCATTAAGTGAAAAGTCTCCCCAGCCAATATAATGAATCCTTTGAATAGATTAGTTTACTGTCCAGTAGGAGTTCATGTAGTAGAAAAGAAGACATTACTGTTTATAGTTCTATAATCCCAACTTCTGAATCTATTTACGCCAAACTATTGGTTTAAAAAAAAAAGAATTCTTACCATATATTCTATTTATAACATCTTTATTTCTAAGGCAAAATCCTTCCCCTAATTGAGAATAATTTTGTAAGGAAGCAGAGATTGGACAATTAAGAAAATGAAATTCTTATTTAAGTATGTTAGTGAAGGTATTCTAAGCTGTTAGTAATTTTGATAATGCTGTAAAAAGAAATATTTAAATACACATTCAAACTTTGCCTTAACAATAACTTAATGATAAAGGCAACATTATTATGATGAAATTTAATGAATACTTCACTATTAGCAATAAAACCTGAATATTATATAAAGGTGTCCCAATGTATCATCAGGCATTTTTAGGAGATGATTGGGCAATAATTTAGAGTAGAAATGATAAAAAATCAATTGCATAAATATTATTTAATTCCATATGCTTATGATCAATATAACCGGAAATCTCTTTATGCTCTTCATCTTAAGCAAATGTGTCCTTGCTACTGTTGCAGAGTAACTTCAATTTAGTTTACATATTTTAAAAGTACAGCACAACCATCAAGAAATTCTAACTAGCTCATGTTCATCCTGAATCACCAAAACAATTCTGCCTTCCAAATATTCTTAGAGTCATTGCACGAGACAATTCATTACGTGTTGGAAAAAAACAGAAATTATTCGCTTGGATGTTATTTCGCCTACTGCAGTATGGTATTTGATAATTACATAATAAAACCAAGTCTAAGTATGTGTGCACATACACTTTTCCCAATTTAACAGATCATATTTAAAGCCTGGTAACATTGAACGACAAATTACTATAACTGATTTACTAGGAACTATATAGCTCTATGAGTCAAAAAGGTAATGGTTTCACACCCAGGAGAATTTGTTTATAAATGCATTATCTCTATTCAATTGCTATTGGTCCCTATATGTTTTTTGCCATATCTTTCTATATATTAATTCAGGCCTCTGGGGACCTTGCCCCAGGCAAGAGGTAGCCAGCTTTTTCTGTCCTTCATTAAGCTCCCTATTTCTCAGTATTATTTTCCAAATTTGGCTCAGTCTCAGTCAGCTCTACCCCACTTACTAAAGAATTCTACCTGCTCCCTCCATCTCTTAGGGGAAAAGGCATTTCTGTCATCTGTGGGGGAAACCATTTATAACACAGGGGAAAAAAAAATCACTACGAAAAAGCCAGAGGGACTTTCAAAAGGCCAGTAAAAGTTTACTTTACTCATATCTCAAAAAGTAGAAAAAATAGGCTACAATTTGAATTTAGAAAAATAAATGTAGACCTCATCATAGCATTTTGAATATAACAAGGTCTTAAAATACCTGTAATGGTCCTAAGCATTTAACTCCCTGCTCTAGAAGATGTAACTATATTCTTATTTCTTTCCATTGCATTGGTTTGCTTTATGGTACTGGATATGTGTGTTAATAAAATAAATAGCCTTATTTACTAAGGTGAAACACTTTCTGTTGTCAGACTTGCCATTAATGACATTGATTTTCTACAGTAGTACCTTTGTACACTAACGCTTTCTACATTAGTAATTTTTTCAACACTAGTATTTCATAAGGTGGAGGAAATGCACCACAGATTTTGCTGAAGACTCTAATTCTTCATTGTAAAATGTAAACCACTAAATTCTCCCATAGGTTTATTCTGGTTATTTAGGGTCTGAAAACAAGGCTTGGAGCTAATCATATACATTTTGTCAGCATGATGGATTTAATGACACGAGTGCCACATGTCTCTATTTCCTGCCATGAATTTCAGTTTGGTGCGATTTCTTTTCTGATCTGTGCTCCTATAAATGCTGGCTCCAGACTGAGGAAAAGTGAATCCACTTAAGTAATTCCTGGAGTCTGAAATGTCAATGGATGAAGAAAATTATCTTACATATAAATTCATATCAAGTGCCTTATATTTTTTAATATGACTGGGATGAATTAAGGCAAATGCTTCTAATATCCCTTTTGAATAAGACAAGGCATTTGCATGAAAGATTGTGTATATCATTGTTATAAATATTTTATTTTTTATAGAATTTATTGCCAGTGGCAATCATCC
Organism: Lynx canadensis; assembly: GCF_007474595.2. Classification (NCBI taxonomy): domain Eukaryota; kingdom Metazoa; phylum Chordata; class Mammalia; order Carnivora; family Felidae; genus Lynx; species Lynx canadensis. The sequence goes on from NC_044311.2 coordinate 123,063,260, forward strand.
AAAATTTCCAAGAATATTTTTTATATCATACTGTGAGTTATCATTATGATTTTAAGTAAAAAAAAAAAAAAAAAAAAAAACAAAAAAAAAACGCACACACACACAAAGACACAAAACTGAGGTAAAAGAGATATGTTCAATGCCCAGAATGTGCCTGACTCTCGACATACAGTGTTTTACATAATCTTCACAACCCAATATGAGGTGGGTAATGTACATTTCTTACTTTGTATATCAGAAAATGGAGGCTTGCAGATACGAGGTAATATGCTGTATTTGTGCAGAGATTCCATGGAAGCCTTGGAAGGCAAACCAACATCAGTATGTTACAACTACCGTATCAAACTGCGCCAGTCGTATACACTGTCATTGCTCAGACTCATTAAACCTTTCTTCACTCACAAGAGACGGGGATGTTCGTGGAGAGTATTTCTCTTGGTTGAAAGTCCATTTGCTAATCACGAACTATTATGTGGACCTAGATATTGTCATGATATTTAAGATAGCAACTCAAGTGACTTAGGCTTTGTTGAGAGCAGCCGCTAACACCAAATGCATTTCTACATGAATACCATTCCCAGGACTGGTGAGAAAACATGCACTTTGTATACTGCCACTGTCGCTTCCTCTTTGCCATTCCACCTTGACTCAGTCTCCTTGTGGATTTTTAGGATCATCTCTGAGTTTCCCTCATCTGACACCTTTTAACCCATCTGTGCTAAAGATTTAGGTGGTTTATTGATCTGTAGCATTTTTGTTTTTAAAGTCATTTATAGAATGGCTTCTCTGTCCTTCAGTTGCCTTTTAATTGTATTTATTTATATGACAAATAGAATACAACCTTTTACCTGAATTATGATAAGGCCTTTTAGATAAGCCCTCTATCTGGTAATAAACTGTAATTTCAGCTTAATTACACCGCCCCAGTTATCTGAAAATATGCTCAGTTAGGGACTGTGTTATTTTCCACTGGTGAATTAAATTATTTCATACAATCACGTTCTTTTCATTTGTTCCGTGATACCTATGCTGCTAAGAATATTAATGGGAAAGGGGCGCCTGGGTGGCGCAGTCGGTTAAGCGTCCGACTTCAGCCAGGTCACGATCTCGCGGTCCGTGAGTTCAAGCCCCGCGTCAGGCTCTGGGCTGATGGCTCAGAGCCTGGAGCCTGTTTCCGATTCTGTGTCTCTCTCTCTCTCTGCCCCTCCCCCGTTCATGCTCTGTCTCTCTCTGTCCCAAAAATAAATAAACGTTGAAAAAAAAATTAAAAAAAAAAAGAATATTAATGGGAAAGATGGCTGATTCAAAGTGATACCAAAAGATACTTTAACAAAAGGACTATTTTCCAAAGAATTACACAAATACAAGCATGCAAGAAACTAGCAACAGTAGAGAGCTGTTACTAACCCTAGGCTAGAGGGAAAATGGGGAACAAAATAGTGCCATTAGAGAGCCCTAGATAATAGAACCATGGCAGAAAAGAAACACCCCAAAAGGAGCCTTGGCAGTAGAGGCTTGAAATCAATGTCAGAGACATATCATGATTCTTTGGCATTATGAAAGGTTCTGCTTTTCATTGGCAGCAAGAAGCTCAGAGTCTGAAGGTAAATGAGCCCAGGAAATTTTGGTTATAAATATCAGTCTCATGTGGCACAGATCAGGACAGCAAAGATGAGACTATGGATAGGAGACTAGAGTGGTAAATGTAAAATATACAAAGTAACACTTTCGTATCTACCCACCAAAATCTATTCCCCACAGAAGTAGTCACAATAATCTGTACAAAACGTAAATTGAGAGACATCCGTGTTCAAGGCCTCACAGTGGCTTCCAGTCTCAGAAAACAAACAAACAAAAAAGTTCCTTTAAATGGTCCTTTAAATGTCCTTTAAATTAACATCAAAGTGGGGTCTGTGGTCCACACACTGTCATTTACTGTGTATGACATCTTCACGAATAGAATATGTCTTTTATAACTTTTATTATCCTGTTACATTTGTTATCCTTATATTTATTGAAATTTATTTTTATTATATGACTCTAATATTAAAAAGTTGGGTTAGGGCACCTGGGTGTCTCAGTCAGTTAAGCATCCGACTTCGGCTTGGGTCACGAGTTCAAGCCCTGCGTCCGGCTCTGTGCTGACATCTCAGAGCCCGGACCCTGCCTCAGATTCTGCGTCCCCCTCTCTCTCTGCCCCTCCCCTGCTCATGCTCTGTCTCTGTCTCTCAATAATAAGTAAATGTTAATTTTTTTTTAAAGTTGGGTTGCATTTTGTAAATCTTCTACATTTATTTCAAATTTGTGTTTCTAGAAAATAATTTGTCGTTTACAAAGTATATTGGCTTGTGACAAAATGTACATTAAAAAGTCCCCCCAAAATGTTCTTTTAACCAGCTCACGTTGCTCCAGGCTCACTGGCTCCTGGATACTCCCCAAACTCCCCAAGGGCATTCCAGTCTCTAGTACATCTGCCTATAGTACTCTTGTTCCAAACATCCCTAAGGCTTAATTTTCTCACTTTAATCAGGTCACTACTGAAATATCATCTCATTAAAAAGCATTTAGAAAGCACCTTATCTATCATTAACTCTTTAAAAACTTACCCCTTTCCTTTGGCAGTTCTATCCTCTGATTTAACTTGATTTCCTTTATTTAAAGATATATTATCATTATACACACACACATATTCATAAATAAATCTATCTATCTATATATATATATATATATAAATGTACACACACATTTATATTAGTTTCCTGTTGGTGCCTATAACAAATTACAAAAGTGGCTTAAAATAACAGTGATTTTGATATGTTAATATGTTAGCCCAGGGCTTAGGATATGTACATCTTTGGGTGGCCATTAGGCTATCTACTATAATATGTACATATATATGTAAGATTATTGTTTATTTTTTACCTAAAAGATTATGATTGTGAATTTATTGTAACTTGAATTTTGTGGCATCAATACCTAGAACATTCATGGCATATTTTGCTAGTGTTTAAAGTTAGATCAATCCAAATAGACAGAGATTTGATGAGATTATATTTTATGTAGTCTGTGGGGGTGTGTGTGTGTGTGTGTCTGTATGTATCTCCCAAATAAAAGTAATGAGAGAAGCCTAAAACACAACCACACACATTTCCCTTGAACAAATGTCTCATATAATTTCTAAATATTTATCAATTAATTTCACATTCCTATTTCAAAAACAAAAAAAAGAGGTCAGCTGATAAAATAATTTAATGTCTTTTTAGATAGGTTTCAGCCTATTCAGAGGATTAATTTACTTGTAATTTAAACCATTTGTTCAAAAAATATTTTTACCAAACTCAATCAATACATCTTAATTTTTTGATGATGCTAAAATGTAATAGCCACACAGTAATTTAAAAGGCAGAGTATAAAGAATTAATATATGTATTATAGAGATCCCACTTCTTTTCCTGTACTTGTTATTTAATTGTAGGTGAAATGAGTACTAAGTTATGTATTTTCCAGTAAAGAAAATGTGGCCCTTTTTCTAAAAAGATTGTTGTGGGTACACAAGCAGATCAAAAGATCTTTTCTATTAAAGGAGCACTGGTTTTGACAGAGCATTTTTCATTAAATAGAAGCCATTTAGCAGCAGAGTTGGCATGATATTGGTGCTTACTGTCTTCCATTAATCAAATAAATTTTTGAATTTCTCAGCTACATACTGATATAAAAAGAAAACAAGTTATTTTTATGCAGAGTAGCTCTTAAACAGATTCTTCACTGAGATTCCAGATGATTACTTTTGAAGCCAATAGCAAGAGAGAACGGATAATTTTTTAAAAAGTCTATTTGCTTGCTTACATTTTGAACTTTAGCCAATTTCTAAAGTAATACCAAATATCCTTTCAGTTGGCCAACTCAAAGTCCTAAAATCTCCACATTTTTTTTCAACACTGTACACGCAATAGGTATGACAGAGTCGACTATATGTGATATTTCTGTGAATACTTGCCTTAGTAAAAACCTTTTTTTTAATTAAAAAAAATAATGTTTATTTATTTTTGAGAGAGACAGAGACAGAGTGCAAGAGGGGGAAGGGCAGAGAGAGAGGGAGACACAGAATCTGAAACAGGCTCCGGGCTCTGAGCTGTCAGCACGGAGCCTGACACGGGGCTCGAACTCATGGACCAGACCATGAGATCATGATCTGAGCCGAAGTCAGTCATTCAACTGACTGAGCCACCCAGGCGCCCCCTTAGTAAAAACCTTCAAATACTTCTATTTGTATTACCTAAAGAAATGTGTTTGTCTTTTCCTCTGCTGATTAATATACTGATACAAATTCACATATTTGTAATTACTTCACTTTTTTTTCTTATACACCTTTTCATTCTATTTTTCTGTATTTTTGTTTTTGTATTAAGGAGGATACTGATATACTAATCAACCTATGTTAACTGTTGCAATTTTTAGTAGTCAATACTCAAGCTATCACTTTATGTTAAGCTAAGAAAAAGGTTGAATTTTGGTTAATAAAATTTTTCAAAGTATATTTTTCTTTACCTCTTGAAATTCTATCAAGTAAGCCTCTCCCTTAGCTATTAAAACATTTATTGGCATTGATATTCATTTAGGAGTTCTAATAAAATACACATGGTACTGGACCAATTGACTGGAATAAGTAGTACCTGAAGCTTAATAAATGGAATGTTTTTGCAAAAATTTCGCAAAAAAAATTGGAGGTAAGGAGAACATTCATTCATTTGTTTGTTCAACAATGGCCAGACACTGTGCTAGTACAGCAGAACAAGCATGAATCAAACAGACATACACTTTGTTTTTATGGAGCTATGTCCAAGTTGGGGAGGTACCATAAACAGGAAATGTGCCTTATGTCAAGTGGGGATAACCGCTGTGGGACAGAACAAATGAGGGTAAAGGAACGGAAAGTGAGGGTAATGAGAGAATGTCCTTCCATATAAACAAGAGAAAGTCTGTCTTAGAAAGTGAGATGTAAGCGGAGGTCGGAAAGAAGTGAGAGGCACAGGTGTGCGGGCACATAGCTTTCCAGACAGAAGAAAATAAAAGGGTCACAGAAGAAAAATAATTTTCTACCTTTACGTCTTACTCCCTGGAAGAGTATTTCTTGGATATACATGATTAGGGAGATTTGTGGTAATACATAATAAGGACCACCAAGACGATTTTAGCAGAGGTGTGAAACTCATGTTAAGTTGCAGCAGAAATGACACTTTTGGGCAGAGATCAAACTCAACTGAGTAACCGTGAATGCTTGTCTGAGAAAGTCAGAGAACTTGGGTGTCTTCTCATAGGATTTTCCAGAATATAGATATGAACACTAAAGCTGCATAAGTCTGTTTCTCTGACTCTTTACGACAAGTATTACCTACACTCTCAGAAATGTACTTCCAATTCTGTTACACAGGACAAAGTTCTCACTGATGCATTTTCCCTTGAAAATGTTATTACCTGACTTATTTTATTCTTATGCCCAGTCAGAGTCTAATTATAGTGTCTCAATTTTTAAATTTTATTTAGGAAAACAGGTTTGTTAAATCAGGTTTATTCTCCTAAGTCAGGTCATACTATTCAAGACAAGACTATCTCTGATTTGACAAATTCAATTGCTATAGCTTTCAAGTTACCTTTTCCTCTTCTAACGAAAAAGAAGAAATATAAAAATATGCTGCATAAAAATCCCCAGTTTGCTGACTAACACATTATTTTTTTTCCTGTCCCTTACCTCTTATATAAAACTCTTGGAGTTATGTTGAGTCAGATAGAATTTTCTTTATCCTCAGACTATGTTCCAATGCATTCAACAAACTGTCTGGAAACCAATACATGTGCATTAATGTGTAATTGCCACATCACCCAAAGTACTTTGGTGAGTGTATACTCTAAAGCATGCATCATACAGCAATGTTTCTGGAGTGATATCATTCTCCTTGTCTCTGAATGTTGGAAGTCAGATAAAAGTTTCTGCCTATCTCCTTCTGGGGTTGAGCAAAAAATGTATAGACAACTAAAATCCAGCAAAATGTGTGGTTTTCTGTTACAAGGGTCTACCTACAGATTTGAGGTCAATCATGAGATCCTGGACTTCAGGACTATTACTATGAGAAATAGTTGAGAGGGGTTCAAGATGGTGACATAGTAAGATTCTGAACTCACTTACTTCCATGGACACTCTGAATCTACTACTACATATAGAACAACTTCCTCTGAGTAAAGAAAAAAAAAAAAAACAAACTAAAAACTAGCTGAGTGACCCTTTAACGTCAGGCAAGCGAGAGGGAAACCACATCAAAGTAGGTAGAAAATGCCCAGACACAGTCTTGCCACAAACCCCACCCCTAGCATGGCAACCCACCATCAGGAGGGAACGTAAAACCTGGAGCTTCTCCCTGAGGAGTGAAAGGTTTGAACCCCACAAACGAAACCCTAACTTTCAACATTTGCATCTGAAAGATGAGCCCACAAAACATCTACCTTTGAAAGCCAACAGGACTCACACAAACAAGACCCATAAGGCTACAGCAAACTTAGAAAAAGTTCTTAAAGGGATTGTACGTGGACGTACCCACCCCAGAGGCAGTCCTAGATTTTCTGTGAAAGAGGTTTGTTTTCTTAAAGAGTCTGCTGAGATCCTCCTGGATTAGAAGCTAGCAGGTGCCATCTTTGCACTCTCCAACCATCTCGCTCCAAGGAGGGCACTATTTTTTTTTCAAACTCTACACTTTCTAACCCTCCAGTGAATGCCATCTTTGCAGTCTCCCTCTGCCACACATTAGAGCACCATTATCTCCTGGAGAAAAGCTTTCACACAGACTTGGCAACCCTTTTTTTTATGTCCACTGCTCTGGTATTTGTCACTTCCATCTAATGGACACCACTTGATCAGTTGACTCTAGAGACCAGCAGGGCATATGCTCCTGGGTCCCACAAGACTATAACCAATAGAGAAAGAGTTCTTAACTGGCTATCATCCCCAGGGCACAGTAAGAGGCAACACCCTGAGGAGCTGAGGCTTATTATGCACAGGGTTTTAACTAAATACACATCTAAGGGCCAACAGTAATCCTTTCCAGGGGCCTCAGTGGGCAGGCACTACATATATGCTGTGCCTCTGCTAAGCTGCAATGAGAGTATATCCCCTGGAAGGAAGCTTTTACTTGTGTCTGGTGTCCTGGTTTTTACATCTGGTGCCCTAGTTTTTTGTGACTGAGTCAGGAAAACACCTTGATTGGCTCTGGTGGCCAGCAGGCCTTGTGTTCCTGGGTCCCATGGGTGGGACTATAAAAAACAGAGATTGCTTTTAGCTGGCTATTAATCCCAGGGCCCAGTGCAAATAGCACTAAAACAAGCCCCAGTCTATGAAAGAGGCCGGTCTGCTTATCATGGAGATTTGACTTGCTGGGCAGATTTCTGGCTTATATCCATCTAGGGGCCTATTTTGATGCTCTCCAGAACAGAGGACCCTCCATCTGCCTCACTCCAGGCCACTGGTATCTACCAAAAAAGAAGGTGTACATTTGCTTAGAGCCTTGATTTTTCTAACTGCCACCCAGGAGGACACTTCTAGATCACCTGGCTCTGGCGACCAGCAGGACTTATGCTTGCCATCACACACAAAGTATATATTGCGTGCTTTAAAAGCTGCTGCCCCAGGTTCTGGCTTTCAATCGTCCTGAATCTATGAGGTAATTGAGATCCTATTCTTTGGGACACTGGCAGGTCCTGGCACATCCTCAGCTACTGGGAACCACTAAAAATAAAATAGATTGCAAGGAAAACCACAAAGGATTGACGACAACAAAGAGCTAGGACAGTATGGAATAGTAAGGTTCATCTTCCACACAAAGCCAACCCTCCAAGAATGTGAGAGGTGACAGTTTTATCTTGTGCATAGAAACAAAAACACAGAGTCAAGGAAAATGCAGAAAAATAGGAACATGTTTCAAAGGAAAGGACAAGATAAAGGATCTGAAAATTCCTTAAAGAAACAGAGATAAGTGATTTATCTCATAAAGAGTTTAAAAAAATGATCATAAAGAGCTCACTGAGCTCAAGAGAAGAATAGATGAACACAATGGAAACTACAACAGAGATGAAAACTATAAGTACCAAATAGAAGTCACAAAGCTGAAGAATATAATAAATGAATTGATAAATACAATAAAAGCGTTCAAAGGCGGACTAGATGAAATAGAAGGATCGGTGAACGCAAAGACAGAGAAGTAAAATTCATTTAATTAGAGCAAAAACACAAGAAAAGAAAAAATGAGAAAAGAGAAAAGAGAAAAAGAAAAAAGAAGTGTGAGACTAGCTTAAGGGACTTATGGGAAATATCAAGTGGGACAACATTCACATTATAGGGATTCAAGTGGAGATGGCGGGGGGTGCATGTAATTATTTAAAGTGATAATGGCTGAAAAATTCCCTAACCTGAGAAAGGAAACAGTCATTGAGATCCAGGAGGCTCAGAGGGATGTACATAAGTGAAACCCAAAGAGATCCACACCAACCACACCAAAACACATTATACTTAAAATGTCAAAAGTTCATGACAGGAGAGAATCTTAAAAGCAGCAAGAGAAAAACAACTTGCTAAGTATAAAGGAACCCCCACTACATATCAACAGATTTTTCAGCAGAATCTTTACAGGGGGCACAGATTGGCACAATATATTCAAAGTTCTCAGGGCGCCTGGGTGTCTCAGCCAATTAAATGCTGGACTTCAGCTCAAGTCACGATCTTGCATTTCCTAAGTTCAAGCCGCGCGTCAGGCTCTGTGTTGACAGCTCGGAGCCTGGAGCCTGTTTCGGATTTGTGTGTGTGTGTGTGTGTGTCTCTCTCTCTGCCCCTCCCCCACTCATGCTCTCTCTCTCTCTCTCTCTCTCTCTCTCTCTCTCTCAAAAAACAGACATTAAAAAGAAAAAAAGAAAAAGTGTTCAAAAAAAGAACAAAGAAGAAGAAAAAACAAAAACTCTCCCAGCTAAGAATAGTCTACTTGGCAAAGTTATAATTCAGAATTATTGGATAGATAGTTTTCCAGACAAGCAAAAGCTAAAACAGTTTATCACCACTAAACTGGCCTTACATGAAATGTAGACTTGTTTAAGCTGAAACAAAGGTTGTTAATTAGTAACAGAAAAATATATGAAAGCATGTCTCACTGGTAAATCAAAATATATAATAAAATTCAGAATTATCTAATGTTGTAAAGGTGGTAGATTAATTACTTATAAAGCTAGTATGAAGATTAAGAGACAAAAATAGGAAGAATATAAGTACCATAATAAAAGGAAACATATAAGATAAAATATGTAAATTGTCACAACAAAAACATAAAATACGAGGGCTGTGAGTAAAATTGTAGAGCTTACATGCACTTAAAGTGAAGTTTTTAATTAACTAAAATAAACTTGTAAATAAAAGTTGTTATATGTAGGCCTCAGGGTGATCGCAAAAACCTATAGTAGCTACACAAAAATAAAGAGAAAAGAACCTACACCAACCACTTTGGAAAATCAACAAATCACAACAAGAACAAGAGAAGAAGAAAGGAACAGAAAAATTACACAATAGCCAGAAAACAATTAACAAAATGACAATGAGTATATACCTATCAATAATTATTTAAGTGTTAATGGATTAAGTTAAATTCCCCAATCAAAAGACATAGAGTGGCTGAATGGATTAAAACAAAAACAAAACCAAGATCCACCTGTATGCTACCTATAGGAGACTCACTTCACATGTAAGGATATACTTGAACTGGATGTTCAAGGATGGAAAAAAAATATTTTATGCAAATAAAACCAAAAGAAAGCCAGGGTGGCTATACCTTAAATCAGAATTTAAAACAAGGAATGCAATAAGAGACAAAGAAGATCGTCACATAATGTTAAGGGGTCAATGCAACAAGAAGGTATGATATTTGTAAATATTTATGCACCCAACATAGAAGCACTTGAATATATAAAGCAAATATTAATAGACCTAATAGGAGAAATAGATAGCAATGCAATAAGTAGTAGCAGACTTTAGTATCCTACTTTCATCAATGCGTTGGTCATCCAGACAAAAAATCAGTAAGGGAACATAAGCCTTAAACCACACATTAGACCAGAGAGCCTAGTATAGCTCCAGAAAATTCCATCCAGAAGCAAGAGAATATACATTCTTCTCAGAAGTACATGGAACATTCTCTAGGATAGACCATACATTAGGCCACAAAACAAGTCTTAATAAAATCAGGAGGTCTGTAATCATATTCAGCATCTTTCCTAACCACAATGACATGAAAGTAGAAATTACACAAACTAGAAAAATCACAAATGCGTACAAATTGAACAACATGCTAATATGCAATCACTGGGTTAAAGAAGGAATCAAATAGAAATAAAAAAATACTTTCAGAAAAATAGAAACAGATGAGAAAATTTATGGAATGCAGCAAAAGCAGTTGCAGGAGGGAAGTACATAGTGATAAATGTCTACACAAAACAAAAACCAAACAGAAAAAAACTGAAACAAACATCTAACTTTACACATCATAGAACCAGAAAAAGAACAAATGAAACCCAAAGTTAGTAGAACAAGGAAAATAACAAAGATCAGAGCAGGAATAACTGAAATAGAGGTTAAAATTGCAATAGAAATGATCAATGAAACTAATAACTGGCTTTTTGAAAAGATAAACACAATTGGCAAACCTTTAGCGAGATACACCATGAAAAAAAAAAACCAGAAATTAACTAAAAATATCTGAGAGAGGATGTATTACCACTGATTCTACAGAAATGGAAAGGATTATAATTGACAACTATGAAAAAATATACATCAACAAATTAAATAACCTAGAAAAAATTAGATAAGTATCTGGATACATAAAACTTACTAAAAGTGAAGTATAAAGAAATATAAAATCTTAATATATAACTGACTAATAAGATTGAATCAGTTATCATAAACATCCAAACAAACAAAAAGTTCAGGACTGAACTCTTTCACTGGCAAATCTTATCAAACTTTTAAAGAACTAATACCAGTTCTTCTCAGACTCATCCAAAGAATAGAAAACTCTTCCAAAGCCATTTTATGAGGCCAGAATTACCTGGACTGACACCAAAACCAGTCAAATATGCCACAAAATAAGACCATTACAGGGCAATATTCCTAATGAACATAGATGCAAAAATTCTCAATAAGAGCAAACTGAATTAAGCAATATAATAAAAGGATCATACACCATGATCAAGTGTGGGATACAATTCCAGGGATGCAAGGATAGGTCAACATCCACAAATCAATCAGCATGAAATACCACATTTACAAACTCATGACTCATGAGTTTGAGCCCTGCATTGGTCTCTGTTGTCAATACAGAACCCATTTTGGATCCTCTGCACTCCTCTCTCTGTGCCCCTGCCCTGCTTTGCACTCTTTATATCTCTCAAAAATAAATCAACATTAAAAAAAAAGAAAACGTGGTATAATATATTCAGAGTGGAGTATTATTCAGCCACAAAAAAGGAAATCTTGCCATATGTGACAACATGGATAGACCTGAGGGTAGTACGTTAAGTAAATTAAGTCAGACAGGGAAAGACATACAATGTACAAGCTCACTTATACGTTAAATCTGGGGGGAAGAAAAAAACAAAAGGCCAACAATGACACCAAAATGAGCTCATGGTTACAGAAGACAGATTCATGGTTGCCAAGGCATGGGGGAGGGGAAGCAAATGAATGAAGGGTGGGTTAAAAGTACAAACTTCCAGGTATGAAATAAATGAGTCATGGGGATGTAACATGCAACAAGTTGACCAAAGTCAATAATACTGTGTTGTATATTTCAAAGTTGCTAAGGAAGTAAATTTTTCTTGTGATGAAAACTTTCATTAAGATTTCTTAAAATTTAATATGCATGGTTATGAATGTTAACTAGAATTACTGTGATGATAATTTCCCAGTACATACAAGTATCAAATCATTATTTTAAACACCTGAAACTAATATATATGTCAGTATATCTATATTAAAAAAATTATAATTAGATGCCAACTTTGACTACTCTTGAGAAGGAGGTGAGTGTATTTTGTGCACATGAGAAATGTGACTAAGAGTAACACACAGAAAATAGTGTGGAAAAAAAATTGATCTTGAGTCTCTATTTCTCATTACTCTATACCTTTACCATATGAGCTCACACTTTCTCTCATCAGAGGCAAAGTATACTTCCACACCCTTGACTTTTGTTTTGCCAATATTAATTTATTTGGCAGTTGGGTGATCAGTGGGCTTTCCAATAAATAAGAACTTCGGAATAAGATGAATGTGAAAACAATGAGTGCAAAATGACACAAGATATACTCAGGAAACTTTTTTCTCACTTAGCCGCATAATGTGAATATATCTATATCTATATCTATATCTATATATCTATATATATCATCTATCTATAATCTATATCATCTCTACCTCTCTGTATTTATTATGCATATATATATATATATATATATATATAACATGTAAATATCATTGTTATAAAATGTCAACATGTGTTTTAACAAAAGGTTTGGAATGGGCATGTTTAATGGGGCTCAACTTGCACTTTCCCCATCATGTTAAAACAAACAAAACTTTATCTGACCAGACAGACATCTGAAGGCCTGGACCTAACCTGTAGCTTAGATCCACCCCTAGTCAAACCTATCCAAAATTTACTAACCCATATGACTGCACGTGAATGAATGAATGAGAACAGATTTTGCTTTTTTTAAAAACCACTGAGTTTTGAGATGGTTAGTTAAGCAGCATTATTAGAATAATGATTAACTGGCAGGGTGCCTGGGTGGCTCAGTTGATTAAGCAACCGATCATTGGTTTCTTCTCAGGTCATGATCTCATGGCTGGTGGGATTGAGCCCAGATTCAGGCTCGTGCTGACAACACAGAGTCTGTTTGCAATTCTTTCTACCTCTCGCTCTCTGCCCCTCCCCCACTTGCTCTCACGCTCTCTCTCCCTCTCTTTCTCTCTCTCTCAAAATAAAATTAAAAAAAAAATTAACAGTCAAAATACATAAAATAATTTAGATCATAGTAGGAGCCCAATAAATACTTTCACTTCACTATATTAATTGCCTGTTATCTAACAATAGGATATGAGAAAATGAAATATTTTCTAAGAATCATAATATCGAGTGGCCAAAATTTATATTGCTAGCTGTTTTGTAAACTACATATATTTTCCCCTAAAATATGTACTTTATGTATTTCACCTACAGTTATACACTTGAATAACTGTTTTTTTAATATAACAGGATTTAGAAAAACATAATCTGCTTATATATGTATAAAATATTGTATGATTTGGTGAGAAAAAAAATCTCCTGAGTGAACTTTGTTTCAATGTGTCCTATTCCAAAGTTTCTCTTCATTGGCAAAGTCTTCAATGAGTAAAGTTTAACTCTTAAAATATCATAGATAATTTTGATACCTGCTTATTTAATTAAATCCAGTATTTATTGAGATCTTACGTTCATTACATAATGCATATGAAACCATGTACCATGTTTATGTATTATTACTGATATCCAGCATCACCCTAGAAAAGGATCTGAGGCAGCTTCCAGCAATGCATGTTTAAAAATACATTTAAAAAATAAACAGGAAAAATAGAAGACTACTAACAATAGAAAAAGTAATTTGAACCATATGTAAGCTTGTTAAGCATATGTATATTAAGTACTATATCATTGAAAGAAGCTATGAATTTGTTTTTGAGTTTCTTAGTAGCTAGAATGAAGTTATGGAATGTTATATGAATGACAGAAGGATTCATAATATGCCTCAATTTTGTTAGGAAAAACACAGCCTTGCTGGTACTAACAAGTAAGAAAGTAAGAAGTTTCTCCTATGAGCCTTTGTAAATAGGTCATTCCGCACCAATGTGAACAATGGTCTCAAAATTACCCTTACTACAAATGCGATAATGATTTCTTATGGCTGAATGCTAAAATGAGACTTAATGTAAATTCAAGGCATGATGCAAAAGTCAATACATTTGATTCTATATGGAATTAATTTTATTTAAATACAGAAATATTTTCTAGATATATAAAATTATAAAATTCAGAAATGATGGACCACAGATATTTGAGATCAGTATCATGGATATTTTTCATGACTTCAATTTTTTTGAAACTTGATAAGAAAAAAAAATGATGTTCTTTGTGCAAACCTGAGGTGAGGGAAATATATATGTATTGTTGATGTGCTCATTCAACAAATATTTATTAAATACTGTATTTGTAGTATTTAAAAACAAAGCCTATCTTGGAATGTATTGCCCTGACACTAATGTGTATGTTCAGTTACTATACTACCAAAGGGCTAAATAATTTATATACAGTTTAAGTGCACTGACCATTTATCAAAAAGCATTCACATTCGTAATGTATACCTTTCCGTGTAAGTTTTACTTTTCTTCCATACACATAAAAACTGTGTCTTTCACTTTTCAGAAGTATTTACTTCTTGTATGTAACACACAGCAACAGCAAGAAAAATAACTACATTATCCTATTCTTAGCTTTGTGGGCAAGTGATTGTGTTTAATTGTGTTTTTTAGCTCAAACACTAGAAACAGAGCCAGGTTGTTAGACACGGAAGATTGCTTAGTACAGTTTTGTCCCCAACGGGGGTCTCAGAAGACCTTGTTGCCAGGAAACACAGAGCCAAGGGTACCACAACAGACACAGGATGGGTATAGCTGCTTTCCGTGGAACTTTCCACATCTTTAATTGCTCCATGAAGTCTATGTTACATGTTTATCTGTTCCCATCGCTGCAGCCTCTGCTTGTTTTCTCTTTATCTTCATAGTTTCCTGATGCATTTTATTGATCTGATGGGTGTTTTATAATCAATTCTATCATTTCTATTTTCCTATATTAATTCACACATTGTAATTAATCTGCTCCCTACCAGATATCTTAAAATAAAACTTTCATTCACATTGAGTTTTGTTTTCTCTATTGGAGTATTTAGAAAGATTATATATATTCTTTTTTTTTTTTAATTTTTTTTTTCCAACGTTTATTTATTTTTGGGACAGAGAGAGACAGAGCATGAACGGGGGAGGGGCAGAGAGAGAGGGAGACACAGAATCGGAAACAAGCTCCAGGCTCTGAGCCATCAGCCCAGAGCCCGACGCGGGGCTCGAACTCACGGACCGCGAGATCATGACCTGGCTGAAGTCGGACGCTTAACCGACTGCGCCACCCAGGCGCCCCAGTATATTCTATGTTAATTTTAAATACCTGAGTCTAAATAAACAGATCCCTTTGACCAAATTTTCTTTCTTGCAGTAACTAAAATACTACAAAGTGGAGTCATTCACAGATTTTTTGACAGCTTGAGTATATTTGCAGATGGTGGGTAATCACTATTCCCTTTAAAATTTCGTTTTATAAAGATGATAATTAAGAATTATTTTCCTAGCGTTAAATAGTGTATACATGTAACTGCAAGTTAAGAAAAGAAAGGCAAAAAGGTTTGGAAGACAAATTTGTATCTGCGAGACAGTGACAAGAAAAAATTACCTATAGCAATGCCTGTGATACCAACAGCATCATGCTAATTGGTTGTTTTTGAACAAAATAATTTAATGTATCTTTGACGAGAGGAAATTATGTCCTTTTATGTTCAAGTAAATAATTTATTAGAGTGCTAGACCAGCCAAAATACTATTTTAACAACCCAGCGACTCACATTTTATGTAATAAACGATATAATGAATACAAAACCTCTCAAAATAAATATGAATTATTTTATGCCTCTGAGGATTCTTTTACTCAAAAATATGGAGTTATTACAGAAAAAATTGTAAAAATTACCCAATTTTTACAACATGCATATACTTCTACAACTATTAATTTATATTGATATAATTAGATATAAAATAAATCCAAAATATTTTACTACCAAAATCCAATTAAAATTCAAATTTTATTAAAAATTAAAGTTTATAGCCTAATGATTAAATTATTTTAATATTATCCATTACAATTATTTGACTAAGGGCACTATCTTACAAAAACTAAAACAGTATATTTTTAGAAACTAAAAATTATTAAATGCAACATGGCATTCATAGTATAAAATCTAATGTTTACCTTAGAAAGATGCAATAAAGAAGTTTTAGCAATACAATATTTGTACTCTTTGATTTACTTTTGCATGCTAATGACCAGAAAGAAATCTTTCAAGTAAAAGCCTTCAATTGCTACATGCCTACAATGATCATGCGTTTTTATCTAACCATATGAGTTGAAGAAAGATTTTATTTTTATTGAATTATTTTTATAAAGGTAACTAGTTTTATAAGTCTACTAGGAAAGGGCATTGGTACTGAATTGATGTAGAAACCATGGTAATGCTTGAAAAGGTTCAAAGGTCTTTTGAAGATAATAGTTAAAACTGTTAAAACAAAATGAGAATTTTCATGTGTTGCAGTTACTAAGGAAATGCAAATGTACCCAATATGTAATGGATTAGGTTGTCAATAATAAGCTTTGGATGATAAGTTCAAATCATAGCATAATTTATCATACATTTGGAAAAAAATAAATCTGGGATGACCATCATCAGAGTTAGTTCTATACAAAGATTTGCTGTCATTGGTATACAAGTAGGCCATCACAGAGCCATAAACATGTTTATGTGAGGCCCCTGCCCACTGAATAAGTAGACAAACACATATATACACACACATACACAGAGCCAGACTGAGTTAAAAAGGGAAAATCTGTGAAATGAAGGCGCCGCAATTTGAGACATGGCATGCCATCTGTTCTGATGCAAGAGCATCCTTCCATGAAAGCTAGCATGTGACAGACATTAATGTTTACTTTGAGTCAAGTGTGTGTTACCTTGTTGGCCTAGGCCTAGCCTTACTTTGTATGGGCCTCTGCATGTCAGAAGTCAAAACTATGGTCCTTAACATGTTTCTGTGTAAAAACTATGTAGTCTTACATTCATGACACCTATTTTCCACATTAGCAGACAGAGATCTATCTGACAAAGATACTTTACACATTTCCAAGAGGTAGTTGGTTATTGGTTCTGGCTTATGTAGACTAGATGCTTGATTATGCTGAAAAGGTCACACTTTATACTATATAGGAAGCATCCCACTGTTGCTCTTATGGAATGACCAGTTTGTTTATGTTATGACTGATCTGTACCTTGTTTCTTAGACCTTTAGTAAAAAAATTCTTTGGATATTATTTCTCAGGCTTCTTTATGGTTTTTAGTTATTTTGTTGTTTTCTTAGACCACAACTTTCTGATGTATGCAGTACTCATACCTACATTTCTGCAATGTCATGCCATTTGTGGGTTGTCATTAAGCAAGAGAATCTTTTTTAGCCTCTTGGCTTCTGATAGAGGAACAGATGGCTTAGAATCAGAAAAAAAGAAAAACACAATAGAATAAAGAAGATGCAAAAGTAGACAAAAATGTTAAGTACATGTTGAAATTCTAGCCCTTTAAGGAAGCCTGCTGTCAAGTTCATGACTGGCTAAACCTCCAGCTGTACGTTTTTAGGGTAGAAATCCCAAATTTAAATGATTGTAGCTGAGCATGAAGATGTTCAGTTTTAGATAAGCAATCACTTAAAATTCTGCACTTCTCTGCAGTTACTCATTCATGCCAGTCTTTCATGAGGCAGTCCTCAAGTATCATGAATTTAGAAGTCTTAAAGGACATTCCCTGATACCAGCAAAGTCAGGCAAATTTAAATTCATGCTACTGAATGAGACAAAGAAATTTGGGGAAGCCTTCAATCACTTTTGTTTCTAGGGATAAAGAAGGAATTGATAAAATAATTTAGAGAAATTTTAAAACTCCTAAGTAGGTATTCCTTATATGAAACAAAAATGATTTGCATACTTCTCAATTTGAAATGTTGAAAACATTTAATTTTACTTGGTCCTTACATTTATGGGATGATTTCATTGGAATTAGAGTGAAACAGATTTGGATATGATTTATTGTAACTCTATTAGAAAATGCAGAAGCTGAGAACATTGAAATAAGATGAGGGGAGGAAATTCCCATGTTCTTTAAGGATTCCAAAATGCCTGGAAAGTCTCAGGCTGAGTCTAAAATAATTTAAAGCATAATGGCCTCTGGCAAAAGAAAATATAAGAGCAGAAGGAGATGTCAAGTTTTGAAAGAGTACAGTCAGGGGAAGACACTGATCTTGATTCCATCGCATCCAATGGGAAGCTCCAAGTCTGCCTTGTCAAACTATAGGTTGATTAACTTGCACTGCTTTTCAGATCATGGGATCTGCAGATGTCTCAACTGGGCTATCTTTTCCTACTTAAAATATTTCACCAAGAATTATGTATCTAGAAATTTAAGCATTAGCTATTAGGAGTTTTCTCTTAACATGGTCTTCTGAAACAACAAACTTCGATAATCCCAAATCTTGTGAATTGGCTCAAATCTTTTTTATTATCTTGAGGATGACATTGGGAAATACGAATGGATAGTCCTCCATACCATCTATCCCCTGTCTTAGGGCTCTCCTCTGAATAGTAACATATATGTCTTTAATTTTCCCTAAATTTTTTTCCCACTAAACACAAAATTAATGGTATTCTTAGCTTTAAGATAAAACCTATAATCCATGTATAAGAAAGGGAGATTTTGATAGAATCTTCTTTCAAAACTCCAGTTCTCCCTCCTCCATTTCCATTTTGCTTAAATAAACACTTCTCTTCTCCTCCATTCTAAATACAGACTTCTTTTTGTTTGTTTGTTAGAAAAAGAAAGACAACATTAGATGTTTAAAAGGGTCTATAAAAGTGTTTCTCTACCTGGTCCACATACCTATCCCAAGTTAAATCCAGAAGTTTGGTGATATTAAACATCTGGATACAATTAGTAATTTGAGAATAATATTATCTGTAACAAATTTCCTGATAGTTTGAGAAGTGTTTTCTCCCAGAGATTCCCACTTTGGCATGGCATAAGAACAGTAGAATAGGCATAGCTCAGGGGTACTTCAAGGGTAGCATAGCCATTCTTCTAGTGGTCCTGGAAAAGTCCTATGAGACATGGCAGAGATAGAAAGGCAGACCATTTAAGCGGGCTGTACATTCAGGTCTAGAAGAAAACTCTGAATTGCCACTTTAAATGTGAAGTGACTGAAGAAACAAGGAATTTGCTAATAATGATATTTACTGCCAATATGCAGAGAAGAGCTCAGTGCATATTCAGAAATCAAGATAAATTATAGAAAAATATCTTACATCTGAATATGTGATTTGAAACTTTATATGGTAGTTTAATCTCATTATATTTTTGATGCTATTGTTTAAGTTAAATGAGTCTTTTCCTATTCATTTTTATTTCTTCTTAATGGTTTATTTCCACAGGAAATATAAAAAGTGATACTAGATTGTCAATTAAGAGAATGGGCTAGTCTTCAAGGAGATTGGAAATATTTCTTTCCCTTGTTACGTATGCATTGGTCTCCATGAATTTCAAAATTTATCTATCACATTTTAAATACATTATTTAATCAAAGCCTTCATTGGTAAGGAAAGAGTATAATGTGAAGAGTAACTATTAGTCTTCTAGGTAACTCTGGAAAACAAGAAGTCAAACTGCCTTCTCAGAATAAAAATAAGAGTGACCCTAGAAAGAGTTCAGGAAAATCAATGGAAAAATGTAATTGTGTTTACAGAATAGTTTATAGATTCTATGGGAGATAAGAAGGTACAATTTTTCTTCCATATACATAATCATATTATATTATCCAATTTCCCTGAGCTACAAATGGAGTAGGTTACACTTGGGGCAATTTATCAATGTAAGGTCCTCCACTGTAATTTAATATTGAAAATGATAGAAAAGATTGTTTTGAATATCACTTTAAGTTTTTGCTTTTTAAAATACAGAACAGATAGAACTTTTTTTCACTTACTTTCAAATACAGAAAAGGAACATTACTTGTATTTCATTGATAATTTCCTTATATTATTGAAATTGAAAAATTTTGTGATTTGTTTGATTTTACAGGTATAATTTTTTCTTGATCAAATTTTCTCAATCTACAGTGTTTCTTCTACATCAATGCTTATCTAAACAGTAAAGTTATAAATTACTAGAAAAATATTAGATAATATTAGCTGAGAATGTGCCAATCGTCAGCCTTGTTTATAAATTCCCTAGAACCATGCAAATAATTTCTCGAATGAATCTCATCTTGTAATTCAGTGCTAACCATGGTTCTATGCAGATTCTAGTGTCTTAATGGTTAGAGTGAGCCAGTATACTACAATATGGTAAAGTTTAGAAACAAAAAGATGAATAAAATAGGCAATGTCCACACACTCTTCCCAACTCTTAAGAGAAATGAATGTATTTTTTTGTTCATTGTTATATGTCATGTTTTTAGCACACATCTGGTACAATTTGAATATTCAGTACAATTTTTTTTAATTATGGAAATCTGACTGTTCTTTATCAGTTATGAGCTATACATTTAAAAAATACTCTAACAACTTTAAATCACTGACAGGTTACAGTAAAGATAGGGCCATTACTGTTTATTATTATTGTTATTGCATGCAGAATAGGTATCAGTAGCTTAGAATTTCATAATGGAAATAATAATGGTATTCTATTAAAACTGCTGCATCATATACATCTATGAAGGTACACAGCATAACTCTTGCTAAAAATAAACTTTGATAACTCTGATAAATGTTTTGATAGATTAAAGCTTTAACTTTTAAAAAATCTATTTATTTTACTGATACTATCTCATTCCTATCTCATACACCCCTATGTATATGCATGACTAAAATAATCTATAAAATATCTATAAATTTATTCTCAATAATAATAAAACTAAAAATTTTAAATGAAAAACAAGACAGGTCTTTGACTTTTAAGAAAATGCCATCTCTTACAGATTTACTAAGTAATAATAAATAATTATACTACCTTGTAAAATATAACAGAATACCCAAAAAGGGATGATAACCACAGAACTAAAATTAGAAGAAAAAATAAATTAAAAACATATGGTAAAACTGAATAAAAATTTCTACCAAGAGCATTAACATTATAAAGAAATATATTTTTTTCCTCCAAGCCCTAAAATAATGGGGACCTCAGGAGAGGAATGTTGAGTCAGTATTCTTATCCATTTGTAACTCTGAGAAAAATAAAGTACCAGAGACCATCAGTCAACTCTCATAATTCCAGAACCAGTCACCACCAAGGTTGTACATTTTCTTCTTTTTTCCTTCTGTGTGTATTCAGTCAATAAAGTTTTCACATTCCAAATTACAAGAAGAAGAAATAGGAGAAGAAGGAAGAAGATGGGGAGGGAATAGTGTAACACTTTAGAATGTTTTCTCATCTAAATAAAATGTCTGCAAAATAAGAAATTGGGAACTTATATCTTATTTGGAAATAAAATGTAAGACAACAAAAGCAGGGAAGCCTAGAGGAGATAGTTAAATACTACTTTAAGATTCTTATAATAATGTTTGAAATAGACTGTAAGTAAAAGATATTTAATAGACCAAAAAGGAAGTTATGTATTGAATTATATATATAATGTATTGAAGAATAAATGTGGTAAATTATATGCAATTATAAAATGTGGCAAATTAACTTAAAAGAAATCTGTAAAGTATGGAAAAATAAATAATAATAAATGAAATTAAAAGAAACTAGAGGAAGATGGCAGCACAGGAAGACACTGAGCTTACCTTGACCTACTGATAGCTTACATTTTACCCACATCTGCCTAAATAACCCAGAAAATTGCCAGATGCCTAGCAGAATGGACTCTCTGGAGCCAAGTGTAGACAAGAGGCCCATGGAAGAGGGTAGGAAGGGCAGAGAGGCGGTGCATGCTACATGGACTGGCGGGAGGGAGCCGGGGCGGTAGAGGGGCAGCCTGCCGGCAAGGCAGAGCCCCACAGTCTGACTTGCAAAAGCGGAGGGGCCAGACTGAGTGAATTCTGACAGCCAGCGGGACTGAACATCTGAATGTTATAAGTCAACAGCTCTGCTCGGAGAGTGGGAGGGCTAGAGGACAACGGGAGGGAGAGTGTTGAGCCCTGGAGGATGAGCTCAGCTTGGCTGAGGCCCTGGCCAGCACCATATCCCTCTCGCAACCCCCAGCTGAAATCCCAAAGGGAACCAGTTCCCATCACTGAACTTGCTTACACCACACAAATGCCCAACACTGTGCTTCTGTGGATCCATCCCTCCAACAGGCCTGCCTCCCTCCCAGTGCTGCAGGGCTCCTCCCACAGAGGACCACCAAGGGCAAAGCTAGCTAAAACTTCCCCTCCCACCCCTGTGGACCTTGCAGATCCACCCCAGCTAATACTCCCTTGGCCAGATCCCAGCAAAACAGCACCACAAGCATGGCAGGGTATAAGTGGCCCAGACAGGGCCACACCACTGCACAGTGAGTCCTGCCCTGGGAGAGGGGAAGATAAGGTACACACCAGTCTGACAGCAGTGGGCTGGGGACAGACATCAGGTCTGACTGTGGCCCCGCCCACCAACACAAGTTATTCCTGATACTACAAGGGAAGTGTCCTGCAGTTTGGAGCCATTGCAGAAAATACCCAAAATGACAAAATGGAAGAATTCTCCTCAAAAGAATCTCCAGGAAGTAGTGACAGCTAACAAATTGATCAAAAACGATTTAAGCAATATAACAGAACAAGAATTTAGAATGATAGTGATAAAATTAATTGCTGGGCTTGAAAAAAGCATAGAGGACAACAGAGAATCTATTGCTACAGAGATCAAGGGACTAAGAAATAGTCATGAGGAGCTAAAAAATGCTATAAATGAGGTGCAAAATAAAATGGAGGTGGCCATAGCACGGATTGAAGAGGCAAAGGAGAGAAGATGTGAATTAGAAGATAAAACTATGGAAAAAGAGGAAGCTGAGAAAAAGAAAGATGAAAAAAATCCAGGAGTATGCGGGGAGAATTAGAGGACTAAGTGATGCAATCAAATGGAATAATATCTGTATCACAGGAATTCCAGAAGAAGAAGAGAGAGAGAAATGGGCTGAAGGTGTACTTGGACAAATCATAGCTGAGAACTTCCCTGATCTGGGGAAGGAAAAAGGGATTGAAATCCAAGAGGCACAGAGAACTCCCTTCAGACCTAACTTGAATCGATCTTCTGTATGACATTTCATAGTGAAACTGGCAAAATACAAGGATAAAGCAGCTAGGGATAAACACGCTCTGACATATAAAGGGAGACCGATACGACTAGTGACAGACCTATCTACTGAAACTTGGCAGGCCAGAAAGGAATGGCAGGAAATCTTCACGGTGATGAACAGAAAAAATATGCAGCCGAGAATCCTTTATCCAGCAAGTCTGTCATTTAGAATAGAAGGAGACATAAAGGTCTTCCCAAACAAACAAAAACTGAAGGAATTCATCACCACTAAACCAGTGCTACAAGAGATCCTAAGGGGGAATCCTGTGACACAAAGTACCAGAGACATCGCTATAAGCATGAAACCTACGGACATCACAATGACTCTAAACCCGTATCTTTCTATAATAACACTGAATGTAAATGGATTAAATGCGCCAACCAAAAGACATAGGGTATCA
Source organism: Lynx canadensis (assembly GCF_007474595.2). NCBI lineage: Eukaryota > Metazoa > Chordata > Mammalia > Carnivora > Felidae > Lynx > Lynx canadensis. Next base: position 123,086,965 of record NC_044311.2, read on the forward strand.
GAATGGATAAAAAAACAAGACCCATATCTTTGCTGTCTACAAGAGACTCATTTTAGACCTGAGGACACCTTCAGATTGAAAGTGAGGGGATGGAGAACTATCTATCATGCTACTGGAAGTAAAAGAAAGCTGGAGTAACCATACTTATATCAGACAAACTAGACTTTAAATTAAAGTCTGTAACAAGAGATGAAAAAGGGAATTATATAATAATTACAGGGTCTATCCATCAGGAAGAGCTAACAATTTTAAATGTCTATGCGCTGAATACAGGAGCCCCCAAAAATATAAAACAATCAATCACAAACATAAGCAACCTTATTGAATAAAAATGTGGTAATTGCAGGGGACTTTAATAATACACTTACAACAATGGATAGATCATCTAGACAGAGGATCAATAAAGAAACAAGGGCCCTGAATGAGACATTGGATCAGATGGACTTGACAGAGATATTTAGAACTCTGCATCCCAAAGCAACACAATATACTTTCTTCTCAAGTGCACATGGAACATTCTCCAAGATAGATCATATACTGGGTCACAAAACAGCCCTTCATACGTATACAAGAATTGAAATCATACCATGCATACTTTCAGATGACAATGCTATGAAGCTTGAAATCAACCACAGGAAAAAGTCTGGAAAACCTCCAAAAGCATGGAGGTTAAAGAACACGCTACAAAACAATGAATGGGTCAACCAGGAAATTAGAGAAGAAATTAAAAAAAAATATACGGAAACAAATGAAAATGAAAATACAACAATCCAAATGCTTTGGGATGCAGCGAAGGCAGTCCTGAGAGGAAAAGACATTGCAGTCCAGGCCTATCTCAAGAAACAAGAAAAATCCCAAATACAAAATCTAACAGCACACCTAAAGGAAATAGAAGCAGAACAGCAAAGACACCCCAAACCCATCAGAGGAAGAGAAATAATAAAGATCAGAGCAAAAATAAACAATTTAGAATCTAAAAAAACAGTAGAGCAGATCAATGAAACTGAGAGTTATTTTTTTTTAAATAAAGAAAATTGATGAACCTCTAGCCAGGCTTCTCAAAAAGAAAAGGGAGATGACCCAAATAGATAAAGTCATGAATGAAAATGGAATTATTACAACCAATCCCTCAGAAATACAAGCAATTATCAGGGAATACTATGAAAAATTATATGCCAACAAACTGGACAACCTGGAAGAAATGGACAAATTCCTACGCACACAAACTGTTCCAAATCTCAAGCAGGAAGAAATAGAAAACTTAAACAGACCCATAACCAGCAAAGAAATTGAATCAGTTGTCAAAAATCTCCCAACAAATAAGAGTCCAGGACCAGATGGCTTTCCTGGGGCATTCTACCAGACATTAAAAGCAGAGATAATACCTTTCCTTCTCAAGCTGTTTCCAAAAATAGAAAGGGAAGGAAAACTTCCAGTCTCATTCTATGAAGCCAGCATCACTTTGCTTCGTAAACCAGACAGAGACCCAGCAAAAAAAGAGAACTACAGGCCAATATCCCTGATGAATATGGATGCAAAAATTCTCAACAAAATACTAGCAAATCGAATTTGGCAGAATATAAAAAGAATTATTCACCATGATCAAGTGGGATTCATTCCTGGGATGCAGGGCTGGTTCAACATTCACAAACCAGTCAATGTGATACACCACATTAATAAAAGAAAAGATAAGAACCATATGATCCTGTCAATCCATGCAGAAAAAGCATTTGACAAAATTCAGCATCCTATCTTAATAAAAACCCTCAAGAAAGTCAGGATAGAAGGAACATACTTAAACATCATAAAGGCCATTTATGAAAAGCCCACAGCTAATATCATCCTCAATGGGGAAAAACTGAGAGCTTTCTCCCTGAGATCAGGAACACGACAGGGATGTCTGCTCTCACCACTGTTGTTTAACACAGTGTTGGAAGTGCTAGCATCAGCAATCAGACAACAAAAAGAAATCAAAGGCATCAAAATTGGCAAAGATGAAGTCAAGCTTTCACTTTTTGCAGATGACATGATATTATACATGGAAAACCCGATAGACTCCACCAAAAGTCTGCTAGAACTGTTACATAAATTTAGAAAAGTTGCAGGATACAAAATAAATGTATACATTGATTCTTATACACTAATAATGAAGCAACAGAAAGACAAATAAAGAAACTGATCCCATTCCCAATTGCACCTAGAAGCATAAAATACCTAGGAATAAATCTAACCAAAGATGTAAAAGATCTTTATGTTGAAAACTATAGAAAGCTTTTGAAGGAAATTGAAGAAGATACAAAGAAATAGAAAAACATTCCGTGCTCATGGATTGGAAGAATAAATATTGTCAAAATGTCAATACTACCCAAAGCTATCTACATATTCAATGCAGTCCCAATCAAAGTTGCACCAGCATTCTTCTCAAAGCTAGAACAAGCAATCCTAAAATTCATATGGAACCACAAAAGATCCTGAATAGCCAAAGTAATATTGAAGAAGAAGACCAAAGTGGGAGACATAACAATCCCAGACTTTAGCCTCTACTACAAAGTTGTAATCATGAACACAGCATGGTATTGGCACAAAAACAGACACATAGACCAATGGAATAGAATAGAGACTCTAGAATTGGACCCACAAAAATATGGCCAACTAGTGTTTGACAAAGCAGGAAAAAACATCCAATGCAAAAAAGACAGTCTCTTTAACAAATGGTGCTGGGAGAACTGGACAGCAACATGCAGAAGAATGAAACCAGGCCACTTTCTTACACCATTCACAAAAATAATCTCAAAATGGATAAAGGACCTGAATGTGAGACTGGAAACCATTAAACCCCTAGAGGAGAAAGCAGGAAAAAACCTCTGTGACCTCAGCCGCAGCAATTTCTTACTTGACACATCTCCAAAGACAAGTAAATTAAAAGCAAAAGTGAACTATTGCAACCTCATCAAGATAAAAAGCTTCTGCACTGCAAAGGAAAAAATCAACAAAACTAAAAGGCAAACAACAGAATGGGAAAAGATATTTGCAAATGACATATCGGACAAAGGGCTAGTATCCAAAATCTGTAAAGAACTCACCAAACTCCACACCCAAAAAACAAATAATCCAGTGAAGAAATGGGCAGAAAACGTGAATAGACACTTTTCTAAAGAAGACATCCAGATGGCCAACAGGCACATGAAAAGATGCTCAAAGTCACTCCTCATGAGGGAAATAGAAATCAAAACCACACTGAGATACCACCTCACACCAGTCATAGTGGCTAAAATGAACAAATCAGGAGACTATAGATGCTGGAGAGGATGTGGAGAAACGGGAACCCTCTTGCACGGTTGGTGGAAATGCAAACTGGTGCAGCCTCTCTGGAAAACAGTGTGGAGATTCCTCAAAAAATTAAAAATAGACCTACCCTATGATCCAGCAATAGCACTGCTAGGAATTTACCCAAGGGATACAGGAGTACTGATGCATAGGGGCACTTGTACCCCAATGTTTATAGCAGCACTTTCAACAATAGCCATATTATGGAAAGAGCCTAAATGTCCATCAACCGATGAATGGATAAAGAAATTGTGGTTTATATACACAGTGGAATAATACTTGGCAATGAGAAAGAATGAAATATGGCCTTTTGTAGCAACGTGGATGGAACTGGAGAGTGTTATGCTAAGTGAAATAAGTCATACAGAGAAAGACAGATACCATTTGTTTTCACTCCTATGTGGATCCTGAGAAACTTAACACAAGACCATTGGGGAAGGGAAAGAAAAAAAAGTTAGAGAGGGAGAGAGCCAGACCCTAAGAGACTCTTGAAAACAGAATAAACTGAGGGTTGATGGGGGTGGGAGGCAGGGGAGGGTGGGTGATGGGCATTGAAGAGGGCACCTGTTGGGATGAGCACTGAGTGTTGTATGGAAACTAATTTGACAATAAATTTCATATTAAAAAATAAATTTAAAAAATCAAAACTATATAGAAATATTTAAGATTTAAATATCATGTCAATAATCACATTAAATGTAAATAACATAGTCACTACATTAAATGCTATTTATCAGATTAAATAAAAAAACAAAACCCAACTATATGCTTATATCCATTTAAGTATAAAGAAATAAATAGGCTAAAATAATACAATAACAATATACCATACTGACACTAATCAAAAGAAAACTAGAATGGCTATATTTATGTTAGAAAAATTAAATTTTGGAGCAAAGAATAATGAAAGCAATGAGAAAATTCACTTCATAATGAGAAAGAGGTAATTTCATGATGAGAATGTAACAATCCAAAATATTTATACTTATAGTAAACAAAGCTTCAAAACACATAAAGCAAAAAGTAGTTTTAATTCAAGGACACAGAAAGTCCATAGATGTAGTTGAAGATTTCAATATCTCTCTGAATAAATGATATGAGAAACAGAAACTCAGTAAGGATGCAGAAGACTTGAGCAATATCCTCAAAAAATTAACATAACTGCTATTTATAAAGTATTTCACCCCACAGCGAACTTTTCAAATATCCATGGGATATTTATCAGGTGAGACTATGCTTTCTTCCCTAAGGCTAATCTCAATCAACTTAACTGAATCAAGTAACACAAAACACTTCTGTTGACCACAATGGAATTAAATTAGAAATAATGGGGAAAATCTAATAGAAATATCCAAATATGTGGAAATTAAATCACAGATTTCTAAATGATTCAAGGGTGAAATAAAAACAGAAATTAGAGAGTATTTAGAACAAAATAAAAATAAAATGACAGTAAAATTTGTAACGTACAACTAAAGTCCTAGTAACAACATCTCACACTAAATGTCTATTAAAAGTGAAGAAAAGTATAAAATCAATTTCTTCAATTCCCATTTGAAAGTGTAGAAAAATACAAGGAAAATCACACACAAAATAAGGAGAAGAAATGAAATAATAAAATTCGGAGCAGAAATCAATGGGATTGAGAAAAGAAACAACAAGAAAATCAATGGAACCAAAAGCAAATTCTGTGAGAAGATCAATACATTTGATAAATCTCTAGCCAGAATGAAAAAGAGGTAGAGAGAGGAAAAGGGAGACAAGGAGGGAAAAAAAAGGAAAGAATCAAGCAAAAAAACCCCAGAAGACACAAATTTCCAGAACGATTAGTGAAAGAAGTAGCATTACTACATGTCTTAACCATGCGTATTGCATGCATAACTGCCCATTACTACACATCTACACAGTATTTTAAAACGGGATGTATTACAAAGACATTTTGCCAATAATTTCAACAACTTAAATAGTCAAATTGCTTAGATAAGAAGATACAAACTACCAAATACCATGAAAAAAAGTAATAAATTCCTTGAAATTTGTTAAAGAAATTTAATTTGTATTTAAAATCTTTTCAATAAAGAAAACTTCATATCTACATGGCTTCACTAGTGAATTCTTCCAAATATTTAGGGAAAAAATAAAATCAATTCTATAGAAACTCTTTTAGAGATGAAGATATTTCAACCCATTCTACAAGCCTATCACTATCCATATGACAAAACTAGAAAAAAACCCTACAGAACAATTTTGCTCATGAGCATAATTACAAAAATTTTTAACACAATTTATTAAATCCAATTTGCTAATTCTAAATTTTCGGGAATCTATTTAATATAATAGTACAGCATGACAAAGTGGGTTTTATTGCAGAAAGCAAGTTTGGTTTAATATAAAAGAATTGAATTAGTGCAATTCACCATATAAACAAACAAAAAAAGAAACAAAAATTAAGTCATGGCAAGGTACACAGAGAAACTGGAAATCTCATATACTGCTGGGGGAATGTAACAATATAGTCACTTTTGAAAATGCATTTATAAATTCTTAGAAAATTAAACATCAATTTACAATGGACTGACCATTTCACTCCTAAGTACCTACCTAAGATAAGACCAAGCACATGTCCCTTAAAAGATTTATATATGAATGTTCAAAACAACTTTGTGTCCAAGAGCCAAAACTATAAAGAAAACAAATGCCCATCAGGATGTGAAAAGGTAAAGAAATTGTGGCACATCATACAATGGAATACTACTCAGCAATAAAAAAGAAATGTACTATCTGTACACACAATAACATGATGAATCTCAAAACAATTATGTTGAGTGAAAGAAGACAGAGCCTCCCTCTAAAATTCACATATCGTATAATTCCAATTATACAAAATTCTAGACTATGCAATCTAAAATGTGGGGACAGAAAGCAGATAAGTAGTTGCTTGGAGACAGGTATAGGGAAGGTCAAGAGAAATGGAGATTAAAAAGACACATAAAGAAAATGTTAAGGGCTATGGATATATTCATTATCTTCATTGTGGTGATATTTTCATTATGTACACATACATGGAAATTTATCACATATTATACATTAAATATCTGTAGTTTATATGTTAGTTTTACCTCAACAGAGCTTTAAATTGTTATATAGTTATAGGAGGTTTCATATACACATTAATCAATCTTGTTACAATATTGCTGAGAATGATGACAAATTTGTGGATTTGGCTTTTGAAATGAATGTACTAATCGGAACTGTTGAGATGAGGAGTCATCGAAACTAATATTTTGATTAGGCCATTGGTATGAGCATTAAAGTCATATAATATGACAATAAGACTTTTGGTAACAAGGAGGGATATGTTGCCAAAATGCTCAATGAATATGTGGTTGAGAAACAAAGAGGGTATCACTACACAACTGCTATTTAAAAAAAGGGGAATTGTATAGTAAAATCATAAACTTTGCCTAAAGAAAAATCTTTATGAAATTGAACAAGTAACTATCTGGATATGGTAATAGGGACTAAAAATATTTATAAAATGTTATATTGTGTATAGGGTAGGGAAGAATGAAAAGCCTCTACCTTCAGGAATTTTAGGTAAAACAATGTCTTTCTGAGAGACAGAAAGACAAAAGAGTGTATCTCGAAAGTATTTGAGAATATAAGTGAATCTCTTTGCTTCTAGCCCCATATCCAGGTACACCTAGAAATAAGCTGTTATCCCATATCTAGGAGCTGTAGTCTCACTCAGGATTCCTGGACTCATCCAATCCCCTATCACTTTAGTTGACACCTTAGTCTTGGATATGAAACTTCAAAAGATTCCCTCAACACCCATGTTCAGACACTTCCACCATATTTGTGTGTTGATATAATTCATAGAACCACTTACTTTAAATGATGTAAAAGTTTTTTTTTTAACCCATTCTGAATCTGCTTTGGTTCCATTATATATATTTGATTATTAATAGCCTTCTTATCTCTTACAAGTTCTCTTTTTGAACACTGCAAGAAATATTCTGAAAAATACCTATTTGGTCAAATCATCTGGAATAATATCTGTCATCAGAATTCTTTATAATCTGTTCCATCTACCTGGTTACAAGCAGAATATGAAGGAAGTTGGTATAGGAGCTCAGACACTGCCTGGGTGGCCCAGCTGTTCTGTCTCATTCTAGCTCATGTTGCTCAGTGTCCCTAGCACTTCTGTGCCCTCTAGCAATCTCCTTTCTCATTCTGTCTCCACTCTGACATCTACTTCCTCTAAAAATATTTTAAGTTAGACCATTAAAAAGAATGATCCTAGAAATACCTTTGAAAAAAAATAATAACTACCTGGAAGATCATCTTTCTTCATTATTGGAGCAATGTAAAGGTTTGGGAAATTAATCTATCCTGAAGGTCATTGAGTAAAAGAAAATCGTAAACATTAAGAATTATGTATATATTGGCAGAAGATTTTTTTAAAGCTTTAAATGAGTGCTGATTCTATGAATATGAAAATGAAAGTAATTTCCTTGGAAAAGAGAAAAATATATCAATCTAATAGAGGTAAGGGGTATAGAAAATTGTGTTTAATTTTTGTTTTTCAATATATAGCAAAACCAAAAATCGGGAAAGGATAATTTAGTAGCTTGTACCCATACAATGAAATAGTGATAAAGTAGGAAATAGACCACAGTTTTCTGATTCCTTTATCTGTAAACAAGTTTATAAAGTTCCTATTTAACAGTAAAGGTGAGATTATCAATGCACAAGTTTACTTAAAAACATAATTCTTCTAATCCTGGCTTTTTTTGTCTTTTAGACTTTTTTACGCTGTAGATGTAAATACCATAGCTAGGTTAAAAATGGCTTATATTTTCAGATAAAATTCGGGCAATGTGAAGACTCAAACCTTACATCTAGACTAATAGCCTTAAAAAGAAAAATATTAAGGAGGATCAGGGCTCAAGAATATCTTGAGGAAAAAATTAAGTATAAATGTTTTACTGATGTTCTTTTTTTCTACTGTTTTGCTAAATTTTACTTATATGTAGGTTGAGTGACATATTTATACATTTAAATCTCACTACAATCATGTTAGTTAAGTTTGACATCCTCCATTTTAGTGATTACAAAGCTGAGATTTGAGATTCAGATGGAAAATTTATTTTCAGGGATTCTGATATGAATCTGTCTTATACCAGAGGACACATTCTTCCACATCCGGCTATACCTAAAATGCACCTTAAAAAATAAAGACGAATACCTCTTCATTTATATTAATCCATTCAGTTATAGCATAATTATTCACCTCAATTTTGTTTACATTGTCTTTAAGCAGATTTTGATTAAATTACCTGTGCATTTGAGGGTGGGTTTCCTGATCAGTCAAGACCCAGAATTACATGCAGTGCTGCAGGTTTCTGTATGTGAGTCTTTAACATCTTACAACCTCAGTTCATGTAACTGAAAAATAGAGATTATACAACTGTTTTACACACACAAACTCGTGCGCATGTACTCCTCAAGTCTTTGAGGCAAATAATAACAGTTTCCTTTGCTCAGTCTTACCTATGTGTATTTTACTTAACATATCAATGCTCAAATCTTCATAGGTGTTCAGAATTATTAATCATAATGTTAGTAATAACTTCACACTCCTGGGCAAGGTACTAAATTAAGGGATTGTAATATGATAAAAAGTATCTCTTCACCAGATGGCTGTTCTCTCAGGGAGCAAAGACCTGTCTTCAAAATTAGCAAGGCTGACAACTTCTCTTTTCTTTGACCTCAGTTAATACACTCTCGCTCCAACCTACTTTAAAAGATAAAAAGTCTCCCAAATATTTCTCTTCCATTACTCTTCAATCCACAGAGTCTATTCATACTAAATTAGTTTCTTTCATCTAATGGTAAGAATAAGTCAGCTTATTTGCTCGTCCTAGTTTTATTGCTACATCTTCAATAGCTTTAATCTCTTAAAATACACAAAACTCAATACACCCTTCTCATCCTTATACTCTTGATTGTCTGTGGCAGTAGACTCAGAGATGCCTTGAAACTTCTACTTACTGGCCAGAATTCTTAGAAATGGGTTTGTAATACGTTAATGCTTTTTACTTCAACAAAGATCATTTTTTGATCTATAATTACATACGAATTTAACCAAAGTTCCTTTAGTACCAACATGTATTACATAAAAATATTTTCATAAATTCACGAGTAAATATTTTTGGAAGGGTGTCTTTCAACACTCTCTTCTGAAAAAGGTGAGGTTTTCAAATACGGAAAAAGTATAAAAAATAAACCAAAGAAATGTTTATCCATGATTTACAATTTATACTCATTAAGTTGTGTACTATTTTTTTATACCTAGGAAATAAAACATTCAGTTAAATGTAGAGCCTGCTTTAGCGCTCATCCTGAGTCCATTCCCAAGTTCATCCATAAAGCTCAGGTAACCAGGATAATATTCATTTTACATATATCAATGTTGCAATGAAATATTTTAAAAATTTATATAAATTATGATTTTTCATGTATTATTAAGCAACTGTTTTTCAGTAAACTTTGTATTATTAAGGTGTTTCCATCTTGATGTATATAAATTTTAGTCACACGTTTTATCTTCAATGTGGTATTGCACTATATGGCCAAATGTAAATATGAATGAAATATGAAAATAACATATCAGTTATCTATTCACTTAAAATAGCCATTATTATCCTAAAATGCATTCAGGGAAATTACTAATAAAAATTATCAGGAAATTCTATTTAATTTTTAGCTTAGTGGTCTTCAGGTTCCATGATGTAGTGATTAACACATCTGCCTTACACACAGAAGGTTCTGAGTTTGATTCCCAGTGGAACTGCAGTTACCTTGGTTTTTATTCGAAAGAAATTTGGAGAGCTAATTTTTAGCTGGATAAAATTTGGAATTGCTTGGTTAAACAAGTACTACAAATATCAATGGCAAATATCTAAGTCCTGTTCCGTACTTCCATCTGGAGTATTTTATTAATATATAATTATATATAAATTATCTGAAATACTTCTACATTCAGAAATTTTACTAGACATTTTTTAGACATATGTAAGTTAAAGAGAAAAAAAAACACTTCATCATCTGGAAAAATTCCATTAAATTGCCTATGTAATAAATCACAATGGAAAAAAAATTAAGGATGAAAGCAGTAACAACAAAATCAAACAATGATTGACAGTCTATATATGTGCTCCACATCCAATGAGGATTAAGCTGGGCAAAGTAGCTGGTTCTTCTTTTAAGAGTTGTGCTGTTCTGGCTCATTCATTCTTCTCAAAACCATAATATTTTGGAATATTTCAGTTCTGATATATGTGGCGAGATTAGTGCATTGTCTACTAAGTGTACTTTCAGAAGGTTCTATATACCTATGTTATCTGTGGCCAGTGTTTCTTCCTTCATTTAAGCTCTATTTATTTTGCATCGTAGAATCACTAATATTGTGTCGTGACCACTATTTCAGGTTGATTGAGGATACAAATACCAAATAATTAGAGGACTGTGAAATAGTTATTTCTTTGTTACTGTGACAAAAATGTGTATAAAATAAATTTGTAAAAATTGATACTTATTGTTACCAAAACATTCAGTTGAAATGGAAATACTGTGATGTATCGCTTTCTAGACACACAAGAATATATTGCCCAAACTCACTTATAGTAAGGTTAAAATCATGTGAGTAGGTTTTGACCAGTGTGATTAGAGGAAGTAAAACATTACTCTTAACCTTCACCACAAAACCCCATGCAAAACTGTCTATATCATGTCATTTGTAATGATAGTGTCACAAGAAAAAACCTGGAAAACAGAGTGAATACTTAGAGAACATCTTGATCCAGATGTAATTTTGACATGATAGAGAAATAAACTTTATCCTCACCCACTGAAAAAATGTGTCCTGTTTATTATCACAATAACAGAATGTGCTAGGTTGTTTTAACACAAATTTGAAGTTGATTGGCCTTTATTGTTAAATATATAAATTCAAATTTATTTTATTATGTGAAACTGGGAGGGGGCGGTGAACGATTTCCTCAGCTACAAATATCAAATACTAATTCTTTATAATGTATGACAAACTTTAAGAATTTGTATTTAAACCTTAATAAAAGTACTGATCTTTAGTAAAATATGTTTTAATGCTTTTAGATATGGAGGGACTGAATATCAAATATTTTCTTTTAAAATAACACATGTGTATAGTTGAGAAACTGGATTTTTCTTTATCCATACAATGAGCAGAATGATCCATGAAAGCGGAAATTATATCATAATGCAGTAGTTACAGACTATTTTTCCTCTGTGTAACTTGGGGAGATTTCAAATCTTTAAGGCTCAGGTAATTTTTTTTATCATTTCATTAATTTCTACCTAGCCCACTGTAATGATGACTTTACCGGGGTAAAGACTAGGTCTGTTTTTGCGCACTATTGTATTACTCTACTCCTAATACAGGGTCTGGGCCATAAAAAGCGCATATCAAAGTCTTCAAATACAACATAGGATTTTGTGAGAACTAGAGATTGAAATATCTTTAACGGTGTGCCTGGTATGTGGTATTAAACCAGAAACACATGGTATTTAAATAATAAGCTAAAAACTTAGCTTATTAAATAATAAGCTACAAATTATAACTCCAGGCAAAACAAATGTTGCAAATAGAGACTCACACATATTTACATGGTGATGTGTTTAATTACTGCTCTTCCAAATCCATATTGTTTACATGATTACATGTTCTTTGATGGTCCAACTTGAATATTTTAGAGTCTCTTTAGAATTTCCATTTTTGTGATACTAACAGCCTTAAAATTGTCATTAAAATTCAATAGGCATTATATCCAACCAATCATAAATATATCTATCATCAATATTAAACTAACAGAGGTCATTTATGTAGTTCTCAGATTTTTAACCTAGAGGGATCTAGACTAGATTTTTCACTGTATAAAGACCAAATATAGAAAATGAGTATTTTTGCCTACATCTGTTAATAATCTTAGGTCTTAATAATACTCTATCTCACTATGCTATTCTCTTAATAAAGGAAAAATGCTGCTGCCGAAGAGCTTATATTAATTATTAATGGATTACTCGCATCTAGCTGACCTCTTTTATTTATGCTAGGCTCAGAATTTTATACGAAAGTTAAAGCTGTCCTGTGTCTGGTTGCTAGGTAGAGTTGGCCAATCATGTTCATCTTGATTCTAACTACTACTTCCAAAATCATATTAGTTCATGTCACATTGAAAAAAAAAATGTGCATCTTCTGCTTTTCCAAATAGTTTTACCATGTTTACCTGTTTTTTAGTTTTCATGAGCACTTGAGCAAACAGTCTCTTTAAGTTTGGCAAGTAATACTAACAGAAAACTCTCATGCCAGTAATATTCAAATCTAAATACTAAAAGGCCTATATTTATCATAAAATATTATTTTATTTCCATTGATATTAACAGCATAACTATATCTCCTTTGCTAAAATAAATAGTCTTTAAAAGAAGAGATAACGGAATTATTATATGATTTGCTCAATAGTTCTTTTCCCCAAAGTAGTTGAAAAAGAGACATGAAAATAGTTTAAAAAATGATACATGAATTAAATTTCACCAGCCGTAGCCAACTTTTACCTTTACACAAGCCTGTGGAACTCAATCCCTTCAGTGCTCAACTTGACACAGGCACTATATACTAAAGATAGGGAGGGAGTTTCGCTACCCATTTATTATTTTTACAGTTCAATATTTCTGTCGAGTGCCTAGCTTCCATAGTGAGAGGCACTGCAGAGAAACATAGATCAGTGCCACAGACAGGAATATGACCCAAGAATACCAACCAGATTTGCTCTCTTTTGTTGTTTTGTTTTTATAATTTTTACTTGGCTAAAGCCTACCACTACGTGTCCCTACAAAATATTATTTCTTCGATTTATACAAAGATAAATAAATATTGCTTATTACTAGGTGTAACTCATGGATTTTCCATATGATGAAAATGGAACCTATGGTAGCTAGAAAGAACTAGATTTTGACAAATGATACTGTTTGGTTTACATTTGTGTCACCATTGCTAATCACAATAAACAAGCCACAAAGCAAGTTACCAGTTATAGACCTCCTACAAAATTTCCAATAAAATGATGCCCATCAAGCTTGAAAATAGTTCCTTTTGCCACATGGAAGAAAAGAAAAGGGCGGGGGAGTCCTATTGATTTAGCAACATTAAAAATTCCAAGGGGAATTCATGGTAAAATAGCAAAATATTATGTGAAGCTATAAAATAAGAAAATGTGACACCATGGCTAATATTTTGTTTTTTCTTTTACCTCTAGTCCACTGAAGAAATCATGCTAATTGTGGTGATTATGAACACCTGAAAAGGAAAGATTATTTCTAAGTTCTCATCTAATTTGACAAAATTTTGACACAGATGATGTTGTGTTTTTATTGAAACTCTCAGTTTGATTCTAGAACATTATTTTCTCTTGGTTATCACTAACTTGAGTCCTTTGTCCTCTTCAATCTTTCTTTCACATCTCTCTGACCCCTTAAATTTTATAATGTTAATCCTGTGTGTCTCTATGCATATTTACTTTCACGATGGTCTTAATGAACAAAAGCATTCTAAATGTGTTCTATAAAATTATTGTGTGTGTGTGTGTGTGTGTAAAAATGGAGATACTCTTACATTAGTGGATTGTGAAACCAATATAATGTATTAAGAGAAGAATGCTTTGATGAAAGCTTAAAACATAAAAAGAAAAACAATCAGAAAAAAATAAATCAAAATGAAAACTATTTCAAAAAACAAGAGAAGTAGATTGCAACATAGAGGACAATACTTGAAAATTATATTTGATAAAGGACTAGTATTCAGAATATATAAAGAACTCTCACCAAAAAAAGATAAAGTCAAATGACCCAATTAAATAGCCCAATTAAAAATAAACATGGAGATGTTAGCATCATGGCAGCATAAATCATTTCTACTTTCTCTCCTTTTCAGTTTACAATGAATTGGACATTCATAACCAAAAAAGAGTGCCTCTCCACAGCATACCAAGATACCAGGACACCCAAGGGATCCATCCACCATGGACCTGAAGGTATGGGTGGATTCAACTTCAGAGGAGCTGCAGTGTGAGAGAAAGCAGTGACAAATCTGGCAATATGGCCTTTCTGGAAGAAAAGTTAGAGGGTGACGGGGGTGAGTGCAGGTCTGACTAGCCATGTGTACTGTAGTTGGAGGGACCCATTGTTCTGTTGAGAGACTACAGTCTCTCCTGAGGGGAGACGAGAGTGAGGAAATAAAGGGAACTGAGGGAAAGTATTTCCTACAGTCTGCCCAGGAATCTGGCAAGAGGATTGCCATGGGCCTCTGAGATGACCCACTCAAACATAAAGGATCCACCTACCAGACCAGGGGCACATCAAATGCCCCCAAGTGCTAAGTAGATAGCTTACCCCACTTCGCAACCACCTTTACCCTCCACACAGTATTTATTTATTTATTTATTTTTATACACACACTCCAACCTTAGCAGCTAGTCAGTGCTGGTAAATGAAACCAAAAACTTGTGCTATAGTGCCACCCTCTGGCAAATAAAAGGCAGACTTCTAATCACCAACCTGTTGAACTGTTAGAATCAAAGCCAAACTTTGCCTAAGTGAGAAAGGTTTTTGCTATTTCAGATTCTGCAGCAGAGGCAATTTTCTTCAGACACCAGAAAATCATACTAATATCATATTACAAAAATAAAATGACAATTTCCAGCAACTGGATCCGAAAACATGGATTATTACAAACTGACAAAGAATTCAAAACAGCTGTAATGAAGACATTTAAGAGCTACAAGAAAACTTACTAAGGCAATATAAGGATCTCAGGAGTAAAATTAATGAACAGAAGGAGTCCTTTTTCAAAGATATTGAAATTCCAAAGAAGAAACAAACAAATTATGGAGCCGAAGAACTCAATAAGTAAGTTGAAGGATGCATTACAATGTACTGAAAGTACGGTAGATCAGAAGGAAAAGAGCATAAGTGAGCTTGAGGATAGAAATATAAAAATGATTCCAGGCTTAAGAAGAGAGACAACTAAGATTTTAAAAAGTGAAGAAATCCTGTGACAATTATTTGACTCCATCAGAAGAGCCTACATAATTTTAATGGGTATACTGGAAGAAGAAGAAAGGGAGGAAGAGCAGGAGTATCTTTAAAACACTAACAGCTGAGAATTTTCCAAACCTAAGGAAGGAACTGGATATACAAGTCCATGAAGCTAATAGAACACCTTATTATTTCAATGCAAAAATATCTTCTCGACATATTACATTAAAACTGTTGAATATCAATGATAAATAACCCTAAAAGCCACCAGAGAAATAAAGACAGTAACCTATAGAGGGACACCTCCTCCACCCTTAAGCTATCAGCAGATTTCTCAGCAGAAACCCTACATGCATTGAGACAGCAAAATAATATACTCAACATATTAAATGAAAAAAAAAAAAACCCTACCTGCCAAGAATACTCTATTCAGCAAAGTTATCCCCCCAAATAAAAGGAGAAATAAAGGCTTTCCCAGACAGACAAAAGCTGATACAGATTGCCATCACAAGACCTGACTTATAACAATACATGATGAAAGGAGCTTTTCGAGATTAAAGAAAAAAAAAGTACACAAATTTCCAATTAAGGTGATAAATAGAATTAGAAAACTATAACTATATTTAGAATAGTATATTAAACTCTTAATTTATAGCGTAAAGTTTACAGGAAAAACACATTGAAAATAACAATAGCTATTACAACTTGGCAATGAAATCATAGCATAAAAAGAGGTAATTTGTGACATGAGAAAATATAAAAAGGAAAGGATAAAATAATAGAACCTTTTTAAGCAAATGAAAATCAATTGCTCTCAGCATAAAAAGATTATTTTATCTATAAGATGTTCTATGTATACTCCATGTTTTTTTTTTTTTACTTTTTTAATGTTTATTTATTTTTGAGAAAGATAGAGACCCAGTGCAAGTGAGGGAGGGGCAGAGAGAGAGAGACACACACACAGAATCCGAAGCAGGCTCCAGGCTCTGACCTGTCAGCACAGACCCCAAGGCAAGGCTTGAACTCACAAACTGTGAGATCATGACCTGAGCCAAAGTCGGACGCTCAACCGATGGAGCCACCCAGGCGCCCCTGTGTATACTCCATATTAACAAAAGAGAAAATCTAGAGCAGAGTTATGAAACAACAACAAAAAATGTAAACTGAGCAGATCACTATGGCACACCACCAACTTACAAAGATAAACAGAAACAGAAGGAAAAACAAACAATGGAAAGACAAAATACTCAGAAGACAAAAGATAAAATGGCAGTAGTAAATCCTTAAATACTAAGAATCACCGTAAATGTACATGAAATGAATTCACCAGTCCAAAGTTACAGAGAGGCTGGATGGATAAAAGAAAATGAAACCCAAATATGTGTGGCCTATAGGAGACTCATTTCAGCTCTCAAGACAACTAGGCTCAAAGTGAAAGATGGAAGATGATATTTCAAGCAAAAAGAAATCAACAGAAGCCATAGTTATATCAGACAAAATAGACTTTGAGCCAAAAAGGGTAATAAGAAAATAAGAAGGCCATTATATAATGATAAAAAAGATGAGTATATCAAAAATATACAACAATCATAAATATATATGTTCCCAGTACCAGAGCATGAAAATATATTAAGCAAATACTAACAGATGTTAAGGGAGAAATAAAAAATACAATAATGGTAGGGCAATTCAATACTTCACTATCAGCAATAGATTGCCCATGAAAATCAACATGGAAAGGTTGAATTTGAAACATATTTTAGAACAAACGGACTTAACAGTCATATAAAGAACATTCCAACCAATAGCAGCAGCATATACCTTCTTCCCAAGTGCACATGGAACATTCTCCAAGATACATCATAAGATAGATCACAGATCAAATCTCAGCAAATTAAAATGACTGAAACCATATCTTTTCTGAGCACAATACTAGAAATCAACAACAAAAGGAAACTGAGAAGATAACACAAATATGTGGAAACTACACATACACACTTCTAAACAACCACTGAGTCAAAAGAGAAATAAAAAAAGGAAACAAAAAATTATCTTGAGACAAATAAAAATGGAAATATAATAAAACAAATATTGTGGGATGCAACTAAAGCACTTCTGAGAGGAAAATTTATAGTAATACATTCAAATATTACAAAATTAGAAAGATCTCAAATAAAAAAAAAACACCTAAATTTACACCTCAAGAAACTAGAAAAAAAAAAAGACCAACTATTCCAAATTAACAGAAGGAAGGATATAATAAAGATCAGAGTGCAAATAAAAGAAATAGAGACCAGAAAAACAACAAAAAGGATAAACAGAACTAAGAGCTGGTTTATTGAAAATATAAATGAAATTGACAAACCTTTAGTTTGACTAAGAAAAGAAAGAGAAGATTCAAAAAATAAAATTAGAAATGAAAGACGAGACATTACAACTGACATTTCAGGAATACATAGAATCATAAGGACTACTATGAGCAATTATGTGCAAAAAATTACATAAGAAAGAAATTTCACAGAAGAAAAGGATACATTTCTAGAAACACACAACCTGCCAAAACGGAATCAGGAAGAAAGATAAAATCTGAACAGATGAGTAACGAATAAAGAGATCAAATCGCTAACCAAAAAACTGCCAGCACAGAAAACTCTTAGAACCAGATTGAGTCACTGGATAATTCCACCAAACATTTAATAAATTAACACCAATACTCCTCAAACTCTGCCAAAATATCAAGGAGGAGAGAACATTTCCAAACTCATTGTACAAAGCAGTATTATTTTGATACTCAAACCAGATAAGGATACTACAAGAAAACTATAAGACCAACAGTCTTAATGAATATAGATGCAAAAATTTTCAACAAAATATTTGAAAACAACTTAAGAACACACTAAAAGGATTGTAAACCATGACCAAGCGAGATTTAACCCTGAGATGCAAGGATGATTCAACATACAAAAATAATACATGTAATAAATCACATTAATACAATGAAAGATAAAAATTACATCATTATATCAATAGATGCAGAAGAAGCATTTGTGAAAATACCATATTCTTTCATGATAAAAGCCTGAATAGATTGGGTACAGAAGGAACACATCTGAATATAATAAAGGACATATACAACAAACCGAATGCTAACATACTCAGTGGGGGAAATTTGAAAATGTTCCTTCCTAAGATCAGGAACAAGACAAGGATGGCCACTTTCACTACAACCATTGACTATGGTACTAGAAGTCCAAGCCAGAGCAATTAGGCAAGACAAAAAAAAAAAAATAAAAGCATCCACAGTAGAAAGGAAAAAGTAAAATTTCCTGATTTGCTGATGATATGATTTTGTATATAGAAAATCCCAAAGAGTAAGTCAAAACACTGTTGGAATTAATATCAATAAAGTGGCAGGATACAAAATCAACATGCAGAAATTGCATTCTTTAACTCTATGAACTGCATTCTTTAACTCCAGATGAAGCATCTGGAAAAGAAACAAAGAAAACTATCTGTTCACAATAGCATCAAAAACAATAAAATACTTAGAAATAAATTTAACCAAGGGAGTGAAAGATCTGTACAATAAAAACTACAAGACTTTGCTGTTAGAAATTGGAGAAGACACAAAGGAAAACACATCCATGTTCATGGGGAAGTATTAATATTGATAAAGTGGCCATACTACACGAAGTCATGTACAGCTTCAGTGCAATCCCCCTCAAAATACGTGAGGTATTCTTCACCAAAATACAAGAAAAACACTAAAATCTGTGTGGAACGACGAAAGATCCCATATAGCCAAAACAATCCTGAGAAAAAAGAAAAAGTGAGGAATATCATGCTTACAGATTTTAAACTACACAATAAATCTATAATAATAAAAGCAGTATGGTACTTTCATAAAACAGACATACCGCCCAATGGAACAGAACAGAGAGTGCAGAATCAAACCTCAGCATATATGGTCAACAAATATTCAACAAGGGAGCCAAAAATACCCAATGGGAAAAGGATAATCTCTTCAACAAGTGGTGTTCGAAAACTGGAGAAATCCTGTAGAATAGTGGAATTGGACCCCAACTCACACCACTCACAAAAATTATCTCAAAATAATTTAAGTTAAATATAAGACCTGCTACCATAAAACTCCCAGAAGAAAATGTAGAGAAGAAGCTCACTGATATTAGGCTTGACAATGCTTTCTTGGACATTATGCTAAAAGCACAAACAACAAAATCAGAAATTAATAGCTGAGACTACATAACACTAAAAAACTCTGCACAGCAAAATAATAACAATAATAATAATAATAAGGAAAAGGATAAATAAAATAAAACAAAGATAAAAAATATAAAAATAAAAAAAAAGACAACCAACAGAGTGTGAGAATTTTTACAAACCATATATCAGATAGGGGTTGACAGCCACAATATATATGGACCTCAGTCAATAACAACAACAAAACAATCCATTTTAAAAATGGTCAGAAGAAGGGCGCCTGATTGGCTCAGACACTTGGGCGTCGGACTTCAGCTCAGATCATGATCTCACAGCTCATGGGTTCCAGCCCCGCATCAGGCTCTGTGCTGAGAGCCCAGAGCATGGAGCCTGCTTCAAATTCTGTGTCTCCCTCTCTCTCTCTACCCCTCCTCTGCTCACACACTGTCTCTCTCAAAAATAAATGAACATTATTTTTTTAAATGGGCAGAAGAACTAAATGGTCAACAGATGCATGATAAGATGCTAAACATCATTAATCATCAGTGCAATACAAATCAAAACCACAATGAGATATCACCTCATATTTATTAGAATGGCTATCATCAAGAAGATAGAGACAACAGGTACTGGTGAGGGTATGGTGAAGGGAAACCTTATGTGTTGTTGG
Organism: Lynx canadensis; assembly: GCF_007474595.2. Taxonomy (NCBI): domain Eukaryota; kingdom Metazoa; phylum Chordata; class Mammalia; order Carnivora; family Felidae; genus Lynx; species Lynx canadensis. Next base: position 123,107,321 of record NC_044311.2, read on the forward strand.
CAGCAATGTAAAATGGCAAGGCCACTATGGAAAACAATATGGAGGTTCCTCAAACAATTAAAAATTAAAAAAAAAAAAATAAAAGTAGATCTACTCTATGATCCAGCAATTATGCTTCTGAGCATTTACTTAAAGGAAATGAAAACAGGATTTCTATGAAATAAGTGTACTCCCATGTATATTGCAACATCATTCACAGTGACTGAGATACGGAAAATTATATCCACTCATCAACAGATGAGTGGATAAAAAAGATATGGTATATATGTATAATGAATATTATTCAGCTATGAGAAAGGAAGATATCCTCCCATTTGTGACAATATGAATGGACCTTGAATGCATTATGCTAAGCAAGATAAGTCAGACAGAGAAAGGCAAGTACTTATGATTTTGCTTACAGGTGGAATCTAAAAATGTAAAAGTTGTGTTTATCAGGGAGTGAGGGTGGAGGATGAGAGTGATAGTGTTTAAGGGTACAGACTTATAACATGTAGTAAAAAAAAAATAAGGACCTAAAGTACCATATAACACATAGAGAAAATATAATTATGTAATATGATAAATATCACTGTATTGGCAATCATAATATATCAGTGTATTGAAGTAACAGGCTGTACCCCTTAAACTTATACAATGTGACATGGCAAATTCATTTAATAAAAAAGGGCAAAGGGTTTCAATAGCCATACCATACACACACACACACACATATATATATAATATACACATATACACAGACATAGTATGTGGCAATTATTTAATAAACAGTTAAAATAATTGTATTAGTTAATGTCATATTAATAATTATATATGATATTAATAATTGAGTAAATCAGTTCATATCAATATAACTTAATATAATTAACATAACTATATTAATATAATTCTATACATATATGGCCAAAAAGTATAAAAAGTCACTCAACACTGTTAGTAATTAGACAAATGCAAATTAAAACTTCAATGATGTACCACTTTTTACACTATAGAAAATCTTTAATTAAAAAGACAGAAGACAGAGAGTTTGCTAATCATGTGAGAAGTGAAAGCCTCATATATTGGTGGTAGGAATGTAAAATGATTCAGTTGCTTTGTAAAACAGTTGGGCAATTCCTCACAAAAATGAACATAAAGTGCCATATGGCCCAGCAGTTCTACTTATAGGTATATGCCCAGGAAAGTTGAAAATGTAAGTCTACACAAAAACTTAATACATGAATGTTTATAGCAGTATTCGTAAGCACCTAAAAGTGAAAGCAACATCTATCAATTGATGAATGTATAAACATATGTGGTATATTCATGCAACAGAATATATTTCAGCCATGAAAAGTAGCAAATACCTACTAGGACATGGAGGTGTCTTGAAAACGTTATGCTAAGTGAAAGAATCCAAATACAGAAGACCATATATTATATGATTCCATTAATATGAAATGTCCAGAACAAGCCAATTGAGAGAGAAAGATAGCAGATGAAAAGTGGGCAAAGACTGTGTGGGGGAGGAATTCATAATGGACAGTGATTACTAGTGGGTATTTGGTCTCTTTACTGGGGTGAGAAAAATGTTCTGGAATTATATAACAAAGTTACACAGCTTTGTGAATATATTGTAACCACTGAAATGTAGGTTTATGAAGGTGATTTTTATACTATGTGAATTTTATCTCAATTAAAAATAAATTCATAAAGAAAGGAGACTATCAAATCCACCAAATTATCAATCTACTTCATCAGTCAACTCAAATTTATGTTTTGAACTCCATTTTTGTCCACAAAATACAAATATAAACAATTTATTTATATGACAGTAATAGTGAGAATTCAGTTTTTCTGAATTTAGTAAATGATAGTTCTATTTTGCCAGTTTATGTCAGAACTTGGAAGTTCTTGTTGGCTTCTACCTTTATCATATCCTGGAAGCAAACTAACTTTCAAAAATATCCATTTTTAAAAATGGAGATATAATTCACATACCATAAAATTCATTTCAAATTACACAATTTAGTGGGTCTTAATGTATTCACAAAGTTATGTAGCCATCACCACTGTATAATTACAGAAACATTTTATCAGCAAAATACCCAAAAACAAAATAAGAAAAACCTTGTATCGGAGAAGACATTCTTATCTTGTTCCTGACCTAGAGGAAAAGCTTCAGTCTTGACCATTACATATGTCTTAACTGTGGGTTTTTCACAGATGTCCTTTATCAGGTTGAGGAAGTTTCCTTTTATATCTAGTGTGTAGGGTGTTTTTATCAAAAAATAGCATGGGGGCTCCCAGCTGGCTCAGTTGGTTGAGCTTTGGGCTTCTGTTCAAGTCATAATCTTACGGTTTGTGAGTTCAAGCCCTGCATGGGGCTCTCTATTGTCAGTACAGAGCCTGCTTCGGAGGCCTGCTTCGGAATCCTCTAATTCCCTGTGCCCCTCCCTCCTGCTCCAAAATACATACATATTTAAAAAACAGTATTGTATTTTGCCGAATATTTTTGCACTCTTTTAAATAGGTTTTCTTTTTTCATAAAAAGTCCATATTCTAACTATTTCCCAGCAACTCCATAATTACCACCTGGATCAAACTATTATCTTTTCTACATGGGCAATGATAATAGTCCACTAAATGGACTTCCTTCTATTCTCTTGCCCCACTACAGTGTAGTCCTTAAACCATATCTAATGTTCTTCTAACACATAAACACATCATGTCACCCCTATTCCAAACTACCAGTGGATTCCCATTTCGCATAGAGTAAAATCCAGATTTCTTACTATGACCTAAAGGACCTTGCACATCTTGCCACTTTCATTCTCACACCTCACATCATACAACTCTTCACTTTTTTTTCCCAAGGTTTACTTGTTTACCTTTGAGAGAGAGGAGGAGAGAGTGTACACGTGAATGAGCAAGGGAGGGGTAGAGAGAAGGGAAGAGAGAGAGTCCTAATCAGGCTCCATGCTTAGCATGGAGCCAATGCCAGGCTCAATTCCACCTCTGTCCCACCACTGTTAGATCATGACCTGAGCCGAAATCAAGAGTTGGTTGCTTAACCAGCTGAGCCACCTAGGCACCCCACACCTCCTCACCTCTTAACCACTGTTTTGAAAAGCTGTATGTTTCATTACTTTGGGAAGTCATTTATTGGGCATTTAGTAAATGTAAAACACTTATGACAACTATTATGAGAGTCATAAAAGAAGTCCCAGATTATAGGCTTAAAGTGTTTTAAGTTTTTAAACAAAGGAACTAGATATACAAACAACAGGTGTAAAAAATAAATATGTTATAAGCAAACAAAGATAAAATATTCAGTGGGATTAGAAGAGATAGCCTATACATAATTTTAAATAATTTTTCAAATATCAAGATTTTATATGCTTTGGGAAATCAAATAAATGAAAGAAAGAAATGTAGCAAAATAGAGAATACAAAGTAATGCTCAGAAAATATTATTTGTTATGATTTCTCTACAAGGCTACTACAAAAGCCATTTCTAGAAAACAATTAAGACTATCATTAATGAGAAAATATACTTGTATAAAATTATTTAATATATATATATTCTTATATAGACAAATCAAAGGACATTTGCTTGTCCAATGCTATTAATTGACCACTCTCTATGTGGCATATGGGATAAGGAAAAGATTTTAGTGCAATGATAAAATAAATTTATACTGCACTTTCAGGGCAATATTTCAATATTTAGAAAATGTTCATATTTCAGTTTAATAGATTATAATGAGCAGAGTTGTAGTAGCAGCATAAATGAAAGGGAACATTCATTTGTAGCATCTACACTGTAATTTTGGCTGATATGAATGCTACTTGAGCTGAATTAAAATGTAGATTGGAATTTATTATCTGATTTCATCAAAACAAATGATTATGATGAAATATTAGTAAAGATATCCTGTATCTTGTCATTGAGGAAATTGACCAGATAAGAGTTTTAAGGGTTAGAGAAAGTACCCATCATCAAGAAGAAGGGTCATTCTCAAGATTGTACATTATATATACACATAGATTTATCAGATCCACAATGCACGACTATTTGCACCAAGTTTTTGCTTATTTTCACCTGAATTGTCCTTTTCCTGGACTTGCCTTGGCAAAACAAAGTTGAGTGTTACCAACAAAAATGAGGGTATGGGGTTGGTCCAGGTCAAAGAATTTATAGGATGCAGATGGGCATTGCCATGTTGATGAAAAATGAAGAGTTGACTGTCTAAGTATCATTAGAATGAACTCCTCTACAACCATCTGGCATTGTTTTCAGATGTACCTCTGAGGACTCATCAGACCCTCAAAGCAGTAACTCTTTTCTTACTATTGCAAATACTGTAACAGAATCTGCTGTGATTTCCACACTAGCAGGCTTTAGAAAGCTTCCCTTTAAAATATATGTTTTCCAGGGATTGAAGTGGGGTACTGTTACCATTTTACTTTCCCTCCTTAATTCTCATTGGAGCATGTGTGGGAAATTGATGACGAAATGAAAAGGCCAGTAACAAAAAAAGTTACCTAACATGTGGGCAAATAAATGTGTTTTCTGTGTATATGTGCACTTGAGCGCATAAGTATATACACATTATACATCATATTCTTAGAACATTTGAAATTAGAGATTTTCATCATTAAGGGTAGCTCAGCTAGTTACTTCAGGAGAAATGTAGTTCAATTACTACCTTTGAAATCCCATAAAATATATGTAATATTATGTTAATTTTTTGAATAGCTGGATAAAAAAGACATTAATATAAATAATTCAAATAAAATAAAGTTGAAAATGTTAGGGAGATAAAACTACCCTCTATGAAAAGCAACACTATAATCTTTTAGGTCTAATACTAAACTATAATCACAGATTTTTAAAAGCTTGTACTTCAAAATGAGCTGGTAAGATTTTTAGGTATAATAAATTTTAAGATATTCAACAATACTTCTGAGAGAAATTTACTTGCTGCCAAGGTAACAAAATGCAAAGAAATCAACATATCATTGCCTGATTTTAGGCTTGAATAGTCATTTTTTTCCCTGGCTGTTACATGAGGAATTGACAAGTCTTTAAATGAAAGATAATGACGACAATAACTACTTAAATTAGATAATTATGGGATTATCTAGTTCACAAATATCTTGCAGCCAAAACAAAAACAAAATGAAACAAACTCTACTTCACTGAGTTTAATACAGAAGTGGAAAACTGTTTAAATCCAAAAGGAACCAGAAGATAACTTCTAAATGAAGCCCTTAAAAGCTGTTTGAAGAAAGCTTGGAAAGGAAATAACTTCGACTCTTAGACCATGTCAATACCATCTGGATGAAAAGGTTTGTTTTGTTTTGTTTCAGAGATGGTTGTTCTTGTGACAAAACTAATATAAAGGAAGCTATTTTTAAAAGCGACAACAACATCCAAACAACAGAAAATGTATAAGACATTTGCATTCGATGTTCCTAAAGGGTTTTAATTAAAAAGTCTAGGGGTGCCTGGGGGTGCTCAATTGGCTAAGTAGCTGACTCTTGATCTCTGCTCAGGTCAGGATCTCACAGTTCCTGGTTCGAGCCTCACATCTGGCTCTGTGCTGATGGCATGGAGCCTGCTTGGGATTCTGTCTCTCCTTCTCTCTGCCCCTCCCCTAATTGTGTGTACTCTCTCTCTCAAAATAAATAAATAAACTTAAGATAATTCTAAAGTACCATTTAATGAAATAATTATTTTTAAATAAACTGGTATTGGAAAAATAATTAAAAATAATTTTCTGGGTATAAGATTTTAAAATGTTTTCAGATGCCTTTAAAAATATTTTTTATGGAACATTGATAAAGCTAAAACGATGCATACTTTTTTCTTTTTGGAAACAAATACAAAATAGTATTTTGAAAGAAAATGTAAGTTAGAACAGTAACTTTGATTATAATACATTGTTTTAATAAAATACCACTTATGCATGATTTGTGGCACACCAGTGGTCTCTGTTTGTTAGTTTTAAATATTTTACATAATGTTATACATGTGCTTTTCATGTAACTGACACAAAACTCAATTTCCCAGGGAAGGGACTTGAGTGTAATAAAATAGGCAATAAAATTATTTAAATCATTTGTACATATATGCACTGCCACTATGTTAATATGTAGATTTTAATGGGTGTGCTTTTGAATCTCATTTTTATTTATAGAGGATTATATATAGGGAAAAGACTGAAAGACTGAGAAAAAAATAAGTTATAAGTTACGTGCAGGTTTATTTCTGGGCTTTTAAAGTTAATAGCTTGTAGTATTTTACCACATATTTAAATATAGCATTTATCATTTAGTTTATGTCTACTTTTTCCTAAATAACCAGAGATTACTTTTCTGAGGATAAATTAAAATATAAAATGTTTTAATTTTATGAAAGAAAATAGCTTTGAACTTGAATTTGAGGCAGACAAAATGGATTAGAAAAAAAAGTGTATCAAAATCTTCACCTAGTGAAAAGAGAATTAGGTTTCCATAAGAACATGTCCTTCATAAGGACTTATTAGGGACTCCTATGCTGAGGAGTAATAGGGTAAAAAAAAAAAAGTATTTATTAGATAAGACCAAATCACCAAGGGCAATGAAAGAAAAAGTTATAGTAGACCCTTTGGGAAAGTGTCACCGAAAATGCATATAGTAAGACCTTGGTTTGCGAGTAACTTGTTCTGTGAGTGTTAGACAAGCATATATTTCTAATAAGTTTTAACTTGATGAACGGGAGATATCTTGCAATATGAGTAGTACGGGATGCCAAATGTCACATGATCACAACTGAGCCAAAGGTTCTTATTTTTTAAAATTTTTTAATGTTTATTTTGTTTTTGAGAGAGAGAGAAAAATAGAGTGTGAGTGGGAGAGGGGCAGAGAGGGAGACAGAATCTGAGTAGGCTCTGGGCTCAGAGCTATCAGCACAGAGCCTGACATGGAGCTCGAACCCATGAACCATGAGATTATGACCTGAGCTGAAGTTAGACACTTAACAACTGAGCCAGCAAGACACCCTGAGCCAATGGTTCTTGATATACAAGTGCTTTGGATTACAAGCATGTTTCTGGAACGAATTATGCTCACAAGCCAACGTTTGACTGTATATTTAAGTAAAGTTGGTTTCTCATGCTGTAACAATTACTGGGACTTGCTGTAAGCAGTGGTGGATCTGAAACTAGAGAAGCAAGCAACAGTCTTGAAAATTACTGGTTTTTTGGAGATGAAACGGCAAGGAAGAGTTGCGGCAGTGAATAAAACTAGAAGTGAGATCTTTTTAGCACTAAATTTAGCACTAACGTGTATATACACACAACTCAAAACTATGCCAGTGACAAAAATGTCAAGAATTAGAAATTTTGACTTATAGAAAAGCATAGGGACATCTTTTAAGTGCCCATTCCACAGGCCGTTATCATCTTTACCAACCAAGGAATACAAGAGCGGCAACGACTGCCATATATAATTCCTGCTTGAACAGAAGGCCAAGTCATGAACTCTATTATTGATAACCCTGTGCATATAAACAAATAATAGCAACAATAACAGTGAATGACCAGTGTGCATTTAATTCAGAGGTTAGAATCTTCCTCTGCAGAGAGAAGCAGATCTGGGAGAAATAGAAAAGAGACTGCCTGGCTCCTAAAAATCTTTCTCTCCTTAGTTTCAATAACTTCAAGGTGTAGTTAAATTTCCTTCTCTCTCTCTCTCTTTTTCAAGTTGGATCTTAATGTGTCTTTGATAAATGTTTGTTTCTGCTTGAGATTATTTGAAGGGGGCTGATGATACTTTCAACTAAAATGATCTTTACTCAATTGTTCAGTTACTATAGAGATGATATGTCTAGGTTGTCTTAATTTGAGGATAAAGATGAATTTATCCTAAATGCCTAATATAGAATAATAAACTCAGTGTTCCTGACTGTATCCAATTATCCAGGAGGGGACACAGAATTATAATTTGAAAATATAGACAGTGAATGTAATTTACAGTGAAGCTGAGAACAGTGATTAATAAACAGAACAAGTGAATTGTTCTACCAAATATACAACGAATGATATCCAACATTTGATCCCACATCAGATGTTACTCAAATTCTCTGTTAATTGTGTTTTCCTAGTATTGTTTTGAGAAAACTAAGTAGCAATAATATGATTTTTTTGCATGAAGTCTGCAAGTGTGAGTGATTTCAACAAGAACCAGATCCTCTGCAGAGTCCATGAAGATTTAAAAATGACATTTGGAGATACTGCAAAGACATTAGGAGCCTATACTGAGCCTCTCGATACTATATAACAAGTTACATCAGAGTGTTGCGTACAGAGTTAGTTTAATCACAAAAATCTATACATTCCTATTATTAGTCATCTTCAGTGGTAAAATACATTGAGGCATAAGTAAGTTAGGTAAATTGTTCAGTTAAATAGAGGTAGCAAATCATCTGATCTGAGTTCAAGCCGTGTCCTCTGCCTCCCAAATCTATCTGGGTAACCCTCAGGCTATAACCCTCCTTGATGTAGAACTGGGTGACAGAAAGGGTATAGGCTAGGTAACCCTCCTCCTTGATATAGAACAACGTGTGACAAAAAGATCACTGAGCCTGGGGTTAAAATACTTAATTTCTGTTCCTAATTCTGTTAATTACTATATCTTGATCTTTAAGAGATCACTTAAATGTCTCTGCTTCAATTTTCTTTATCTGTACACTAGGAACAAGACTTGGTCTCTTGAGGATCAAAATTTGATGATGTAAGTATAAAGTGCTTTATAAAAAAGCAGTTTTATAAAAACAGCTGTGTGCTTCTTTTGCATTAACCTAGATAATGCCACAGTGTTTGGAAATATAATCTTAATAAATACTTGTGACAGACCAGGCAGTTAGTTACACATGGAGCTGGAAGCAAGGATGGTGATATAGGTCACACATTAGAAGCCCAGGGCACAACATCCTGACCTTGTGGCTGCCAACACCTTGGGGTTGACAAACCAAAAACCACTCTTCTCTTCCATCCTGCCCCAGGTTCAACGCTAGACTCATTATAATACATTTACATTGAAGTTATACGCTCCACAGTTCCCATGGAGAAGGGCTGCCATGACGGTTCAGGTATAAACCTTGTAGTGTCAAAAACCACCCCTCCCAACATGTAGAAGGGGTCTCCCAAAAGACTGGAAGTAGTCTTCATTAGAGGCCACCCCACTATACCTCACAGTTCCTCTTAGCCCATAGAGACCCCATAATATCCAATCCCAAAACAACTTAGGGGCTGCTTCCACTCCTAGGAACCTTCCACCTCTGACCTGAGAGTGCACTGTTGCTTTAATAAAACAATTTCCTGCTTTCACTTTGGGTGCCCAACTCTAATTCTTTAGCGCGTTGATGCCAAGAGTGGAGACAGAAGGCTTTTGATGCTGACACTTGTGAAGTGATTATGAAGATTGAGTTGCAGCAGAGAAATTATACAGTTTTAGCCCAGGGGATAAGAAAAAAAATTGTATCACTAATAAAAAACTAGAAGAATTGGTTTTCGAGAAAAAAAGGAAAACCTGCTATATTGAACTATTACAAATAAAGAGTCATAGATACGGAATTTAAAGGGTTTTTGAGATGCTGGCAAAAATACGATTGGAGCTTCTTGGAGAGGTTGGAATTGCAGATGGATTTAAGGCATCAGTGTACAACGAGTGTGTGTATTTGCCAAAACTGTATTCATTTTCTATTGCCATGGACAAATTGGCACAGCTTTGTGGGTAAACAATAAGAGCAACAGTAACAACAAAACTACCTTATTTATTATCTCAAAGTTTCCCTGGATCAAGATTCTAGGAATGGGTTAGTTGGGTCCTATGCTCAGAGTGTCATCATGCTGAACTGAAAGCCCTGTCTAGGGCTGCAGTGTCTGCTGAGATTGGAACCTTCTTTCAAACTCAGTGGCTGTTCATTCGTTAAGTCTACATGTGGGGATACCAGTAAACAGAGGTTACCCCGCCATATGACCCTCTCTACAACATAGCAATTTGCTTCTTAAAGACCAATAGCAAAGCTCTTCAGCTACTTTTTGCCTCTATTAAGGATTTATCTGATTAAGTCAGGGCTATCAGGAGTTATGTTTTCATAACGCAAAGTCACCTGATTATAGAACTTAATTAAATCTGAAAAATATTTGTTTACCATATGATGTAACATAATTGTGGGAATGAAATTCCATCATGTTCATAGGTTTCACATTCCTTTAGGGGGAAGGGATTATACAAGGATATCAGGTGTCAGGGGTTATTTTAGAATTCTATCATAGGAGAAATAAAATATTCATTCCTCTTTCATCTTTTTTTTTATAAGCTTTTAAATGTTTATTAATTTTTGAGAGAGAGAATAGAGGAGGGGCAGAGAGAGAGGACGACAGAAGCACGCTCTGTCCTGACAGCAGAGAGCCCAATGCAGACTCAAACTCACAGACCATGGGATTATGACCAGAGCTGAAGTCTAATGCTTAACCAACTGAGCCACCTAGGTACCCCTCATCTTTCTCTTTTGATTTATCAAAAGATAATTTATCAAGATAATAAATTATACACAAAATAATAATTTATAAAAAGGAAGATTTCTATATCTTAAATGAGGTCTATATAATGAGAAAGTTGTATTATAAAATTGCAAATAAGTTATTTCAATTTTGCTTGATGATCTCTCTATAGAAAAGTATGAAAATAAATGTTATTTGTAAAAAATAATAGAATTGTCAATGTATTATGAATATTACATAAGTAAAAATATCTTAGATTTTGGACATATCACATATTTAGAAAATATGGATTAAAAAGAATTGAAAATTGGAAAACATTCTACAAAATATGGCTTATCCTTTTGAAACTCAATTAAGTTGTAAATGTGTAAATTTTTGTCATTTTATTGGGTTTTTGTTACCTAATGAAAACTTCAAAAGGAATTATAATAAATACTATGAGTTTTCAATATTTATAAACTGGCTCTAGAAGAATATTTATAAAGGTGATTGAGTTTAAAATATCAAACCAAAGTTATCTGGTAGACCTCTTAATAAAAGAAAAAATAAATAAAAATAGCAAAAGATGGGTGCCTGGGTGGCTCAGCCAGCTGAGTGCCTGACTTTTGATTTCAGCTCAGGTCATGATTTCATGGTCATGAGAGTGAGCCCCATGTTGGGCTCAACACTGAGTATGGAGCCTGCTTAAGATTTTCTCTCTCTCTTCCTTTGCCCCTCCTCTGCTCAAATGCATGCCTTTTTTCTCTGTCTCTCTCAAGTCAAAAAAAAAAATTGCAAAAGAAATGACACACACACAAAAACAAATCAGAATAGAACATTTAAAAAAATGAAAGTGGCAAAATATGTTTATGCTATATATTCTCTGAAGATGGTTACTAGGGAAAGATATCAGAACATTCTAGGAAAACAAACAGCATTTATGAACCAACAACTATTATTATGAAGAGAAATATAACTACAAAATTCTGATCTTACCATTATCACTAATTTGGACAAAGAAAAAATATATGGGAGCAGATAAAAAGTAGTAAAAATTTTCTTTTTGAGACCACAAACATAACAAAAACTTATTAACTGTCAAATTATACCATTACAATGACAATTTTCTGTCCTTCCACATGGATATTATAAAGACAAGACTAATGTACCTTGTCCCTAATTATTCAAAGTTCTATTATCTTCAATCATAAATAGACTTATAAAAACTGAAAACTAAAGAAAAGCTAAATGTGACAGAACTACTAGGGAAGGTGGCAGCCTAAGAAGGCAATAATGTCCTTGCCTCGTTACAGTTTAATAAACAATGGCCCCAAACCAAAATGTAATGCATTATTTACCTGCTGTTCATTTAAAGGTGTGTACTTTCTAGGGAGAGACTAGTGAAAAAGGAAAAACAAATAATTGGAATTGAGAGTATTTCTAAATCAAAGATAGTAGGGATTCCCAGTGAATTAGGAAAAGAATGCAATTGCATATAGATACAAAATATCCCTGAACAGATGGAGTGAAATCTGGTATGAGGATTTAAACAAAATTGAATAAAGGAGAATCACATTCATATGGAACGAAAATGACTGTCCACATAGTTTCTTTCACATCAAGAATCTGTATCTATTAAGAATCCAGGTGAATTTACTTTTTTGCTTCTGTGCTGTCAGATAATATAAAGGCCAATTAGAAATACAATACACTGCTCTCAAGTAATGATCTGAAGGGGGAAATAGCAGATTTTAGATATGTTGGAAATGTTTCTAAAATACTTCTTCTACTTTAGATTAACGGAAGTCAAAACAGGTCTTGTAATTATGAGTAAAAGTAAAAACAAATACGGTAAACATGAACAATAGAGAAAAATAGAAAATTATGTATAGAAGGTAACACAAACAAAATAAAAACAAGTTCTTTGTTGTATTAGGGATCTTGACAAAAGAACAGATGTTTCAAAATGAAGAAATTATTTCTTTAAATTTTTTAATGTTTATTTATTTTTGACAGAGAGAGAGACAAAGAGCGCAAGTGAGGGAGGAGTGCAGAGGGAGGGAGACACAGAATCCAAATCATGCTCCAGGGTCAGAGCCGTCACCACAGAGCCCAACATGGGGCTTGAACCCACAAGCTGTGAGATCATGACCTGAGCCAAAGTCAGATCATGGTTAACCAACTGAGCTACTCAGGCATCCCTGAAGAAATTGTTTCTTAACCAAAAGAAGAAATGATCTTCAGATTGAAAGAATTCATTAAATCTATTAATATTTGGTGAAATTATGCAACTTCAAATGTAATACAAGAGGATTTTTATTTAGGTCATGACACAGTGACTTATAAGAGTAAAAGATACCTTTTCCTGTGTAAACAATTGTAATTATATGAGACATTTCCTAGATATTGGCTAACAGTTAATACAAGGCTGTGATCTCTGAAATAAGAGGAACCTCTGAGTGAGCCTTAAGACAGCTCAGCACTGTCATGAACAATTTTCCAACTGCAGCAGAGGGAAGTGGAATACAAGAAGGACAATGTTGTCCTTCTGAACTAAAAAGTCACAGATCAGAGTATGGGAATTCTAAAACAATGAGAATTTGTGATGCAGAACATTAGAAGAGAGGGAACTAAATAAAGATAGGCTCCACAAGTTTTTGTGGCAGTAGTTTTGGGGTCTCTGCTAAGGACTTATTTGTGAATGCAAATGACAAGACATGAGGCATATCAAATGCAGGTGTTATGGGGCTGAGGGGAACAGGGATGCTAGAGCGTTGAAAATACACATAGTGAACAGTGAACAAACCCAAGAGAAACATAAACCAAACTATAATTATAATTGTAGATTTTGATAACTGAGAGAAAGTGGCAAAACAAATAAATGCAACAAATAAGGCTAAAAAGAATTTGTGTATCACCATCAAATAATTTTTATCTAACTGACAGAAAAATATACACCACGACTTCAGAATGTGTCTTCTTTTTAACCACCCGTGGAGTTTTCACCAAGATCGACCATGTTCAGGATTGAATGCATAACATCAAATTTTGGAAGATTGAAACTATGCAAAAGCATGTTTTCTGACCACAGGTAATTGAATTAAAAGTCAGTAACAACAAGATTCTTTTTAACTCTCAAATTTTTAGAAATTAAAAAACTTACTGTTAAATAACCAAAGATCAAAGAACAAATCACAGTAGACATTTACTGTAAATTGAATTTGCATTACAACATATCAAAACTTGTCTACAGAATTAACCAGGGAAAATCAAGTTTATAGTCTTAAATGCTTATATGAAAATGAAGAGTTTAAAAACAAAATGTCACTTCGAGTTCTGGCAATGTTGATATAACTTGTACTATTTATTTCTTCCACCATAAACCAAGAAAAGTACGTAAAATGTATGAAACTGTTATTTTCCTACTTGGACCAAAGGTAGCCTGTGAAAGTAACCCATGGAAGAAAGAAAACAATTGAGGCGAGCCTATGATTGCCTCGGTGTTTTCCTGGAAGCATTTTCCAGAATTATACACAGGAAAAGGGAATTCAGGAAGAGCATAGTAGTCTTGCTGAGTCACGAAGGAAGGGTCCAGATTGTGTTGTCTTAATTAGCTGGAAATGGTGGAGCACAATATCAACAGGAGGAAATTATCTAGAAATAACTCCAGAATAGACATGAGGTTTCTAGAGCCTTTGCTGAATACAAATTGATTATGGGCTTAGAGAAACTCCGTAAGACTTGGTAAGGATATACCAGGAAGATCTAAACTGAGGAATTCCCCGATTTTGCACACTGCAATCAGACTCTAGCCAGAATCAGGAGATTGCACTGAGAATCCAGGTACTCAGAGGAAATTCCACAATGTTCATGCCTCAATAATTGGGCTCAACTAGCCTTAGAATATAGGCCAATGGGTGGCACCTTAAGAAAACTTATAAAAGGGAATTGAAAGTGTAAAGCTGATGTGCAATTTCTTACATACCTGCATAAAATTTAACTTGTTAAAGAACAACAGCAAAATCCATTATATAACAATGAAACGGCTGCAATATTTCAGCAATATTCAGTAAAATAAAATGTTATTCAATATAAAGAAACAGAAAAATCTCACCCAAAGACATTAGGAAAAGTCAGACCTAGAAATGCCAGAAAAGATTGATTTAGCTAACAAAGACTTTTAAACTGCTCATATATATATATATATATATATATATATATATATAGTTGGCAGATTTAAAAGAAAATGTGGACAAAATGTGGAGAAAAGTAGAAAATACAAAAATGAAAATTCTAGATGTGAAAACAGATTTTGTAAGATTTTAAAAATAATTATTAAATGGGTCTAACAGTAGATGAGTCACTTTAGAAGAGATAAATGAACTGTACAAACTGAAGCAGAGAGGGAGAGAAAGAAAAAAAATACTTCTCTTGAGAAGTACACTTAATTGGAGTGCTAGAGAGAGGAAGGAAAGTTTGTTAATAAATCATGACAAAAATCATTTCCCAATTTCATAATACCCATAAACTCATAGATCCAGAAAGCTCAAAGAATCCCAAGCTGGATAATAACAGTAAACATAACCTCAGGAAGGTAAACTAAAACAACAACAACAACAACAACAACAACACAAAAACAAAAAAAACCAAAAAACAAGAGGGGCTTAAAAATAATAGGTGAAAAAGGGGAGGCCCATAGCATAAGGGAAATGAAAGAGAAGAGGTTTATCATAAGAAATAATAAAGTCCAGAGAAGAAAAATATCAAGAAAAAATAAAAAAGCAGTAAACACATATGAACATTTGAGATGGAACTTGTAAAAGATGAGGTGATGAAAAAAAGTATAAGCACTATTGTTTTTTGAGTGAGAGAAAGATTTCAGTTGGAAGTTAAAGTTTGAAGATGCAATATAAAGAATGTGTTATTTTCATAACTACTTTTAAATGTTAAAGGATTTTCAGGCAATAGATATGAAACATCTATTTTCATAAATATTGATTCACAATTCTTTAAAATAATCCATTATTTTATTTTCATTAATATAAGTTAACTTACATTTGTTTTTATATTATTCAGTATATATGTGTATTGCATTCTTATAAAGACCATTTTGTCTGCCTGCCTATCACTCTTTCTCTATATATCCGTCTATCATATGTACCTGTCTGTTTCACTATCATTTCCATTCATTCACCCTTCCGTCCACCCATTCTTCTAGCTCTATATCCATTTGACTATAAAAAGAGAACAATATAGGAATATATAATGTTTTTCTGTTGTTAAAATTCTCACATCTGCGTGATGATAGTCTGAAAATTTTTGTTTACAAAATACTTTTCATCTATTTTTATTGCTTTTACTTAAGAGCACTGTAGTCTTATCAAAATTATAATATTATTAAAACGATTACTATTTAATCATAAAAACTGGGGATGTTCACTTTCAAAACTGCCCTTAGAGCATACCTCATGGAGAAGGGTTACTTTCTGCCTAGTATATAGAACAGCGAGCATCAATATTCCTGCTATGCACATAGTATCTTGCTAAATGGGAAATGTGTTTTTAGAAAATGTCGCTCAGAGGAAAAATGCATTAAGCAAATGTAGTGAGAGGCTAGAAGAAAGAGCTGCAATGAGACTTTCCTGCAGAATATTTCTGCAATCACTCTTCATATGTTTAGCCTCCCATGCTGTTCAACAACTTGGCTTAGAAGATACTTCACTTTGTTCAAGAATTAAATACAATGAACTTATTCAGCTGCCCGAAATAAATGCCTTTACAGAGAAGTTTTAATTCTATTTTGCAGAAGAAAAATAAAGGACACTACCGATAAATACATTTCATCCTTGCTATATATGGATGCCTAAGTTGAATTTGGTCAGTAACAGTTTTTCCTAAGGAATTAAATCTATTTAAACAGCGTCAACCTCAGTAAAATGTCTCAAGTATGCCATTTATGAGAAGCTAGCTCTGACATTTCTTGAATTATACTGTTTGACCAAGCAACTTTCAACTTAAAAGAAGGTTGTTTATGTGAAAATGTAGACCAAAGCTCTATTTGGTTTCTAGGGATATTTATAATATTGTAAATATAGCAAAGGATTATACCATGTATCAAGCTCTTCAGTATAATTTGCCACTGTGTCTTATGCAAGAAGACTTGATGAATATCTCATATTGCCTTTACAAATGATTTTTAGTTAAGGATTCTTACAATCTTCCCCAAATGATTTGTAGTATTCCTATTTTCAGCTAACTGCAGCAATTTGCAGCCCGGAACTAGTTATTTTCAGCACATACTCTGCCTGGCACTATTATTTTAGACAATGAGTTTGGATTTCATATTTATTTTTGTGGTGTTTAAGGACACTGTTGAAGGAAGCTCCATCTACCATGTCAGGAAGAAATCTATGTACAGTGAAATATATCCTACGCAAATTACAGGTGGAGACTAAACAACATGACTAGATTTTTTGTTTACTTTTCAGTACATTATTGATAATTAGCAACCATAATAAGTGTTCCTAACTTATGAACTTGCCATTAATTTTCTATCCAGAGTTAATAAGAGTCACTTCAATGTAATCTAATAAATGTAGGCATTGAAATCAAACTGACTAGATTTGGAATCTGATTTCATCTTATCTTTCTGTTGTGATTAGATATATTCATTCATTCTAAAGTGTCTAGGTCTATATATTTCTGTATTAACAAAAATTAAATTCTACTGATCTTTTCACTTATTGTTTACTATAGTTGCTAATATATGTTAAAAATGACAAACCTAAACCAAGACTTCTTTTCCTATAATTAGAGAAATGGTGACATTTGTTACCCAAGTTTCGATTGACTCTCATCATTATATGCAAATAAATAGAAATTTCTTCTATAATGCCTGACATCTACAAAACCAGGAGACACAGTCTTTAGAGCTCACTAAAAATTATTTGATCTAGTCAAGATGATTCTTACTAGTATGACTCAGGTGTCTTTGCAAAATGATACTCTTTGCATATAAATAAATGGAAGAATAAAGAAATATTGTTTTCATTCAAAAAGGGCTTTGGAGGTTTTGTTTTGTGTTTTCTTCCATTTCTCTCTCTTTCTGAAGTGTCGTAACTGTGTGGGTACAATAATTTAGAAAACTTTGTTTTAATACAAACGTTGCAGAAGCAGAAAGGCTGTACATTCTCAATATGTTTACTGACTTTCAACAAAATGGCATCTAATTCCCGAGAAACTTAAGTCTTTTTAATTTGAGGCATTTTAGGACAATCCTGAACATTTTTGTGTCCATTTTCTTCTTTGAAATCTATAATAATTAAATATTTATATGAAAGATTTATGTATAAAAAGAACTCATAAAATTATATTTAGTTCAATAAAGCCATTACTTACCTTCAAATGGCAAGTAGGATTGTGAAAATATAGTTCATAAACATCTTATTTTCAAATAATCTCATCTAGACATACTGCCTCTATAAAATGACATTTAAAGTTCTTTGCAAGTAACAAACTTAATAATATAACTCCTAAATTTCAACTATTTTGCAGTTTGTTGACTTTATATTAAAGTTCTTTGTTGCAGTTGTAAGTGATAATATATAGCTATACATAATATTTTACTCAACTACCCAAGCTAAATAATTTTATTTATTTAATTTTTAATTTTTAATATTTATTTTGAAAGAGAGAGGTAGAGATTGACTGGTGGGGGAGATAGAGAATCCCAAGCAGGCTCCGTGAAGTCAGTGCAGAGCCTGATGCGGGGCTCGAACTCTGGAACCATGAGATCATGACCTAAGCAGAAATCAAGAATCGAAGCTTAACCAACTAACCCACCCAGGCACCCCAATATTTAGTTTAAAAGTCATAATTTGACATGACTTGCAATGAGCCAGTGAAAGTAAAGAATCATGACAAATGATGAGTGCATACTTTATATTCCTAATTCTACCTTAAAAGTATGTACTTATTAGCCACTTTTTCAGTGTTCATGATAGATTATGTGTGTGTGGATTCTCTATTTATATCTTGATTTTGTCATTTTTTCCCAGACCACTAGCAACATAGGGACATGTCTCTTTCACGTCTCTTAAAGTAGAGAAAAACAGGGGTGCCTGGGTAGCTCAGTTGGAGGAGCGTCCAACTCCAGCTGAGATCATGATCCCACGGTAGGTGAGTTTGAGCCCAGCATCGGGCTCTGTGCTGACAGCTCAGAGCCTGGAGCCTTCTTCAGATTCTGTGTCTCCCTCTCTCTCTGGCATCCCCTCCCTCACTCACACTCTGTCTCTCTCTCAAAAATAAACAAACATTAGAAAAAATGTAAAATACAGAAAAGCATAATTTGTGAAGCTTCTAATACAATTTCTTTTTACATTTTAATATTCAATTATTACTTAAAGTTATTTTATATCAAATTCCTAATTCACTAGGAACATTTTCTTTTTTTTTTTTTTTTAAATTTTTTTTTTTCAACGTTTATTTATTTTTGGGACAGAGAGAGACAGAGCATGAATGGGGGAGGGGCAGAGAGAGAGGGAGACACAGAATCGGAAACAGGCTCCAGGCTCTGAGCCATCAGCCCAGAGCCCGACGCGGGGCTCGAACTCACGGACCGCGAGATCGTGACCTGGCTGAAGTCGGACGCTTAACCGACTGCGCCACCCAGGCGCCCCTGAACATTTTCTTAAAAAACAACTTTTTCACATTCCAATGCACTACATTTTTTTAATAAATCCAAGAACTTAAAAATGGTCACACATATTTCATTGGTTTGTATATTTAATATAATTATATAGTGGCAATTGACAATTGTATCAGGAATAAATAGATTTGTAAATACACACAAATAACTCTTGGTAAGTCTACGATTCAGTTAATGGGATATGAAGTTAATAAAAGAGGCTAAATGGGTGATGAGGATTAAGGAGGGCACTTGTGATGAGTGCTGGGTATTTTATATAAGTGGTGAATCACTAAATTCTACTCCTGAAACCAATATATACACTATCTGTTAAGTACTAGAATTTAAATAAAAATTTAAAAAATAGTACTAAATGTCTATAGAATTCAATATAAAAAAAAGGTTAGTAAAAGTTACAGAAAGAGTAGCCTACAAGGTATAATCATTCATCCTGACTTACACATAATGCTACTTACTTTACAAAACAGATTCTAAGATTTAGTTAATCTGTCATAACCTTCCTGAGGAAATTAGAATATTTGCTATATTTAGTATGGACATTCTTAACTTTGATATTGTAATTCTTAGTCATATGAAATATTTCTAACTCTAAAATATTTTACACTTTCAAAGTTCTTAGTTTTAAAGACAAAGCAATTTTATGAATATTTTGGACACCTATAAGCTAAAACTGTTCTTTAATGTACCCATGTGTGGGGACTGATGATTAGAAATAGTTTTAAGATTGGAAATACATCAACCTGACTACAATATTAAAATCTAACAATACATTCTTTATGCAACCTAGCCCATCAAAATACTGCCATAATTATACGGTGTATTACACTTATTGATTTAAAGATGCTAACACATATTGCTTTCCTGAGGTAAATCCCAATTCATCATTATGTATTATCAGTTTTATATGTTGTCAGTTTCAATTTTTCTTCCATTTAGAAATACTATTTTTCTTTCCATTAAGAAATACTAGTTTTGGGGGAATCTGGGTGGCTCAGTTGGTTAAGCATCCAACTTCAGCTCAGGTCATGATCTCACAGTTCCATACCCGGTCCAGTGCCGACAGTTTAAAGTTTTAAATAAATTAAAAAAAAAAAAGGAACGTTAGTCACTTTGTTTTTGGTTTTGCAATTAAGATAATGCATACTTCACTATTATCTGAAAGACTGAAATATTAGCATTATTTCTTTCTAAAAGATTTGACAAAAAATACTTTAGACATATGGACCTATGGCTTTCTTTGTAGAAAGGCTTTTGATTCTCTTTTTAAGTTTATGAATTTATTTTGGGAGAGAGAGAGACAGAGAGAGAGAAAGAGAGAGAGAGAGAGAGAACGGGTGCATGCATGAGTAGGGGAGGGGCAGAAAGAGAAAGGGAGAGAGAATCCCAAGCAGGCTCCATGCTGTCAGGACAGAGCCTGATGTGGGACTCAATCCCACAAGCAGTAAGATTATAACCTGAGTCAAAATCAAGAGTCAGAAGCTTACCCAGCTGAGCCAGCCAGGAACACAAAAGATTTTTAATTTTAAATATAATTTCATTATTTGGAGTTTTCTTTTTTGGGGGGAGAGCAAGTCAGGATAAGTAATTTGTTTTTCTAAAAATATCTATTTCATTTAGGCTGTCAAATTTATTGGCATAAAATACTTCATAATTTTTCCTTTTTATTATCTAATTTTCTGAAAATTTGAAAGTGATGTCCTTTATGTAATTTGTGATTTAGGAAATTTGTGTCTCCTCTCTCTTTCTCTTGATAAGTCTAGAAAGAGATACGCTTTATTTTTATAATTTTTTCAAGGAAACAGGTTATGCTTTCACTGTTTTTTGTTTTCCTATTGATATTTGTTTCTATTTATTTGTGCTCTTTCTTTCTGCATTTTTGTTCATTATACTTCTGCTTTTTTCCTTAATATTTTCTTTTCTTTATTTTAAAGTATTATTTTGTAAACTTATTGTGACTTTTATCTGTTTCCAATATAGGCATTGAAAATTATAAATTTCCCTTTATGCATGGATTTGGCTATTCGCTACATATTTGATATATCTAGTTCAAAACACATCTGAAACAATTATATAGTTTATAAATGAAGGGGAAAAGGCAAAAAATTTACTTTTGCAGTAATACAGAAACTTCATTTCTTAGGTTGTTCAGTCTTTTCTGAGGAAATGAGTTTTCCCCTGTCATTACATTTAGAATGAAAAATTACCTTACTTTTAGTGCAGGTTACTCTTGATGAATTCTCTTATCAATTTTACTTTCATCAATTTTACTCTTTTGTTTTTTTTTTATCAATTTTACTTTCAGTTTTGAATGACAATTTTTCTGGATATAGAATTCTGGGTTCACGTGTTTTCTTGTTTGCTTTTTTTTTTTTTTTTAAGTTGTTCCACCATCTTCCATCACCATGGGTTCTCACAGGTCTGTCATTAACTGAATCATTGTTACCCTGGACATAATATGTTATTTTCTCTTGCTTCTTTCAAGCTTTGCTATATATTTTTGGCCTTCAACAGTTTGACTATGATATATCTCAGCAAGAGACAAATATTTATATTTCTTCTGTTTGGCATTCTTCTTGTGTCTGAAAATTTCTTTTAAAAAAATTGGAAAGGAAGCTTCTGGGAAGATGGCACCATAGGAGGATGCTGAGCTCACCGCATCCTGCGGATCACTTAGATTCCACCCACACCTGCCTAAATAACCCCGAAAACCACCAGAAGACTCGCAGAATGGAGTCTCCAGGGCCAAGCGCAGAGGAGAGGCCCACAGAAGAGGGTAGGAAGGGCAGAGAGGTGGTGCGGGCTCCACGGACTGGCGAGAGGGAGCCAGGGCGGAGGGGCGGCCCACCGGCCAAGCAGAACCCCCGAGTCTGGCTGGCAAAAGCAGAGGGGCCGGACGGAGTGTGTTCCTACAGCAAGCGGGACTTAGCATCTGGGAGGTCATAAGTTAACAGCTCTGCTCAGAAAGCGGGAAGGCTGGAGGACAAAGGGAGGGAGAGTTGCTGAGCCCCCAGATGACAGAGCTCAGTTTGGTGGGGAACAAAGGCGCTAGCCAGCACCATCTACCTTGCCCATCCCCCAGCCAAAATCCCAAAGGGAATCAGTTCCTGCCAGGAAACTTGCTCCCTCCGCACAAACACCCAACGCTGTGCTTCTGCGGATCCATCCCTCTGGCGGGTCTGACTTCCTCCGATGCCACAGGGCCCCTCCCGAAGTGAATCTCCAAAGGAAAAGCGAGCTGAGCCTGCTCCTCCTGCCCCTGTGCAGCTAGCCGAACAACCCCAGCTAATACACCAGATCCCCAGCACCACAAGCCTGGCTGTGTGCAAGTAGCCCAGAGGAGCCATGCCACCCCACAGTGAATCCCCCCCCAGAAGAGGGGAAGAGAAGGCACACACCAGTCAGACACTGGCCCCAGCGGTGGGCTGGGGGCAGAGATCAGGTCTGACTGCAGCCCCACCCACCATCGCAGGTTATTCAAGACAGCACAGGGGAAGTGCCCCGAAGTCCTGCACCACTCCAGGGACTATCCAAAATGATGAAACAGAAGAATTCCCCTCAAAAAAACGTCCCGGAAATAACGACAGCTAATGATCAAAAATGATTTAAACAATATAAAAAAAGTGAATTTAGAATGATAGTCATAAAATTAATCACTGGGCTTGAAAAGAGTACAAAGGACAGCAGAGAACCTCTTGCTACAGAGATCAAGGGACTAAGGAATAGCCAGGAGGAGCTAAAAAATGCTATTAATGAGTTGCAAAAAAATGGAGACAACTACGGCTCGGATTGAAGAGGCAGAGGAGAGAATAGGTGAACTAGAAGATAAAGTTATGGAAAAAGAAGAAGCTGAGAAAAAGAGAGATAAAAAAATCCAGGAGTATGAGGGGAAAATTAGAGAACTAAGTGATGCACTAAAGAGAAATAATCTACGCATAATTGGTATTCCAGAGGAGGAAGAGAGAGGGAAAGGTGCTGAAGGTGTAACTGAAGAAATCATAGCTGAGAACTTCCCTGATCTGGGGAAGGAAAAAGGCATTGAAATCCAAGAGACACAGAGAACTCCCTTCAGACGTAACTTGAATCAATCTTCTGCATGACATATCATAATGAAACTGGCAAAATACAAGGATAAAGAGAAAATTCTGAAAGCAGCTAGGCATAAACACGCTCTAACATATAAAGGGAGACCTATCAGACTCATGACTGATCTCTCGACTGAAACTTGGCAGGCCAGAAAGGAATGGCAGGAGATCTTCAATGTGCGAAACAGAAAAAATATGCAGCTGAGAATCCTTTATCCAGCAAGTCTGTCATTTAGAATAGAAGGACAGATAAAGGTCTTCCCAAACAAACGAAAACTGAAGGAATTTGTCACCACTAAACCAGTGCTACAAGAGATCCTAAGGGGGATCCTGTGAGACAAAGTACCAGAGACATCGCTACAAGCATGAAACCTACGGACATCACAATGACTCTAAACCCATATCTTTCTATAACAACACTGAATGTAAATGGATTAAATGCGCCAACCAAAAGACACAGGGTATCAGAATGGATAAAAAAAAAAAAAAAAAAAAAAAAAAAAAAAAAAAAAAAAAAAAAAAAAAACCATCTCTTTGCTGTCTACAAGAGACTCATTTTAGACCTGAGGACAACTTTAGATTCAGAGTGAGGGGATGGAGAACTATTTATCATGCCACTGGAAGTCAAAAGAAAGCTGGAGTAGCCATACTTATATCAGACAAACTAGACTTTAAATTAAAGGCTGTAACAAGAGATGAAGAAGGGCATTATATAATAACCACAGGGTCTATCCATCAGGAAGAGCTAACAATTATAAATGTCTATGCGCCAAATACCGGAGCCCCCAAATATATAAAACAATTACTCACAAACATAAGCAACCTTATTGATAAGACTGTGGTAATTGCAGGGGACTTTAACACTCACAGAAATGGACAGATGATCTAGACACACGGTCAATAAAGAAACAAGGGCGCTGAATGATACATTGGATCAGATGGACTTGACAGAGATATTTAGAACTCTGCATCCCAAAGCAACAGAATATACTTTCTTCTCAAGTGCACATGGAACATTCTCCAAGATAGATCATATACTGGGTCACAAAACAGCCCTTCATACGTATACAAGAATTGAAATCATACCATGCATACTTTCAGATCACAATGCTATGAAGCTTGAAATCAACCACAGGAAAAAGTCTGGAAAACCTCCAAAAGCATGGAGGTTAAAGAACATCCTACTAAAGAATGAATGGGTCAACTAGGCAATTAGAGATGAAATTAAAAATATACGGAAACAAATGAAAATGAAAATACAACAATCCAAACGCTTTGGGATGCAGCGAAGGCAGTCCTGAGAGGAAAATACATTGCAATCCAGACCTATCTCAAGAATCAAGAAAAATCCCAAATACAAAATCTAACAGCACACCTAAAGGAAATAGAAGCAGAACAGCAAAGACAGCCTAAACCCAGCAGAAGAAGAGAAACAATAAAGATCAGAGCAGAAATAAACAATATAGAATCTAAAAAAAAAACTGTACAACAGATCAATGAAACCAAGAGTTGGTTTTTTGAAAAAAATAAACAAAATTGATAAACCTCTAGCCAGGCTTCTCAAAAAGAAAAGGGAGATGACCCAAATAGATAAAATCATGAAAGAAAATGGAATTATTACAACCCATCCCTCAGAGATACAAGCAATTATCAGGGAATACTATGAAAAATTATATGCCAACAAACTGGACAACCTGGAAGAAATGGACAAATTCTTACGCACCCAGACGCTTCCAAAACTCAATCAGGAGGAAATAGAACCTTGAACAGACCCATAACCAGCGAAGAAATTGAATCAGTCATCAAAAATCTCCCAACAAACAACAGTCCAGGACCAGATGGCTTCCCAGGGGAGTTCTACCAGACGTTTAAAGCAGAGATAATACCTATCCTTCTCAAGCTATTCCAAAAAATAGACAGGGAAGGAAAACTTCCAGACTCATTCTATGAAGCCAGCATTACTTTGATTCCTAAAGCAGACAGAGACCCGGTAAAAAAAGAGAACTACAGGCCAATATCCCTGATGAATATGGATGCAAAAATTCTCAATAAGATACTAGCAAATCGAATTCAACAGCATATAAAAAGAATTATTCACCATGATCAAGTGGGATTCATTCCTGGGATGCAGGGCTGGTTCAACATTCGCAAATCAATCAATATGATACATCACATTAATAAAAGAAAAGATAAGAACCATATGATCCTGCCAATCGATGCAGAAAAGGCATTTGACAAAATTCAGCAACTTTTGTTAATAAAAACCCTCGAGAAAGTTGGGATAGAAGGAACATACTTAAACATCATAAAAGCGATTTATGAAAAGCCCACAGCTAACATCATCCTCAATGGGGAGAAACTGAGAGCTTTTTCCCTGAGATCAGGAACATGACAGGGATGTCCACTCTCACTGCTGTTGTTTAACATAGTGTTGGAAGTTCTAGCATCAGCAATCAGACAACAAAAGGAAATCAAAGGCATCAAAATTGGCAAAGATGAAGTCAAGCTTTCACTTTTTGCAGATGACATGATATTATACATGGAAAACCCGATAGACTCCACCAAAAGTCTGCTAGAACTGATACATAAATTTAGAAAAGTTGCAGGATACAAATCAATGTACAGAAATCAGTTGCATTCTTATGCACTAATAATGAAGCAACAGAAAGACAAATAAAGAAAATGTTCCCATTCCCAATTGCACCAAGAAGCATAAAATACCTAGGGATAAATCTAACCAATGATGTACAAGATCTGTATGATGAAAACTATAGAAAGCTTATGAAGGAAATTGAAGAAGATATAAAGAAATGGAAAAACATTCCGTGCTCAAGGATTGGAAGAATAAATATTGTCAAAATGTCAATACTACCCAAAGCTATATACATATTCAATGCAATCCGAATCAAAATTGCACCAGCATTCTTCTTGAAACCAGAACAAGCAATCCTAAAATTCATATGGAACCACAAAAGGCCCCGAATAGCCAAAGGAATTTTGAAGAAGAAGACCAAAGCAGGAGGCATCAGAATCCCAGACTCTAGCCTCTACTACAAAGCTGTCATCATCAAGACAGCATGGTATTGGCACAAAAACAGACACATAGACTGAGGGAATAGAATAGAAACCCCAGAACTTGACCCACAAACGTATGGCCAACTCATCTTTGACAAAGCAGGAAAGAACATTCAATGGAAAAAAGACAGTCTCTTTAACAAATGGTGCTGGGAGAACTGGACAGCAACATGCAGAAGATTGAAACTAGACCACTTTCTCACACCATTCACAAAAATAAACTAAAAATGGATGAGGGACCTGAATGTGAGACAGGAAACCATCAAAACCCTAGAGAAGAAAGCAGGAAAAGACCTCTCTGACCTCAGCCGTAGCAATCTCTTACTTGACACATCCCCAAAGGCAGGGGAATTAAAAGCAAAAATGAACTACTGGGGCCTTATGAAGATAAAAAGCTTCTGCACAGCAAAGGAAATAACCAACAAAACTAAAAGGAAACCAACGGAATGGGAAAAGATATTTGTAAATGACATATCGGACAAAGGGCTAGTATCCAAAATCTATAAAGAGCTCACCAAACTCCACACCCAAAAAACAAATAACCCAGTGAAGAAATGGGCAGAAAACATGAATAGACACTTCTTTAAAGAAGATATCTGGATGGCCAACAGGCACATGAAAAGATGCTCAACGTCGCTCCTCATCAGGGAAATACAAATCAAAACCACACTCAGATATCACCTCACGCCAATCAGAGTGGCCAAAGTGAACAAATCAGGAGACTATAGATGCTGGAGAGGATGTGGAGAAACGGGAACCCTCTTGAACGGTTGATGGTAATGCAAACTGGTACAGCCGCTCTGGAAAACAGTGTGGAGATTCCTCAGAGAATTAAAAATAGACCTTCCCTATGACCCAGCAATAGCACTGGTAGGAATTTACCCAAGGGATACAGGAGTACTGATGCATAGGGGCACTTGTACCCCAGTGTTGTTAGCAGCACTCTCCACAATAGACAAATTATGGAAAGAGCCTAAATGTCCATCAACTGATGAATGGATAAAGAAATTGTGGTTTATGTACACAATGGAGTACTACGTGGCAATGAGAAAGATTGAAATATGGCCTTTTGTAGCAACGTGGATGGAACTGGAGAGTGTTATGCTAAGTGAAATAAGCCATACAGAGAAAGACAGATACCATATGTTTTCACTCTTATGTGGATCCTGAGAAACTTAACAGAAACCCATGGGAGAGGGGAAGAAGAAAAAAAGAGGTTAGAGTGGGAGAGAACCAAAGCATAAGAGACTGTTAAAAACTGAGAACAAACTGAGGGTTGATGGGGGGTGGGAGGGAGGGGAGCGTGGGTGATGGGTATTGAGGAGGGCACCTGTTGGGATGAGCACTGGGTGTTGTATGGAAACCAATTTGACAATAAATTTCATATATTGAAAAAAATAAAAAAAATAAAAAGTTGGAAAAAAATTATGACCATTATTTTTCTGAAATTTTTTTCAATCTTGTTCTCTTCCCTCTGTTATTCCAAGTACAAATACACGTGACAATTGAGATCATTTGATATTCTGTCCATGTTTTTCATTATTTTTTTCTCATTATTTTTTCTCTATATTCTTCACCTTGCATTATATCTTCTGATATATGTTCAGTTTATACTTTGTTATGTCCATTTCATTAAGTCCACCTAGGGAATATATTTTTCAGAAATTGCAACCTCCAGTTCTAGAATTTGTATTTGCTTATTTTTATTGTTTCGATCCTTTGCAAAGAGTTCCTTCTTTTCCACTAAGATTTAATGTATTAAAAACATATGCTGCTGGGACGCCTGGGTGGCTCAGTCAGTTAAGTGTCCAACTTCCGCTCAGGTCCATGATATCACCATTTGTGGGTTTGAGCTAAGTCAGGCTCTGTGCTGACAGCTCAGGGCCTGAAGTTGCTTTGGATTCTGTGTCTCCCTCTCTCTCTGCTCATCTCCAGTTCAAGCTCTGTCTCCCTCTCTCAAAAATAAACAATCATTAAAACAATTAAAAAAAACACATATGTTGTTTTAATTAATTAAATATGGTTAGAAGAACCATTTGAAACTATCTCTTACCTAATGGCTGCTTCTTCTCAGGGCTAGTCTTCGTTGTTTTTCTATTCATGTTAGTAGATGGATTGTATCCTTGGCTTTCCATACTTCGAGTAATTTTGCATTTCATCCTGGACATTATTAGTTACCATTATTTTCTCTTTCTGGTTGTAGAAATAATAATTAGTAGTAGTAGAAGTATTCAGTGAATTTTTTTTTACTTTAACATACAATTCTGTTGACTAGGTTTGAAGTACATACTCTTTTATTATATTCCATCTCCTCTGTCATTCATATATTTTGTCTTTAGTTGGACTGTTTTGTTCTGATTAAAAAAATACATGACTCAGAGGTTAGACAGAGATGTGAGTGGACAGAGCATGGGGATCTTTATTCTGTATTTTTTGCCTTGAAGTATTTCCCCTATTATCTTCAGTGTCATGCTTTTCTAGTTTTTTTTTTTTTTCCTCATTCCTCAAGCCAAAAAATATGAGATTTTGATTTGTGCCCTTTTGTGAAGCTGTTTGTACTGCTGTCCATGGTACTAAGCTAAAAGCCAAGGAGATGGAAACATGCATAGCTTCATGCCTCTTCACACTCAAACAAATATGCATCCTCACTAGAATCTGTCTGCTTTTGTTCATTTCCAGGACCTTTATTCACTTGCTTTTTGTTATGACCTGGTATTTTAGTTGTTCTCTGCAGTGGAAGAGGTCGTTTAGTAGACTCTTAGTTGGTCATGTTGAAGAACAGAACCTGCCTCATGTATTATATTTTGCACTTTCTGAGTCCATTCTGAAGTCTGGGCTTAAGTAATTAAAATCTAGCTCACAAGGTTTGAATTTGTATAAAATTAATTGATTACACATTCACATTGTAGAAAATATAAACTGCTGTAAGCAAAAATAAGAAATAATTGTCATTAATCATTATAACATGTGAAGGTAAGTTTTTGAGCTTTTGGTTTATAATTCTCCATTCTTGTTTTCCTTATGATTTATGTCTTATATTTTCTATTTATTATAATAGCATTTTAATAATATGAATACAATATTTACTTTTAAAATATAAATTATAACAATATCAAAGTATGCTTGAATATCAATGCTAATTTCAACTGAAATGCATTACTACATTTACCAGAAACACATATATGCATACATATGTTTCATAAGATATGCAGAAATGCAAAATTTCCATCTTTGACATTAAATGCTCAAACTGATTAGCATGAAATTTGTTGTGCTAAATAGCCTGAGAAGAGGGGAGCATGAAATTGACTTGACATGTTAATATCATATTTTACAGTGAGTCACATTATAATTAAATGGGAATTTTATTGTAACTACACATGGTATCTTTGCCTTCAGAAAGACTCTTACTCTGAACAATTCTATGGGAATATCATTGGTCCCATAAGGAGATATGCTTATTTGAAACCTGCTAAAATTTCTGACATTTACATATGTCCAAATTTAGAGAAGATCCTTAGAGTTTAAGTATTCAGAATATGAATTTATGACAAACTAATGACAAAACAAAAGGACATTTAGCATTTGAAATTTGCAAATAATGCTTGTCTTTTTAACTGGAGCTGGTAAATATTTTATGCCTGATCCAGGAAACTTATGTGTGACAGAAATGGTAAGGTCATAATTAAAATCAATGTCCAAACTAAAACAACCAGCCACTAAAGCAGAGAAGACTATAATTAAGTTTGGACTATTTTCACAATGAGGGAATTATTTAGTTTCTTAGAAATATTATCTATAGTTTTACTTCTACTCCAGTTTAATTTTAATTAACATTTTTCCAATGCTTTCAAAACAAGTTAATACTTAATTTGTATGGGGCTATACTATAAACATGTATTTTTTTACATAAGAATTGGATAACATTTTTTAGTTACAGTGTGGATCGCCATAAAAAGTGTTACATTTGTTACAACAATTCCTCTGCTCATAATTAGAAGCATGCAAATAATGTTGACAGCTGGGTTTAATGCCTTTTTATTTGATTTTAATGGGTTTATCCCTAAGAACAAAGTGACGATCAAAAAAAGTTATAATTTTGTCAAGGTCACAAATTGATTTGCACATGGTTATGATACAAGCCAAAGTTCAATCTCAACTTTTTTTTTTTACTTCTCCCTCAAACTGTGAAAATCTTTACCTATAATTGTACTGAGTAGAACTACAACCTCTTCAAAGTTCAACAAATTTTAGTTGATTTCTTCATATGAATACCATGTTAGAGTAACATATTTTAAATGGAATAGTTTCAAGGGAAAAGTTACAACTGTTGACCATAAAATAAGTATAAACAAATAGTAGCTGCATATTTTGTCTTCACAAAGTCAGTTAATGTCTAGTTCACTGTGGAGGAATAGGACAGTATAGTGATTAGAGCATGATCTTGGGAGGAGATCTGGATTTAAGACTTGTACCTACAGGGGCACCTGGGTGGCTCAGTCAGTTATGTATCCTACTTCAGCTCAGGTCATGATCTCACAGTTTGTGGGTTCAAGCCCCACCTTGGGATCTGTGCTGACAGCTCAGAGCCTGGAACCTCTTCTGATTCTGTGTCTCCCTCTCTCTCTGCCCCTTTCCCACTCATGCTCTCTCTCTCTCTCAAAAATAAACATTAAAAATTAAAAAAAAATATTTGACTCTACAAATTACTAGCAGTCTGACACCAGGCAAGTTACTCTGTGCCCAGTATCCCTATCTGTAAAATGTGTATAATAGTAACATACACAGTTCAAAAGTTTATGTAAATTAATATTTAAAAATACATAAAATGGTAATCTAAATTAGTATTTAGAAAATACATAACAGGGTAACTGGTGTTATCCTGATTATGAAGTACAGCATTTTAAGACAGGTATGAAAACAGCAATAGCGGTCTTGTTTGCTCTTCTAACCCTTGTGTTTGGCCAGAATATTTACAAAATCTCTAATAAGCAAATTACAATTTACCTTAATTAAATATATTTGCTTAAAGGACACAACACTGGGTAAATATTTGATGATTCTATTCTGTTTTTATATCCAAAAGTCTCTGCTCCCTAGTGTATGTGTGCACATGTGTGTGTGTTTATAAATAACATACTTAAATTTGACAGATGAAATAGTTTAATTCAGTAGATTGTGAATAATGGAAGTCAGAAAATTGAAAATATTGTACCAAAGATATGTGAGAAAAAAAGGGATTACCTTTCAACACTATCAGATAGAACTGTGTGTGGATTTATATGTGGGTGTGGAAAGCTAGTCAATACTTCTGTACTCACTCAGGAGCTCTGGCATTATAGTGGCTACATGCCGGGATAGCAGCATCTGAGAACAGGTGGACTTAAAACTTTGAGGCTACATCTGGTTAGCAATAAATTGAATTCACACAAAACAAAACAAATCAACAAGAGTCTGTTTGACAATGGCACAATACCAAGCCACAGCAAAGTATGTTGAAAAATATATGACACTGTATAGTTTAAGCTACTAAATTCAAGAAAATATTTTGTGCCATTTTCTTTGAAATTTTGTACAGGTAGTCAAAAATAGTCATTCAGCATTTTTAAGAACTGTAGAATTGCAACAGTTGATTGAAAACAGATGCTTGGAGACTATCCTACTGAGAAAAACCTAGGAATACACCTTACATTTCTTGATTTAAGAAACTCACTATTAAATATTATTTTATTGTATAATTTATTGTATTTTTATTTTTAATTTTTTTAATGCTTACTTTTGAGAGACAGACAGAGACAGAGACAGAGAGAGATATGTGGGGGATATGCTTAGGAATCCCCCGGGGCTTACACCAATGGGTTAACAAGGCATAAAGAAATACACAGTCATAAAATGCTCACACCTGAGTTTGGGTAAACCAAACTGGCACTCCAAGAATAGGGGGGTGCAAAGACACACTGAGAATAGAGAGGCACAAAGCTGCCAGGAATAGGGAGGTGCAAAGGCACCCAAAAATAGGGAAGGGTGTAGAGCCCCCCAAAATAGAGAAAGGCAAAGGCCTGAAATAGAAACGGCACAAAGGTGCCCAATACATAGGAATAACAAGATTAGATATTCAGGGTGAAAGCACCCCAAATTTAGTACTAAATAGCAGAAAGCTGCTTTCATAGGAGAATAGGGCCAGGTTAGGTAAATTGGTGAATTGGACTAGGGACGGCTGTGCTGCAGACAAAACAGCCAGGAGTGGAGATGATTAACAAAAGAAAAGGTGCCTTGTTAACCCTGTGGTTATTCCCCCATCTGTCTCAACCCCTAGGCTGACAAAGGTAAATGGGCACGGCGCCTCCTGTCTGTTGTTAATAACCATCTACCCATCTGCCCAGCAACCGGATTTTGTTTTATATTGACCTAAACCCCAAACACTGTATATCTTCAAACCCCTTTTTCCCCTTCATACCCCCAAGTTAATGTTCACAGTTTCTTTGTCTCTTTGTACACACCCATCACATTTGCAAGCCTTCTGATCTGAATAAATATGGGGCAAGGACCCTTATTCGGGGCTCTTGTCTTTTTCCCGAACATTAGCCATCTCTTGTTTTTTTTTTTTTTTTTTTTTTTTTTTTCAACGTTTATTTATTTTTGGGACAGAGAGAGAGCATGAACGGGGGAGGGGCAGAGAGAGAGGGAGACACAGAATCGGAAATAGGCTCCAGGCTCTGAGCCATCAGCCCAGAGCCCGACGCGGGGCTCGAACTCACGGACCGTGAGATCGTGACCTGGCTGAAGTCGGACGCTTAACCGACTGCGCCACCCAGGCGCCCCTAGCCATCTCTTGTTTTAATCCTGTGTCTGCTCTTTTGCTGGCCAAAAGAGAAATTTAGACTTAGAGTCTATGACAGAGAAAGATGGGTGGAGCATGAACAGGGGAGGGGCAGAGAGAAAGGGAGACACGGAATCTGAAGCAGGCTCCAGGCTCTGGGCTGTCAGCACACAGCCTGATGCTGGGCTCAAACTCAGGAACCAGGAGATCATGACCTAAGCTGAAGTCAGACACTTAATGACTGAGCCATCCAGGTGCCCCTATTAAATGTTATTTGTAACATGGAGATTGAATATGTAGTATAAACCTAACTTTGGACATTAAAGATACTCATCCCTCAGTAGCAACAAAGAGCTATTGCTTTGATGGAAGGTCTATTTAATTCATAAAATAATTGTGCTGGTTTGAAAATTTAAATTCATTTGGAAGATGTTGAAATTCTACATTGAAACTTTTATGTGAATATAAACTCAAAATAGGCTATTAAAATATTATTACATTTGACATTTGAGAATCTATAACTTAGATTTACGTTTATGTTTTTAAAAATAAATACTTTTAAATTTTTTTAATGTTTTATTTTTGAGATGGAGACAGATTATGAGTGAGGCGAGGGGGGCAGAGGTAGAGGGAGGGAAACACAGAATCTGACGCAGGATGCAGGCTTTGAGCTGTCAGCACAGAGCCGGTTGAGGGAATCAAACTCATGAACTGTGATATCGTGACCTGAGCCGAAGTCGGATGCTTAAATCGACTAAGCCACGCAGACTCCCTTCAAAGTAAATAGTCTTTTAAAATAAGTAACCTCTCTATCCATAAATGAGCAATTTTGGGGATCTACACTTTAGGAATCAATTCATTGAAATTATCCAATTATTGTTTTTGGGTAACTTCTATATATGATACATTGTTGTTAGCATTATGAATAAACAAATTTCTGATTCTCTTCTGTAGAATTTGCCATATGAAACCCTCAGGGAGTTTCATAATGTGAACATAAGCTCCCCCTCTATTTTTTGAAAATTCTAAATTCATTTTAAAATGTGAGTCAAGAATTGTTTTTCTGAACTGAGGGTCTTTCAACTACAGATTATATTCTAATCATATTGTAGACATGTCAAAACCATATCTGCTTAGAAAGGTGCTATATTCATCATAGATAATAAATGCTGGAAGTCATAGGGAAACAACTTAAATAACATAACTGACCACTGGCCTATCTCTTAAGCTAGAATAAAAATGATTATGACTATGAGCATCTCCAAAGTAGGAGTTTAGTATAGTGAAACAATAGAGAAAAAACATTAAAGAATAAGGAATAAAAAGTACAATGGGAAGCACCTTGGATTACCCCCTCACTTATTCATTTATATATTCATTCAACAAATATTTATGAAGAATTAATTACATGCCAAAACTTTGGTAGGCACTGTAGACACAGGGTGAAGAATATGTATACCTCTTGGTGTACATATAGAATGTTTATCTCTTTGTGAAATGCAGTGTCTAATGGGGAAGAGATTGGGGAATGGCAAAAATGTGTGATAAAGTATAATTAACTTCAGAATATTGGAAACAATACACTCTGCTGGTTGACCGATGAAATCCAATTTTAATTGGGAGAAAAAAAGAACTCAGACATTGGTGGTTTGACAGGAATAAAAAAAAAAGTAATACAGCATTCAGAATATTAAAGATAAAAAGAGGGCATATTCTTACAATGACCTAAATGTATTTATCTCCACCCTTCACTATATTCTTACATGTACCTAAGCTCTGAGGTCACACTTCTTTACCACATAGAATCTATATTCTTACCCATTGACTTATAAGATTCAGTTTCAGTCAATTTGCTGTTTGCCTAGCGACCTGGTTTTGTGAACTACCATTCCTTGAATGGAGGTCCTAATTTACATGATGATGCAAATAATTCATAATTTCTGTTTTTAGTAATGCTGTTAGTCTACAGAAACAAAACCACATGGTTCATAATTTGACTCCAAACTATATCAAATGTGTACATCTAAGTTTAGACAATATAAGCTCAAGTTTAGAATTGGGAAAAAGCATGATTCACCCATATCCCTCACTTAATATAGAAACACTTTATGGATATCCTCAAGTGTATGCAATATCATAATGTCATTAATGTATAACGATTGAGTTCATTATGAACCTAGCTAAATTCTCAGTTATTTCACTTAACATGTTTAGGTTAATTAATAGTAATCTTAGAGAGATGAAAACTCACAAAAGCACTCATAAAACTTTAAAAGAGGTGATGTTTTCTAACAAGCTTGTATTATTTTTTTATCTTAAATATGCTTGGAAATTAACACACTGAAATATAGGCTTCGTCCAAAGCAGCTTCCCTAGATTTGATTTACATTAGATCAAGTTTCAGTGGTAATTATTAGAGATGGGTCATTTAACTGGCCTGTAATTAGAATACCAATGAGCCAGTTCTCTTAGAAAATTTCCCTGTTGTAGACAGACACCTCTTTAGTTTGAATATTACAGCAATAAAAGCTACTCTCCATATAAGATATATTTTTTCCATCTTGAAAAAGGAAAATGTGTATGCAGGCCATTCTTAATAGTCCCAAAGGAATACCGCCCCCAGTATTCTAATGCATTTATTCAATCATTAGATAGAACTGATACTCTGCGCTTACATGGTTGATGGGCCAAACTCTTCTGAGCAAAGCACAGTTTTATTTTAAAAAGTGAAGAGGAGACAGGTTCCGATACCTTGTATCACTTTTTACTGGAGCTAGGGTCTAGGATAAATGTTCTGATGGAGTGGCAGTTCTTGTAGGACTGGTGAAAAAAGAAGTTTGGTAAAAAAAAAAAAAAAAAAATATATATATATATATATATATATATATATATATATATATATATGTAGCTTGGAAATTAGGTTCCAAAAATACTTTAAGTCAAATCTCAATTAATGCATTTTTTCCCACAACACTTACATACCACAGAGATAATATAGAATTTGGAGAAGTGACATGTTAAAAGAACAACGTATATACAACGCTCAAAATGATTTCTCACAATAACAGGTTTCCAAGACAATTTAGTACCTATTTTCTCTTACTTTTTTCCTGTATGTCTGTGTCTGTCTCTTTCTTCCTCTTCAGGCTAATTTCTTTACATTGTGTGTGTGTGTGTGTGTGTGTGTGTGTGTGTGTTTCTCTTCTGCTTCAGTGTTAAATAAAGCAAAGGCAGATGAAAAAATGGTTAGAGTTCATTCATTCTAGAGATGTCATCCAATTCAATTTATCTAGGCTCTATGAAATAGCTTCATTCTTGTCTTGTACAAATCTAGGTTCCAGCCTTCCATTTGATCTTGTGACCTTCTTATACCATCAACATCATTATGTTTAATAGATTTCCTTTTATGTAAGTTAATTAAACTCAAATGTTTTCTTTTTAACAACCAAATAGTCTACGTAACACGGGGGTCTCTGATTGGTTATATGTTTTAAATGGCATGTAAAATGAATACATATTTTCATGTTTGGGGCATGAGTAGAAATAAATCTTTTTTCAAGAATCTTTCTGTAATTTGCATTACTTTAGATAGAAAGAGACATTACATCACACAGGAGTAGACTGAAAAACCAAATCAACATCTCATTTTCATTGTGTTCTAACATAATTGTGGTCACTCAATGTATTTGCTATGCACAGTCTAACATTTGCCATTCTATTTGCTTAAGAATTTATTGCTGCCTTTATAAAACTGACCAAAACAGTTTAATTTATTCAACTTCCAATGTGAAATACATTTTTACGTTAGGAAATATAAGATTTTCTAATAGAAAGGAGTGAGGAAATTATATCATTTTAATGTAGTTACAGAAAACAAATTAAAAAATTCTATCTGTAGAAACTAGAGCAGCAGCTCTAGAAACTGCCAGGGGAAAAAACAATCTGAGCAAGTCTCGTAAAGATGCATTCTTAGGAAAATCTTGCATAATTATAAGCTATTTCAATGTGTTGTTCTATCTTTTTCCCTAAAGGCTATTTGCCAGAGCCTATAACGTCCTGAAAGGATACCATTTCTGCCTGTTTACTACCCAGGTTCTTCTCACAACAATTCAGAAAAGGTGACTGCAGGGACTCTCCTGGCAATCCTCTCTGTTTGAAAGGCTTATTTTATCTAAGTCAAATCCCTTATGGCAAATGTCAGGCATATGCCCTCGTTTTGTCTCCAGTAGGAGCAAAATTCCTAAAGTATACTTTTTCAAGAACAGCTGTATACTGCAGTGGTTTAAGAGCACCTGTTTCTGGAGTCAGAACCCAGCCTCTATCTTGTGTTATCTTTGTGACTGTGCAATCTGTTTGCTCTATTGGAATCTCTATTTCTCATATATAAGGCAAGAATATTAAAGGCACTTACTGCATCCACGAATGTCTGTCGTGATCAATTGATACACTCTATGTAAAATTTTCAGCACATTCCCTGGATTAGTATGTATTCCAAAAGAGCTTGCTATTAACTAATTGTGTCTATATAGCCTATTAAGTAAAACAAATGAATTGGTACATTTTTTTGTTATCCTAAAAAATCATATTCCTTGAAAAGACAATCTAGGACAAATGTATTATTCTTTCAACAACACAAATATTTATTAGATGTCTACTGTGCAATTGATACTGTTAGAACTAATGATATTTCATACAGAATGAATAGATCATGTGTGAAAATATCTAATATGGTAATTGCCTGCCGTATGACTCTTGAGAGGAGTATTTTTAGTATCTACTAGGACATACTGATTTTCAATTCTCAAGCAGGTTTTGAAGAGATAGTAATTGGACAAGCACAGCATAAATTCCTGACCCAATATTCTCTTCTAAACCAAAGGACATTACACATTTTAGCCGCTATAACACTACAAAGCCTTTTTGAATACAAAAGCCTCTAGTGCATGAAATGATTGATGATGATACTTCTGATGTTGTAAAGTTGTAATCTGTCTCTTGTTCAAATGGGATGCCAAGACAACTAATAAATTCCCCAACACTGGAGAGAAAGGCCCGAGGCATGTAGAGGGTCAGTTGGAAGAGAATAGATTCCTTTTCTGGGCTTGCTAGAGAACAGGTCCAAAATCCCTTATCCACAGAAGTGTTTTTCTTACGTTTGTTGCAATTTTATTTGGCAGCCAAACCTGGTATGAATGATGAGCTGATAAATAATAATATTTAGTCTACGGTCCTTGTGGTGAATATCATATTAATATTTTTGACTAGAATGTGCTGCTACAGACTCCACTGAGAGTGTTACATACTATGCACTCTATATATTGCATTACCTTAAGAAAGTTAAAAATGCTAAATTCTGAATTGTGACTCAGGCTCCTAGATATGTAATTGTGGACTTGCTTTGAGAAATGGGAAGTGTTGTTTTCCTCTCCAAATTTTACTTCCCCCATTTTTGTCAGTTGCTGTGTGTGTTTTAAATATATTAGACAGACATATTTAAACAGTGTGTGTTTTAAATACATTTTAGAGATATATGAACATATATAAGATATTACGCACATTTTAATATATATTTTACAAGGTTTTGTAGGAGTAGAAAAACATACAGATAATTTTACAATTTATGGAATGCAATACTAAACTGCTTTTCAGAAAATTCATTCCATTTCTTTTTGTTTTCTTTTGATTATGATAAATGTAATTGATATATCTTTCAAATTTATTTCTAGGATTACCAGTAAAGTAGAAACACTTTTTATAGCCTAATAATTCACATTTTGACTTTGTGACTAATTCACTCATATAATTTGCCCTTAAGGGGCGCCTGGGTGGTTCAGTCGGTTAAGCGGCCGACCTCGGCTCAGGTCATGATCTCACGGTCCGTGAGTTCGAGCCCCACGTTGGACTCTGTGTTGACAGCTCAGAGCCTGGAGCCTGTTTCATATTCTGTGTCTCCCTCTCTCTCTGACCCTCTCCCGTTCATGCTCTGTCTCTCTCTGTCTCAAAAATAAATAAACGTTAAATTTTTTTAAATTTGCCCTTAAAAATAATTTTGAGTACCTTTAATTCATTAAAGCTCCATTTTACATTGACAACCATTTCTCATTCTTATTATCTTACAGTTATGTTATCTCAATATTTATGTTAAAATTTTAAAATACATTTGAATTCACTACACATTCTTAGATAAAAAATACTTTCTTGTTATTTCTTTCTAAAGTTTACATTTTTAGTGTTACTATACAAATTTCAGTTACATAGTCACCAATAGTTTTTCTCTTATATGAAATCGTAAACTTTACCGATTTTAACTATATTGACACTCTTGTGTAAAACATTAAATGACAGAATTATATTTGTCTCCCAATAATTAATTTCCCAGGAGTCTTAATTTAGTCCTTATTTAGGGTATTTATTTTATTGAAACTATATTTATTAAATTAAAACAGGCAAAGCTGTACTGGGCTATATCTTGAGTGCCAATTTTGATCAAAAGGCAGAAACTGAATATGTGAGAGCAATTGGAGTTCATTGTTAGACTTTATGGCAGAGAGAGCCAGCATAGATGATCCAAATCTCCTATTGATGAAGGATAGGAAAGTCCTGGCATAGTTACTTGGATTTAAGCATATAAGTTTAAGGGTTTTATATCTGCCTCATTCTTCCTGAGCCTTTGATTAGTCTCAAACCACATACCAATCCTGCCATACTGAGTGTTACATTTTCCATTTTATTGTAATATCTAGTATTAAAATTATCACAATATCTTTTTCCCAACATCTATGATCAGTCCTCACATTTCATATTTTCAAATAAACCTTAGAATAATAATACATCTTATCAGACATCAGTTAACAGATTTATAGAAAACTGACATCCCTACAAGATTCAGTATACAAATATTCATAATATTTTCTCAGGAAATGTTAATAAGCATACTATGGATGCTATTAATTTTATTTCATATATTATTCTTCTCATAATAAATAAGATCTTTTTTATTATTTTTTGACTAATTAATAGAGAAGCTATAATTTTTTCCTACCAGTATATATACGAAAACCACAAAATCTTTTGGCCATTTTACGCCTAGTTAATGTACTGAATGTTTTCATTTCCAACTGAATATATTTGGTTTATAAGGTAAATAACAATATTTCCTGTGAAATGTCATTTTGCCACTTTCTGATAGGTGTTTATTTTGCTTCATATTCCTACTTATTAGTGGCAAAAACATCCCTAATTATTTTTGTTAAAATAATGATAATAATTAAAGATATGTTTATCTCCTGCCTGATTTAAATCAGGGAAACTGAAATTATGTATGGCAAAACTTACTAAGTTTAAAGACACACACTATTTTGTCCTATGAAAAACCTCAGTAGAAAAGTTTCAGTAGACTGCATCAGAAGATGTTAAGGACTATACATTATGATATTACCTTCTTTCCCCTTTAGCTTAGTAGTGTTTACATGTACCTACTACTGTCTACACATACACACAGTAGTCAAGGTAAACATACATAAGCTTTTATGTTAACTGCCTCTTCTTCCCATAATCTGCAAAAGCAGAAAGAGTTTGTGTGTTCCATCTCTCTTCAGTGGTGTGGAACGTACTTTGGAATTCAATTCTCTTAGTTGCGTGGTGGCATTTAATTCTCTAATGGTTTCAAGTAAGCTATGAGTTTTTAGGTTATTTGGATTTTTTTCTTGGATTTCAAACACAATAAGGTGTCTTTCTATGTCTGAAGTAGAAGCAGAACTCTACACATTTATGATGCATTATTTTTCATTATAATGCAGTGCAAAATTTCCTCTAATTTTCTTTGGGATTCTTTTTTAACCGTGGTCAAGCTATTTATAAAATAGCCGCTTAATTCTAAAATACAGGGTGATTTTCAACTAAAATTTGTGGGGTTTTTTGGTGTTTCTGGCTTAATTTTACTGTGCATTTTAGTGTTTTTATATTTATTGGGACTAGCTTTTTGTATCAGTATTTGGCTAAATTTTGTAATTATTTGTGTGTGCTTAATCACTCCACATGCATTTGCATATATCCATATATACCTAAATGCACAATTACATACACAGAAGAGAAAGATATTGGCAGGGATTGTTCCCAGAATCCAACAATCAGGTAAAATTGTATATGTGAATGACTACTGTGTTACTTACATGGCTTTTGCTTTCTAGACAAGTCTAGATGTCAGGTCATTTAATGAATTAAACTACTGAATTTATTTTTAAATAATGTGAGTACACTTGCACATATTCACTCACATATATGTGTAAAACAGTGCTGTGATTATCATTTGTAAGAATTCTGACCAAAGTTAAAAAAAAAAAAAACTGACAATGTAATTTTAGTTTCCACTTGGAACACACAATTTCAAAAAATACAATATGAATTAGTCCTTGAAACCAGCTGCACTTGCTAGTTTCCTGTCATTCAGACAAGAGCCAAGAAGTCTTTTTTCCTAAGCTTATTCAAGTTGAGTTTATGTGATATAGAGCCCAAACCCTTCTTAGTCAAATGGCTATTCAAATAATTTACCATCTAAGCTGGGACACTTGTGAGAATAAAAGGGAATGCTATTGGTAATTTATACTTGGAAACAGGCACACAAACAAGCTGTTCAGGGACACCGTAATTTCTCTCCATTCCACCTGTAATCTACTTACTATCGGCGACAGAGTTGCAGTGACATATTTTGCCACCCGCTCTAATAATATCCCTGCATGTACTAAGGAAACACAAGTAATGAACAAGTAGAAATTGTATTATTTAATAAATCTTAAATACACTTATAAATAAGACATGTATCTTTTCTGCTTCCTATTCCCCCTTCCTCCACATTTAAAATCCCCATCAGCGTTCTTTCTGGCAAGCTCCCTTTATTACTCAAAATCAAAACCAAGACTTTCTAGGCACACTACCACTCAAGTAGATCTTGCTTGGAGTGGGATAGGATACCCTTAAGATCTGTTATGACTCTGAGAATCTTTTTTTTAATGTTTATTTATTTTTGAGAGAGAGAGTGTGAGTGGAGAAGGGTCAGAGAGAGAGGGGACAGAGAATCTGAAGCAAGCTCCCTGCCTGCCAGCACAGAACCTGATGTGGGGTGGGGCTCCAGCTTATGAATCATGAGATCATAACCGGACTTCTTGTGGGACACTCAACTGCCTGAGCCACCCAGACACCCCATCCACCTCTGAGAA
This sequence comes from Lynx canadensis, assembly GCF_007474595.2. Taxonomy (NCBI): domain Eukaryota; kingdom Metazoa; phylum Chordata; class Mammalia; order Carnivora; family Felidae; genus Lynx; species Lynx canadensis. The sequence continues at coordinate 123,149,734 of NC_044311.2, forward strand.
TCTTATTAAAAATCTTATTGAGGAGGTTAACAGTTATTCTAAAATTATACGATTGGAAACTGAACAATAGAATCAAATATACTAACTACATGCATAATCAAGTTGAAGATGACAAAGGTCTTTAAACTAACTGCGAGAACCATAATGACTGAATAATTGAAAATTTACACTGTGCTAGGTGCTGTTTTAAGCACTTTATATAGAACTCATTTAGTCTCAGGATCACCATATTTTAAAACACCAGGGGACATCGATACATATAAATGATGCCTTTAGGGTTGTGCAATTTTGTGGTCTTATTTACTCTTCCTGAAAGCCCTATAAATTGGTACTTCTATTGTTATGTTATGAATTAGTACAAAGAGAAAAAAAAATTAACTTATTCCCAGTATTTCATCTAGTATGTAGAGGAGCTGATTTCAAAACTTACACTTGTAATCACATTCATAAATGAAACAATTATTTATTGAGCACATCTGGTCAAGGTATGGTACTAAATGCTGGGAGGAGGATTAGGATTTGTTGTTAGAATCGGACTCTATGAATATCACATTTGGATATATAAACACCCAGACATCTTACATAATTAGTTGGAAACATAATCACACACCTGTATTTATATATCTCTACATAGACAAAAGGTAAATAGTTGATATTTAATGCTAATATGTTTAACTGACATTGTGACATATGATTGATTCAAGGGGTGAAAATGAAAAAATAGAAGGAAGTTATCCAGGGAAGGTGAGTGTGGTGGGAGGTTTACGTTCTGTGTTGTCTAAAGGTTGAGAAGAAACTAGATTGACTAAATGTACTTGTGTGTATTTGAAGATGAAAGGAAGAGTGAGACAGGGCAGATAGAAATAGAATTGTCAGTGTAGCTCAACCACAGTGTAAACTGAGGTGAAGCTGAAAATATAGGCAGACCAAATTCAAATCAAAGTTGTCGGAGTTACTCTTTGTTGCTGTTGTTACCTGGAGTTTCTCATTAAACATAGCTTGACTTTCTAGTTACTGCTTCATTAGTCATTAAAAAACAAAAACAATACGAAACAGAAAACAATGAATAGGGGAACCTGGGTGGCTCAGTTGGTTAAGGTTACAACTTGGGCACAGGTCATGATCTCAAGTTCTTGAGCTTGAGTCCCACATTGGGCTATCTGCTGTCAGCACAAAGCCCACTTTGGACCTTCTGTCCCCTCTCTCTCTCTGCCCCTCCCCCACTGGGGCATGTGTGTGCTCGCTCTCTGCGTCTCCTTTCTCAAAAATAAACAAACATTAAAAAAAAAAGAGATAGATGTGCCAGTGTGATGCTGAACCTGAGTAAATTCATTTATGAGCTCAGGAATTAGGAATCCTGTCACTTTTTTTTTTTTGTCTTGCTTCAAGGAACCATCTTTTTGCTTTTCTCCAGGGCATCTTTTTTTGGGAGGGGAGGGTATATAAAAGGAACTTTCTTGAGTATGTTTAATAGTTATGTGAATATATTTGCTGTACTGAGTCCCCAATTGCAATTTAAAATATTTGATATTAAGAACTTTGTAGAAGCTACAGAATTTAAACCTAATGAGAGTTCTGTTATTTATTTATTTATCTATCTATTTATTTTTACTTTTCCCATGTCTGCTTTATTGTTATATATTAGGGAAAACATTACATCCTGAAAAACTCACTGTAATTGAGGGGACAGAAAATAATGCACATAAACTTTAGTTTAGTTTGTGTTTCACTGTATGATAATGGCTTTAACAGAATGTAAAGCGGGATTCCAAGATCATGTATTAAGAAGAAAGATCATGCAAATTATTATTTGTCAAAAATAATATATTATGCTAAAAATACTTGTTTCTTGAACCTGTAATTAGAACAAATCAATTACTTCTAAGTAATGAATAGCTCAAGACAACAACTGCTAAACATTTACAGTATGTGTTGCCATAGCCATAATTTTTCCAATTTATATGGTGATTTTCTACACAAATATGAGGAAACAAGATTTTTCTATTTTTTTATAACATTTGCAAGACTTCTATTGTAGTGCTGAGATACAGTAATATGAAAACTCTAGTAAATGGCATTATCCTTTCCTTCCTCAAAAACTCTTTACATTATCAGAATTTATTTCAGATCCAAATACGATAAATTGTCTGAAACAATATGATTCATTATCATTGGTATTTGAAAGTCTTCCTATAAAATCCATAAAACTTTTCTTCAGCTTCTTAAGCATGTATTATTAACCTTTGTATGATTCAGTGCCTGAAAGCTTGTTAGCCACAATATACACTGACTGCAATTTATTTTTAAATACATTCAATGACTCAGCTCATTTTTCTTTTCTAATACAAATTAGAAACAGATTATTGGCAATTTCCAGTTATTGCACTTTGTCAAATCCTTCATTGACTATAATTTGTTAAATTTGCACTTTAAATGCAGATAGAGTAGGCCTAGAGAAAGTATACCAATGGTTATTTTTCAGAAAGATTATGGAAAAAATATATTTTGCAAAAATGTAGTATCTGAGAGACTAACTTATTACATACAAATATTACTGTAGGTAATTTATTAAATATCAATATAGAAAAATACTAGATATGTGATGTTTAACTTAAATTCTGTTATTATAGTTTTCACTGTTAGCAATATTTTTTTCAATGTAATTCAATATGTTTATTTTGGGGAGAAATACCTCAAAGTTTCCCAAAATAGCTTTATCATTACTATGTGGGATGCATGCTGATATTTTTCTATCCCCACCTGTTTCATTTTGTTAAAATATATGACAAATTAATTTCATGATGCATGCCTGTAACGGTTATATTTAGTACCAAGAATATACTAGGACCTCGATCAATTTATGTAGAATTTAACTGAATCATGGGTGTTCTAACATTTTTTTATTTCCCAGAATAAAAATGCTTATACTTTCTTGGCAACCATTAATTTATTTATTTACCTATTCATTGATTAGCCCCAGATATATTCATTGAATATTATCTAGAGAAAAATTAGATAAAAATTCAGAGATTTGTGAAAGTATTTGATAATATTTCTCAGATTGAGTAAGTAACTTTTTAAAATTGTTTTAATGTTGGTTTATTTTTGAAAGAGAGAGAAACAGAGCATGAGTGGGGGAGGGGCAGAGAGAGGGAGACACAGAATCTGAAGCAGGCTTCAGGCTCTGAGTTGTCAGCACAGAGCCTGACACAGGGCTTGAACTCACCAAAGGCTCATGAACCCTGAGATCATGACCTGAGCTGAAGTTGGAAGCTGAACTGACTGAACCACCCAGGTGCCCTAAGTAATAACCTTAAAGAGGAAAAAATGTGAAGAATGAAAAGAAAAGTGACAACAAAAGAAAATATGCTTGAAATATTTGCTTTCTATTTGGTGTATGGCCATTGCGGATGATCGCTGAAATAATTTAATTCAAGTCAAAGTAGTTAATTTTTTCTGTCAATAAAAAATAGTTGAAAAAAATCAAGTGCTAGAGTCCTTCAATATTCAGCAAGTATTTGCTAATCATCTAAAAATATTTATAATCTTTAATTTATCAATTCACTTGACTAATTCCACTTATGCAGACAAACATTGTTCAGTGATTCTCTTTACTGTTAACCAAGATACTTCTTTTTTCCTCTTTAACTAAATACTCTTTGTTTAATTTAGCTCCCTAATTATTGAAGACTGGGGGTAATGTTTCTGCAATCTATGAACAACGTTAATCTAATGTTTAAAACTTCTGCACATTTGGCTCCTAAATAAAGTTAGAATTTTTAGAAAATAAAGATAAGCTGTTTTATTATTTACCTGATTTACTTTCTACCTCTACACTCAAATTCTGATTTTTTAAAAATTAAACTACTATCAGAGTATAACATAGTACTGCAATTTCATTAGTGTAAGAGCATAAAAATTTCTTAGGTCATCAACACATTCAGTGAATAATGTAATTGGCTTATTTCTAAAGAGTCATTGGCTCCATGGATGATTTAATCTCAAATCTCAAACTCTCTGTGGAAGTTCCAGGCATATTGAATAATCTAATTGGTCTCATGCTAATTTAGCTCGTAAATTTCCTTTCCTATTTTCCTTCCTATCTAATTTTATACTGTTTCCCCCTTGAAAATGTATAAAGGACCTTGAAGAAAGCACATGCTTTCTGTATTCCTTCAGGCTTGGTCTTGTTAAGATTGCTTTGGAAATCACATATACTTAGGTCAATTATGACCCTTAGCTATTATTTTGGGATCAGAGGATGGAATAAACTCTAGAAGAGGACAAACTGATAGAAACAAAAAAAGCTAATGGTTCAAGAGATCCAGTCTTAGCCATGTATCTAGGGGAAAAGTATACAAGAGTATGAAAAAATACATCTTAATTTAGGGGACAGAAAGCTACAGATCAAAGACATGAAAAAAGAATGAGAAGACTACTGGAAGTAATATTTATTGACCCTTAAACTCTTCCCATAAAAATAGGTTACCTCTAACCCTTTCTTCCTTTCTTCTATATAAGATTTCAACTTCCTTAAGAGATGTACCAAAGAAGCTTTGTTATGAAACAATAGAATAACCTAAAGATGTCCTAATAGTGATATGTTCTAGTCTTACTTTCCATGGATCATCAAGCAATAAAAATTTATTTAATAATTCATAGCTATATCAAATAAGTCTTATTAACAGTTTAAAGCTATTAATTTTTAATATGGAAGTTTGACTAACCTGACAGTATAAAATAAAACAAAATAAAATAAAATAAAATAAAACAAAATAAAATAAATTTAAGCATTTAAGTAATACAGATGTTATAAACATATATCGTTCATGGCTACAGTTTTCAAAATGTTTTTCTCTTTAATAGTCTGAAAATTAAACCCCCTTTTCAATTATTCCATCAAAATTATGAAATAAAAAAATAAAAAATGTGTTATATGTATGTACAGGAAATAGAAAATCAAATATATATATATATATATATATATATATATATATATATATTTCCCATGGAAACTAAAATATACTTTTGAAAAATATTCCAAGAATGAAATATGTGATTGGTGTAAAAAATATAAAAACATTTTTTTTTTTAAATTTTTTTTTCAACGTTTATTTATTTTTTTTGGGACAGAGAGAGACAGAACATGAATGGGGGAGGGGCAGACAGAGAGGGAGACACAGAATCGGAAACAGGCTCCAGGCTCTGAGCCATCAGCCCAGAGCCTGACGCGGGGCTCGAACTCACGGACCGTGAGATCGTGACCTGGCTGAAGTCGGACGCTTAACCGACTGCGCCACCCAGGCGCCCCAATATAAAAACATTTTTAAGATGTCAATTGTATCTAGATAATACATATGTACATTAATATATACATACATAAAATAGATCATCTCTTACACTACCCACCTATGGTCTACTTTTATGCAATAACAGAGACTAAAGTAACTGAGGCAAAGTACCTGGCTACATTAATCAGTAAAGACAAAATTCTTCAACACTAAAGCCTATGTCTCACTTTCTCATATTAGGCAATTCAGGGCTAATAACAACAATATAGAAAAATCAAATCAATATAGTATACATTCTTTGTCATCATGGTGCCTATAATTTAATGAGGGAAAGCCTCAAGGCATAGGCAGCTAGGAGGTATCCTAACAAAACAGGAAATGTCTTGTCAAACCATTTTATCATGTGTTCCTCCTGGAAAACTTAGTTCTCTACCCTTCATCAGTTACCATGATCCTGAGAATTGTGATAACAATTTCCTTGTTTTTTTTTTTGTATTTTACAACTATGTATATAATATTATACACATATATGTATATATAATATATACATGTATTACTGAACAATCTATTTTTATTTATTTTTATCTTACAGGATTGGAGTCACTCTAATGTACATTTTGGTCATTTGCTTTTCTTGAACAATATTTTGGTGTGACATTGATTTACATAGTTGTGTGTCTCATTCATTTTCCAGTGTTGCATTCCATTGTGAGAATATGCTACATTGTACTTTCCATTCTCATACAGTTGGATTGTTTCTATTTCAAGACTATTGCAAATTTTACTCTGATGGATATTCTTAAAGTGTATGAGCATAATTGAGAGCACTTGTTCTTTGTTAGACATACAAACACACACACATACATCAAGGCCTTTCAGAAGTTGCAAAGACACAATATTGAAGAGAGTAACAAAATTGGAGGACTGATGCTACCTGACTTCAAGACTTGCTTTTAAAGCTATAGTAGTAACAACAGTGTGGCACTGGAGAAAGAACAGACAAATAGATCAATGGAGAACTGAGAGCTCAGAAATAAACTCTCCAAAATACAATCAACTGATATTTCACAAAGAAGCAAAGGCAACACAACAGATGAAAAATAGTCTTTTCAACAAATGGTGTTGGAGGAACTGGACAGCCACATGCATAAAAATGAATCTCAATGCAGACCTTTTACCCTTCACAAAAGATAGCTAATTGGATTAAAGACTTAAATGTAAAATTGATAATTATAAAATTCCTAGAAGATAATGTAGCAGAAAACCTGTATGTCCTTGGATATGGTGGTAAGTTTTCAGATATAACACCAAAGGCACAATCCATGAAGGAAATAATTGATAAGCTAGACTTCATTAGCATTAAAATTTTCTACTCTATAAAAGACACTGTTAGGAGAAAGAAAAAAAAATGCGACAGACCTGGAGAAAACATTTCAAAAGGCGTATTTCATCAAAGATTGTTATCTAAAATATACCCCCCCCCAAAAAAAATCTCTTAAAACCTCAGAAGAAAACCAGATTAAAAAATGGACCAAACTTTAATAGACATCTCACCATTGATGATACACACATGGCAAATAAGTATATAAAAAGATCCTCCACATCATATGTCATCAGAGAAAGAAAGTTTTAGCAACATAATTCCAGTACACACCTATTAGAAGAACCAATATCCAGGACCTTGACAATACCAAATGTTAGTAAGGATGTGTTGCAACAGGAACTCTCATTCATGGACAGTGGGAATACAAAATGGAATAGTCACTTTGGAAGACAGTTTGGTGGTTTCTTACAAATTTAAATATATTCTTATCATACAATCCAGAAATCTTGTTTCTTAGTATTTTCCCAAAAGAGTTGAAAATCTACGTCAACACAAAAACCTGCCTACAGGTATCTATTGCAGCTTTATTCATATTTGCTAAAACTTGGAAATAATCAAGATGTCCTTCAGTAGGTGAATGGATAAATAAACTGTAGCACATCCAGACAGTGTCATATTACTTAGCACCAAAAAAGAAATGAGCTATCAAACCATGAAAAGGCATGGAGGAAACTTAAATGTATATTATTAAGTTGAAGAAGCCATTATGAAAAAACTACACACTGTATGATTCCAACTGTGCAACATCCTGGAAAATCCAGATAATAGAGACAATAAATTTATCAGTGGTTTTCAGGGGTTACAGAGAGGGAGAAATGAACAGGAAGAGCACAGAGTTTTAGCATAGCAAACTATTCGGTATGATATTCTAATAGTGGATACATGCAATTAAACATTTGCCCAAATCCACAGGATGCACAATACCTAGAGGGAACTCTGATGTAAGCTATAGACTTTGAGTTATAATGATGTGTCAAAATAGGTTCATCAATTATATCAAATGTACCACACTGGTAGAGATATGGACGTGAGGGAATCCGAGGTATATTGAAATCTCTGTACCTTCTGCTCAACTCTGATTGCTGTGATTCTAAAACTTCTCTACAAAATGCTTATATTAAAACAACCTTGCAAATATTTTATGCCATTTCCATTTTTGAAGATACCAGTGTAGAGAAAATAAAGAAATATCAAAGAAAAAATAGCATGAATTGTGAGTTTACCATGTATGGATGCGATATTGAACACTGGGATAATAAGTATATATAATACTATGTAATTTCTCTCAAAGAGTTTGCTATATTGTGAGTGAAAGACAAAAGGAAAAAGATTTATTGATTTCCAGGGATAAATTATATGAGCCCCAAAATAAATTTGATCAGTACTAACCTTTCAAATCAGTATCACCTCTAAAATAAGTAATAAATGTCTCAACAGCTTGATTCTTGTATAGACTAGTTGTGTCAATAAATTTTAATAATACATGAATTCCAAGATAGACATTTTTAATTAAAAATATTGGATTATGTAGGTTATAAGTCATATTTTAGGGCATGCATTTAATCTCTCACTGGTCTTCTTGCCTATTTGTAAGTGTTGTTTATACATATTTGAAATAAATGTTAAGTTGATTATGCTTCATGGTTGAGTGTGTTTCACTGTGCAAGTATAAATACTTGCATTGAACATAGAATAAATGCTAAATTAAACTGTGTACACATGTAACTAGAATAACAGAACCAGCAGGTGGGAGACTAGTGCTGAGAAAAAACAGGGAAAAGTGGTTGTTGTTGCTCTAGATAGCTGAGAGGAGGATTATAGCTCTTAGAGATCAGACTGTCATTGCCCCATTCCCCAGATGTCAACAGAATGTCTGCCACTATAGGTACTCACTTAGCTACTCTCTTTTCACACAATTGGGAAAGATATTTCTTAATTAGATGTAGAATTTTGGGGCTACCTGGGTGGCTCAGTCGTTTAAGCATCCAGGTCTTGATATCAGCTCAAGGTCATGATCTCATGGTTTGTGAGTTCTAGCCCGGCGTTGGGCTGACAACATGGAGTCTGCTTAGGATTCTCTCTCTCCCTCTTTCTGCCTGCCCCCCACTCACACATGTGTTCTCTCTCTCAAAGTAAATTAACTTTAAAGAAAAATGTAGAATTTTGAAGTTAATATCTTTCTCCCTCTGATGTGATATGATATGATATATAATATAATATAATATAATATAATATAATATAATATATAAGCATATAAATATTTCTGTATTTTATATACTTCCTCCAAAAATCGCTTCTTCTTAAAACTTTCTTAGAAAAGGAAAGCTTTCAGAGAATTTCCTGAATTTTGTAAACTAGAATAGAACATTGACAGGAATGGATAGTGTCAAGGTAAAATAAATGGAAAAATAACCTTCAGAGGCTGTAAACCAGGAGGAAGAGAAGGCTGAAATTTAATTTGTTTAGAATGTGTTCCAAATAGCCATATTTAAAAATTTTAATGTAATATTGTAAAATATTCTCATACAACTCCAAAAATTTAAAGGTATCTAAAACATCATGATCTCATTTTTTTTTTATTTTTTTATTATTTTTTTTTTTAATTTTTTTTCAACGTTTATTTATTTTTGGGACAGAGAGAGACAGAGCATGAACGGGGGAGGGACAGAGAGAGAGGGAGACACAGAATCGGAAACAGGCTCCAGGCTCTGAGCCAACAGCCCAGAGCCCGACGCGGGGTTCGAACTCACAGACCGCGAGATCGTGACCTGGCTGAAGTCGGACGCTTAACCGACTGCGCCACCCAGGCGCCCCAATCATGATCTCATTTAAAATAACTGCTGCTCCCCAAATATCCCTTGTGGTTCACAATCTAAGTTTTGATTTTGCAAGCATAATTTTATGAAGCTGATAAACATAGTCTCAAATTCCCTAATTTTGTATTAGCTGCTAGACTATTCATTTATAAGTATCTTCTTTTAGTGAGCGTTTTCTATATGTTCACCAGAAATTGCAAATATTCATGTGACCCAAAGTGTAATATACTCAACTTTACTTGTGCCAGCATGACACACGTATTTTTCTGTGGATAGTGTTTGAGAAAAATAAACCTTTCTTAACAGTGATTATTATACAGTTGTGAGCCTGCTATAAAGTATCATCAACTACTATTGACCTATATATTTTCTGAATCATAAAGTCCCTGAGTTTAGTAATCAACTATATATTAACTGGAAAAATAGTAAAAATGTTTTTTAAAAATATAAATTAACATAGTTTTAAAGTGATATTTTCAAAACTGATGAAAAAACAACAAAACTGTCATTTTGCTAGTATTAAGACTAGGCAGCATAAACCTTTAAAAAATCACATGACAATATGTATCCATAACAATAATATTTGTACTCACTTATAATAATTTATCATTGGACAATAATGAAAAAATGCATAAAAATGCCAGATTTTTCAGTGTTTTATGTATACAAGAAAATATTAGAATATATAATATATGCATTCTACTCAACGATTTTTAAAAGTCCATATTTAAAAAATTATTTAAAAAAATTGTTATATTTACTTAAGTATAAACAATATGCAGATATAATAATATTTTAGTTGAGAAACCAAAAGATTCTATAAATATGAAATGACATAGATTGGAAGATATGGGAAAATATACATTAGTGTCTTAGAATTTTTGTAGTATTTTTATTTCCATTTATGCAAAAAATAATAAAAAATAATTGAATTTTGAACTACTTTAAATATCCCAATGTTTTAAAAATAAATAAAATGTATATGACAAAAATAGATGTTTCTTACTGTTTTCATTTGCTAGGGTTGTAATACGGTACCACAAAAAGGGGGGCTTAAAAGAAATTTATTTTCTTCCAGTGATTTCAAAATTCCAGGGGAGCCTGGGTGACTCAGTCAATTAAGTGTCTAACTTTTATTTCAGCTCAGATCATGATCTCATGGTTTGTGAGTTTGAGCCCCATGTCAGGCTCTGTGTTGACAGTGTAGAGTCTACTTGGGATTCTCTCTCTCTGCCCCTCCTCTGCTCTCTTTCTCTGTCTCAAAATAAATAAAGTTTAAGAAAAGTTTAAAATAAAAAGAAATGTAAAATTCCAAAGTCAAGCTCTCAGCAGGGTTACTTCGTTGTAAAACCTGTAAGGGAAAGATCTGTTTCAAGCTTTTCTCCTAGTCTATAGATAGGATCCTTCCTGTTTTTACTTCCTTTTTCCTCTGTACATGTCTGTGTATATGCCCAAATTTCCTCTTTCAAAAGAGGATTGGATTAGGGTCTATCCTAATGATCTCATCCTAATTATATTTATAATGACCAAATAATGTCACATTATAAGGTATTGGGGATTAGGACTTCAACATATAATTGGGGGGGGGGCAATATTCAACCCTTAGCACTTGCCCCACTTGCACTCTTGCCCCAAATATCAATATTCTTCTAACATGAAAAATGCATTCACCTATTCCCACATTCCCAAAAGTCTTAACCCAACTTGCAATCAACTCTAAGTCCAATATTATATTTAAATGTCATCTAAATCAGGTATGGTTGAAACATAAGATATGATTCATTTTGAGGCAAAATTCCAATCCATCCCTGAACCTGTGAAACCAGACAAGTTAAATTCTTTAAAAATACAATGATGTGGCAGGCATAGAATAGATATTCCAATTCCAAAAAGTAGAAATTGGAAGGAAAAAAAAGGGGGGGCATGGGCCCTAAGCAAGTCTAAAATCTAGCAGGCAAGTTCCATTAGATGTTAGCATGCAACTAATCCTTTTTGGCATGTTGCTCTGTTCTCCAGGTCCAACAGGGTAGCTGTCCTGCTTTCCGGGAACACCAGGATCCCTCAGTCCTGGGAAGTGGCCTGTCTCACTTGAATTTGGAGATGACACTGCCCCTAGGTCTATGCTGTCTGGACCTTTGGTGGCAGTGGTAACCTCTCCCCATCCCAGTTTTTGAACTATCTTCGGGGCTATTCTTCCTTTTTCTTGAAGGATAACACATTTATGACTAAATAGCTCCATCAGCCCATTTTCTGCCAATACAATGCTAGAAATCCAGCAGCCTCCTTTCATTTATTTCATCTTGGTCTCCTTCAGTCCAAGCTGGTAATATTTCTGCTGAGATGATTGATTACATCCACAAGTCAAACACCAAATATGTTTAGCAAACTTCTGTTTAGCCACTTTCTCCCCAAAACATACTCTATTTTTTTTTTTTTGCAATATAGAGAGGCTGAGAACTTATAAATCTTTAAGTTCTAGTTCCTTTTTGCTTCAACATTTCTTCTTCAAGTTATTTCTCCGCTCTGGCATTTTAATGCAAGCAGGGAAGGGACATCAGGCCCCAAATTTTAATACTTTTCTTAGAAATCTAATCAGCTAGGTATCTAGGTTTATCACTTATAAATTTTACTTTCCATTACACAGAACACTATTCAGCCAAGTCCTCTGCTACCTCATAACATTTATTCAAGACAATGTTCTTTTCCAAGGAAGGTATAAAACAATTCCTTCTACCCTTCATTCCTTTCAGGAGTTACAAACACATGCATGAAAGGTATACTCAGGAAAATGCACTGATAGGTCAGAGACAGTGGACTATTGATCCTACAAGTAACACTGTGCAGCAAGGTTTTCAAACCAGGGGCACCAGGGTGGCTCAGTAGATGAAGGGACTGACTCCAAATTTCTGCTCAGATCATGATCTCACTATCATGAGATCGAGCTCCGCACTGAGCACGGATCCTGCTTAGGATTTGCTCTCTCCCTTTCTCTCTGCCTCACCCCTGCTTGTGTTCTCAAAATAAATAGAAAAAAAATTAAGAAAAAAAATCAAGTCTTTCACACCAAAGGCTAGACTGGACACAAGGTAATTTAGGCTTGGATGCCATTCTTGAAGTTGAAGGGTATAGTCTTGGCTAGACTCTTATTTCACATTCATGTAAATTTGAACATTTTCTCAAATATTCCAGTCCATCCACATATTATGAATACTCAATTTCAGTGAGTATTCATTTCTAATATTCATTATAGTAACCAACGATCCATTGATTTTAATGTCATCAATCGTCACACATTATATTCACTAAACTAAATAATTAGCTGATGTTGATCAAAATTAAAGGAAGCTGAAATGTTTGTAGTACCTGACTCTAAACTTTACCATTTTTGATTAAATGACATCATCTGATGCTCAAATAGGGATTCTTGATGAGAAAGTTGAGTGCATTCAGGTGTAATTTTAAGTAAAATGCCAATATACATAAATCATATTGAGAGGTTTTTAAAATAAGTTGTCATAATAAACAATTAAAATTCATAAATTTTGCATATTAATGTAAGATTAGTTCATGCTGGGAAAAAACATATCAAAATGACTAGATGTGATCAGAAAGAAATAGAGCAATAATTACAAAATATTCGGAGAAGATAAAACAAAGTAAATTTTAACAGATGATTTCTTAGTCTCTAAATACATATGCCCTCTTGCACTGTCGTGAGAATACAAACTGGTGCAGCCACTCTGGAAAACAGTATGGAGGTTCCTTAAAAAGTTAAAAATACAACTACCTTACCACGCAGAAATTATACTACTAAGTATTTACCCAAAGGATACAAAAATACTGTTTCAAAGAGACACATGCATGCTGATGTTGATAACAGCATTATCAACAATCACCAAATTACGGAAAGAGCCCAAATATCTATTGACTGATGAATGGATAGAAAAGAGGTGGAATAGGGGCGCCTGGGTGGCTCAGTTGGTTAAGCATCCGACTTCGGCTCAGGTCATGACGTCTCAGTTCGTGGGTTCGAGCTCTGTGTCCGGCTCTGTGCTGACAGCTCAGAGCCTGGAACCTGCTTTGGATTCTGTGTTTCCTTCTCTCTCTGTTCCTCCCCTGCTCATGCTTGGTCCTCTCTCTCTCTCTCTCGTCTGGTCTCTCTCTCTCTCTCTCTCAAAACAATAAATATTTAAAATTTTTAAAAAAAGATAAAAGGTGGTATATATACACAATAGAATATTATTCAGCTGCCAATAAGAATGAAATCTTGCCATTGGCAATTATATGGATGGAACTAGAGTGTATAATGGTAAGGAAAATAAATCAGTAGAGAAAGACAAATAACCATATGATTTCACTCAGATATGGAATTTAAGAAACTAAACAGATGAACATGGAAAGGAAACAAAGAGAGAGAGGGAGGCAAACCACAAAAAGACTCTTAACTATAGAGAACAAACTGAGGGTTGCTGGTGGAGGGGAGGTGGGTAAGAGGATGGGCTAAGTGGATGATGGGTACTAAGGAGGGCACCTGTTGTGATGAGCACTAGGTGTTATATATAAATGATGAACCACTAAATTCTACTCCTGAAATCAATATTACATCAAATGTCAACTAACTGGAATTAAAATGAAAACTTGAAAAATTTGAATAAATTATACCGGAGTATCAAAAATAAATAAATATGCATGCTCTGGAATAACACTGATATCGGGCCAAAAATAAATTTTTACAATCTCTTATAAGATTCAACCCTTTTGTTATATAGTTTTACTATACTACTTTTGGTGGGGCTATAAGGAGACTAGCTATTTGGAGGATATCACACATACTATGACATTCCATTATATCTTGTCTTTTAGAAAGTTTCTACTTCTGAAGAGAAACATAATTTAATCCAGAGACAGTGACTTTCTTCAAAGTAATTTTTTTTAAGTTCAAAGGGTGTCCCATTTCAAATAAACACTTTACTAAATATTTGTACACCTTTTCTGTAGTCTTAAAGTTCATTTTGCAGCATTTTGAAATTATTTTGTTGAAAGCAAGGTCATTATTAATAATGTTAACTGTATCTGTCATTCTATTTTTTGTTTGTTTGATTACCCCATCATGGAAATCAGCATTATATCTACAGGTGTAATACATTTCAAAACAACTATGTAAATGTCTGTGTATTCATTTAAAACTAAACAATTATTTTAGGGGAGCTAAAAAATCTCTGGAATATTTTAACAGAAGAAAATTTTATATAAATTAACTTATGTATTTTATAAATTATTCTATAAATCTTGCAAAAATATTAAATGAAAAAATAGATCTAAAATGATTAAGCGCATTTTTACAAAAACCAGTATCAAAAGACAAGTTTTATATGTTTATAACAATCATAAGAGGACTAGAATCTAGTAATATACTCTGATACTCATATTGCTTACTTACCTTTAATAAAACAGTAAATGTGGCATGTGATTAATTGGTAACTGAGATCATTATAGCGACAGAAAATATTGTAGGAATTGATTAATGAATTCTTTAATATGCACAACAATGTGACTCGTACTCTTCACTAAAATGATTTTCTAAGCATGCAGTTGACCTGCTTCCTGGCTTGAAACATAAAGTTTATTTTTAAAAATTTTGCATTATACAAATATATTTTACCTTCCACAGCTACCAGTTTCACCTATGTATTTGTTTTTGTATCTCTAGTAAAGGTCTAGCTATACATTTAAGTCATACCTGTGGGAGTGTTTTCAAAAATACATTGTGGCATACCACTTATCTTCTATCAATCATCTATCTATTGTCTATCTACTTATCTAGCAATAATGTGTCTTTAGTTACTATTGATGGTTTGGATTTTAAGTACAGAAAGGAATAGAGTCAAGTTAAAGCAAATCACTGCAGTTTGGAGCTTACTTTTATCTGGCAAACAAAACTTTCAGGACACAAATCATCCCTGTTATATTCTTCATTAAACAGAATAAGAGTATTTAAATTTTTATAAGAGATAACTTATAAAATGCAATATTCTTATAATTACAGCATTGTTGCAAAATTAAAAGAATAAAATCTATATTGTATATTATGTGACATTAAGATGACTATTTTAGAAAATCCCAATAATACTTCAGAATTCTTTTGAGAGACTTAGTTGTATGCTGGTTTACTTTGGTTAACCTCTTTTAGTACATTACATTAGAGCCTACATTTCCATACGCTGCAGCCTGAGGATTAAAAAAAATTCACTAGCTGCCAGCTTCTTGATTATAAGGAAGCAATTCGTAATAGAATCTAAATTTCTATCCCATAGTGGAGAAATAAAAATATCTTGAGAATAATTCAGTAAGCTGCATTATCTAAGAGACACATACCTGCAAGAGTGAAAGCAAGCTGGAAAAAAGAAGTGTAATACCATCAGTCTGTTTGGATATACTTATTTAAATTTCCCTTAACCTTATTTTTCTATGATAGTCTAATCTACCATTTTAGAATAATTAAGATTAAATTTGAGTATAAACCATTAAACATTTAATTATATATGCCATTATGTTCAAGGGTTTTTTGTGTCTATGTGAAATGTTACCCTTTTTCATGTTTATCTTAAAAAGACTCATTAAGAATATCTATTAAGAAGAGAATACCAGAGAGAAAGAAAGAAGGAAGGAAGGAAGGAAGGAAGGAAGGAAGGAAGGAAGGAAGGAAGGAAGGAAGGAAGGATAAGAAAGGAAGAAAGAAAGAAAAAAGAATAAGAAAGGAAAGAGAAAGAAAGAAAATCTCTCATCAACCGTTGCTCATTAAAGGGTCTGTGTTCACACACATTTTATTAAAGGTATATTAAGGATTTAATTCATGAGAATTTAAAAAAAATGAAAAATTCCACAAGATCAATGGAATGTATTGTACCTCTCTAACTGTATCACTCTATTAATATGTAGTGTATATAAATAATGAAAAATCCATTTAATGGAAAATGTGTACCTGTCCTATCTTGGAGGTCTTTTTGTAAGTATCAATTTACACTAATAAACGTCAAATTGATTAGTTCAACATAAGTTATTTTCCATAGGCAAGAGGAGACATTTTATCTATACACTCACCATTAAATTGCCTACTTGTAAATATAAATAAACATCCTCTCAGATTATATTAAGACCATTTTGCAGA
Organism: Lynx canadensis; assembly: GCF_007474595.2. Classification (NCBI taxonomy): domain Eukaryota; kingdom Metazoa; phylum Chordata; class Mammalia; order Carnivora; family Felidae; genus Lynx; species Lynx canadensis. The sequence goes on from NC_044311.2 coordinate 123,166,393, forward strand.
AAGCAAAGATTGTTTAGCTCATTATTCCGTCAATAGGGGACACAACAGATGAGAGTAAGCAATTAGCACACAAGAGTTGAGGCTGAGAGCAATCACTGGTCTACCTCTTTACTGAGTCTTATTGATAAATATCTAAAATATTGGTCTCCATTTGATATCATCCTTTCTCAACTACTTGCTCACACTTTAAACCACAGTGATCTGGATTTACTTAATCACTCCTCTGAAAGTATTTGCACCAAAATCATCTAGCTGCTTACATGCTGATACCCACCTGACAAATCCAATTATTATTTTTAACATTTTTAAGCTACTTGATCTCATTGTTGAATTTTAATACTGTTGGATACTCCCTCTTTATTAAGGGAGGGGGTACTTCTTCTGATAGTTTTGTACTATGTCTTTTTGTTCTCAGTCTGAAGTTCCTGCCAGGTCCCCTTTGTGTACTACATTCTTTAATACCAAATCCTTAAGTGGTTAGTTTTCCCTACTGTTCTCTGCTGAATCCTGGCACTTCCAAGTGAGTAATATTCCAAGCAAGGGTGCAGTTAATAGTTTATGTAATAATAACTACTAATTCTTTATGGTCAGTGTAGAGTATCTCACTGGGACCCATATACGTGTATCTGTCTTTTCTCTACAGAGACCCACTTAACGTCTAAAAGGAGACTCAATTTTATATCTAAAATTGAATTTAATGATTTGTCCTAATAATTCTAAAGCTTCTTCTGTTCCCCTAACTTCTTAAATTATATTACCATCTCCCTAATCCCAACCCACAAAACTACCAATATGTCAAAACATCCACATGAAAGCTGAAATATTGCATGCATATTTATTGTAATATTATCTATCATTCAAAATCTTGAAACACCCTTATAATAGTTGTATAACTCTTAATCATTGTTATAACTTTCATCTATATATTTGGTATTATATACAACCTAAAAAAGATACAAGTGAAATTAAAATTTAATGGACTATAAAACAAAAATAAAACCTAGCTTTTAGAATTGTGTTTACAACTATTACTTGTATTTACAAGTTAACTTGTGTTTACAAGTCTCACAGTGAAGTAAAACAATTCTCTTGCACAAAATCTATGCATGTTATTTTGATCTTTGTATAAATTTTTACCTTCTCACCTAAAACATAGTGAATTAAAATATGTCAAATTGGCTTAATGGTTAGGTTTTTACAGAAGTAAATATTGTTGCAAAAATACTGCTTTTCTATGTCTAGAGAGTCATATTTTTTTTACAATCTTTACATATCTTTATTTTTTTTACATATCTTTATTTTATTTTTGAATGGTTAACTTTTTTTAAAATTTAAATTTAGTTAACATACAGTGCAATATTGGTTTCAGAAGTACAATTTGGTGAGTCATCTCTTACATACTACATCCAGTGCTCATCACAAGTGCTCTCCTTAATACCATCAACACACATAGCCCATCTCCCACCCACCTCCCTCTGTCAACCCCCAGTTTGTTCTATATCATTAAGATTCTCTTCTGGTTTGTTTCCCTCTCTTCTATTACTCCCCCTCCCCATATGTTCATCTGTTTTTCAACAACATGGATGGAGCTAGAATATATAATGCTAAGTGAAATAAGTCAATCAGAGAAAGACAAATACCATATGAATTCACTCATGTGTGGAATTCAAGATACTTACATATCTTTAAACCAAGTTTAATTCAAATGCATAGAAAAGACAATCCCTGAAAAATAAATGCTTCTCCCTGGCTTTCAGCATTTGATAAAAAAGAGACTATGCATATCTCAAGTAAATGGAAACACACACACACACACACACACACACACACACACACATACACACACAGAATCAATCAAGGGTATGAGGAAATGTGACATAAACTGATGTTTAGAGAAGGTATTCTGTAGAGATTAAATGATTGGATTTTTGAAAAGCTAGATATTAGGGAGTAATATCCCTTTCTCCAGTCTACCTCCAAAGTTTTCTCTTGGCCAAGCTCCAAGAGGATAGCAGATGAGATCAAACTCATTATCATTAAATGAACTGTTCAACCCACAGAATTAGTAGTCATGTTTTATATCTCATTTTCCCTAACTATCCCTATCTAATCAATCAACAAGTTTGATTATCTCTACCTTCAAAAGAATAACAAAGATGCCCACTTATTGAATTCACTGTTACCTCCCTACTTCAAGCCACCTTCACCTCTCCCTTGGACTGCAGTGATAGCATCTAATGAGTCACTCTACTTCTATTTATAACTCCCTAAAGTCCATTCATCACACAGCAGCCTGTGTGTTCTCAAAAGTAATTAGATATTGTCACTCCCTGCTCTCTTCTACAAGAACCACCATGAACACTGGTAGGATCCAGGACAAGATTATAAACGGAGGCAAATACACAATATATTGAAATTTGTCTGAATATTTAAAAGTTATATGCAATAGTGATAAAATGTTAAATAAAGTATGTTGTCTGCCTAGTTTGACATCATGTCCTCATGATTCTATAATATATATAGTCCCACATGGGGCCCCCAGGCACAAAGAACCTCCCTGAAATTCTCCCCTACTTCTCCCCTACTGTATCACTTTGTCTCAGATCTAGGGTATATCCTCTGCATAAATTTGGACATTACAACTCTTACATTGTAGCTTGAAAATAGCCAAACTTTGGCCACTCATTGAGACTAGAGTTAACACATGGGATTGTTTATATGGGATGCCTTCTGGAGAATGGACCTGAGTAGGCCTTTGAAGCCACCTTAGGGCTACTTGGGCAGAAAATTCTGGAGTCTCAGGTACCTAAAGCCTCTGGGGTAAGGAGGAAAAAAACATATGGAGGTTCACATCTTTGTTACGTATTTTTCTCCCTTTATGAGAACATGGCTAGGAGGAGACAGAAGGGACTTTTCTAAATACAAGGAACAGGAAAGGGATGTCTCTTGCCCTGGACTGAGAATGACACCTAGAATAAAATCCAAACTTTTCATAGGATCTATAATACCATTCTTGATATGACCCTTCTCCATCTCTAAAGCCCCTTCATTCTTTTTATTGCTGGCAATATCTGTGAATCAGGAGTTTGGGCATGGCTAAGCTTGGTATTTCACTTAATCTCCCAAGGCTACAAACAATGTACCAGCTCAGGCCCATTTTCACCTTGAAATGAGAATTAGTGAGTTTGATAGTGTAAGTTGAAAACATGGCAAGGAATTGTGCATGGCCTATAAGTTCTGAAGGCAGCTTCAAGCTGAAAACCGGGAAGGTAATTCTGTCAACAACCTAAATGAACTTGCAAGTAGATTCTTACAAAGTTGAGCCTCCAGATCAGAATGCAGTCTGGCCAACATCTTTATTGCAACTTCATGAGACTCTGAGCAAAGGATTCAACTAACAGGTGCTCATATTCCTTACTCAAGGATTGTGAAATAGTAAATCTATTATTTCAAGCAGCTAATTTTGTGGCCTGTTATGAAAGAATAGAAAACTACTACAAACTGTGTTATACTGCCTCTTCCTTTTCTTTTTACTTTCATTCCTTACTTCGTTCCTTTCTTTCTTTTTACAAAACTAAGTGTTTTTTGGGTACCAGCCCACATTTTAGGTCCTGGAGCTACTCATAATTAGACCAATCTTTGGGAATTTTCTAACAAATTTAGACTTGGTCATCAATTTATACTCCCACTGATTTCTAGAAAAGATTTAAAGAAATTAATAATGGATATGTGTGTTTAAATGTGATTGAAACCAATACATAAATCAGGATTTTACTGAGAAGTATTATAATTATCAATCTAGTTAGAGAGATTTAGTGAAAAATTGGTATTAGTTTAAAAATTCCACAACCATATGGATGTGTAAATTTCCAAGACTTCAAAAAGTTATTTATTTTTCTCCAGTGACCTACTAGAATTTTAAGACTTTAATTGTCTTTGCTTTTCCTGTTTGGTACTGAGTTTCAAACATCTTGATATAAGACATTTTTAAGTTTGTGCCAGTCTAGGCCTTAAAACGAAATTTGAGTTACTTCTCAGTAATGAATCAATAACCCTCTTAGTGAGTTTTCCTTTAGTCAAAACAAAGCTTCTCTTCTGGATTATTCTAATTCATGCAGTATTTGAAACAGAGCTTAAAATCCATTTTGTCTATATAATTCACACAAAAGGCAGCATGGAATACTAAGAAGGATAGTAGATTCATAGTCAAGGTTCACATTCTCTTTCTGTCACTTATTAGCACTGCAACTTGAGCAAGTATTTTAATTCACTGAAGCCTTGACTTTTTTCATCTATTTTTTTTGTTTTAGTTTTTCATCTATAAAAAAGATTAAATATCATGGCAACAAAATTCCTTGAAGTTTATATGTAAACACAAAATATAAGTAGTAAAATACTGAACTAACCACATTACCCATAAATTAGAATTTTGTTCAAAAATGCTATTTAAATGCCTCCAAACTTATCAGAAGGAAAAGAGTGTAAATCCTACCCTAGCTACTTATTAAATGTCAATAGGGATAAAATTAGGAAATGCTTGAAGCCTAATAGTGTACATCTATGATTCTAGGGAAAAAAAAGCAACAATTCTTCTGAAATTTAATTTGGTGACCAATTACTCAGCATGGAATTCTGGACAGGAAAACTGGGCCATTCAAATTGGAAGAGTGAACTCTTGAGAGAGACGAGGCAAAAAAAAACCTTGGGGTTTAATGGGGTTACTAGGAATACAGATATGACAATCTTCAAAGCTACTAGCAATTTCAGTTGATTTTTCTGGTTGAAAGGCTCTAGCTGATGACCACAAATCAATTACAGTTAACTTATTTTCCCCACTGTTCAAGATTAGACTCGAACAGCAAGGGGCTTGTTTCTATGAACAGAGGGTATCACAAACAATTGGGAAAGTTATTCTCTCAGTAGGGAGCATTGGCAAATTGAAATAGTACAGAAAAAAAAAACTTAAAAAAATACACTCGGGGAAAATGTTGAACACTTTATCTCAACAAATATCCAAGCATTTGTCTGGAAGTATTTATAGATAAAATATCAGTAAATAAATCAGTCTCAAATTATACCTTTTTTTTTCAGTATCTATGTATGTAAATATATTATGTGTAATAAAGGCCTATTTTTAAATCCTCTGCCACTGTAAGAAAATAGCTTGTTTGCCAAATATTTCTAAAATAATATAGTCATGGAATAGTCATGGAGCATTTAGAATAAAGAAAAAAAAATTTCAGGACATGGATAACATGTTATCCAGTGAAATTTCATAAAGTAAAATATTTGGAATTTTGTTTATTCCTATATTCAGAGATTCTTTAAATGAAGATTCAGAATTATATGAGATCTGAATTCAAACTGCATGCATTCATATAGTAAAATGTGGGTACAGAAGTGGAGGAAGAAGAGATTAAAGTAAAAAAGATTTAGATAAACAGCACTTCCCTTCTTTCAAAAGTCACCTATGAGGGGCGCCTGGGTGGCTCAGTCAGTTAAGCACCAGACTTTGGCTCAGGTCATGATCTCATAGTTCATGGGTTTGAGCCCTGCATTAGGCTCTGTGCTGACAGCTCAGAGCCTGGAGGCTGCTTTCGGTCTCTGGGTTTCCCTCTCTCTGCCCCTCCCCTGCTCACGCTCTGTCTTTCTCTCAAAAACAAACAATAAAAAATAATAACAATAAAAAGAAAAAAAAGTCACCTATGAGATGGTCATGATACATTTTGAATTCTTGGCACTGTCTATAAGACAAAGATGCCTACAATTACTACCCAATAGGATTATAGTATCAGAAAAAAGCAATGGTGGTGTAAGGTCATTGTTAACTAGAAAGTGTGTCATAAATTTTCAAAGATATTTTGTGTTATATAAGCCTTTATGAAGTGGTATATATATCACTCTTTTTAAATCTTTTCTGGTCATGTTCATTCACGACTGGAATTTTCAGGCGTTTTATCACTTTAGTATATGTTTTACTGATCATTCCATTAGTCTTCACATCTTATCAGAGTAATCAGTGTTCAGGAAAAGAGAGTCATCTTTTACAAAGCATTTATGTAACTTTGGTAACTGTAGTAGCCAACTTTCATATGAGGCTTGGGAATAGCCAAAGGTATTCATGTAGTCCACATTTAGATCAATAATCTGTATAACATTAGGAATGTGCCTATAATGAGAAGAGATGTGTATTCTTTTATCATAATGATTGACAAAATATAATCTTAAAAATATACTAAGGAAATAAAAATCAGCAATATAATTTGTATACATGAGTTTAGAATATTCTGATGTGTAATTGGAACAAAATGAAAATAATATTTCAAATAAGGTGATTTTTTTTTGGTTTTTCAAAACATGATTTGCCCATAGGTAATATCTTCAGAGAATAAATAAAGAGAACTGTCAGCTTTTTTCACATATTGCATTTTACAAAACAACATTTAGATATTTAATTGTGTCTAGTTGCATTTTGGTATTACACTTTTTTTTTTTAACGATTGTAGGCACAAATGAACTGAAAAAAAGACATTTTTTTCTATCTCTTAAAATACTCCTAGAAGTAACAAGGTAGTGCTTCAAGTGAGTCTCACAAGTAAGAATAAAAATGAAACAGAAGTTGCTTTCAAAATGCATAATGACTCTTCTACAGATATAATGTTTCAATCAACAATTCTTAATAAACAACTGATATGATATTATCAGAGCAAATGCACCCATGATATGCAGTATGAATGATTTATTTCTATAATATAGACAGCGTTTGCTAGGAGAATGTTAAAAATCTAAATAATATTAATAGACTGAATCCACATCTGCCTTATATCCTCATCCCTATTACTTTCACATTCCAACAAAGTTTCTCTGTTGCAAGAGGTAATATGATGATTTACATCTGACTACCACAACTAAAATTGGTCAAAACAATTTGTTGACAACAAATTCAATGCCTTTTTATTAGCCTTTCACAATTTTAGGGTCATATAAATATGGGTGGAGATGATAGAGAAGGAGTTACATAGATAGATGCATTGTTATTCAGAGCTTTTCTGCCACGTTAATGAATAAACTTGAACCAAGAAATAGGCCAGAGTTGCCTATGAGTTATTGTAGGCAAAACTAAAAAAACATGTAGCTAAATATGGGTCATTAACATTCTGTAGAAATAATACATCATATTGTACGTTTGATTGGTTATAACTTACTTTTGTAATGTTCTTTTATAATTCACTTGTAAAACCACACAGGATTTTGTAGTGTTAAGATATGACTGTTATTTAGGAGACTTATGGAATCGGTCTTTAACCTATAGGCATAGTTTCTTTGAGGTGGATGATACAAGGCGTTTAGAAATATTTGATATAATCTATGCCATCATTTATTCTGATTCTAATAAAAAATATTGTCCTTTTAAAAAGGTCTTAAGGTATTTCTTAATTTTTAAAAAACAGTCATCAATTTCATATTTGAGTTTCTATCATTTAAGATCACAGTAGAAAATGATCTAGAAAAGTGAAGTGATCTAGAAAGTAAGGATATTATTCATAACTTAAAATTAGTTGTACCTGGTAGACTTATTCAGCATTGATGATAGCTGATATTATACATTCAAGACCTTGGTATTTTCATAACAAGGAATAATATGAACAATGGGCAGTGTTCTGTTCAAATGTCAAGGGTGAAGATGGTTAATTAAGCTGTTCAGATGTCTATGGAGCAGATATAGTGAAACACAAATGAGTAGATGCAAATAATAAAACATATTCTAGGAAGTAGTTCATGTGATTATTATTGATAAATACAAGCCAAGGATAATATTTATCCATTGTTCCTTCGGGAAATGATGTTTAAAAAATGACACCATACAAAAGCTAAAAACACATATCTATTCATTAAATCTGTAGTGAAAATCTCAAGAAACATTATTAATGTTCTCAAAATAAATAAGGAACATGTGATAATAGTAAAATATTTTTAAAAATTCCAATGCAGAAGTCCATTTTACATAGTTATCATTTATCTGTTTAAGTATCATTAATTCCAAAGTAAGAGTTTAAGAAACTAAAGTTTACCAAAAAGGATATGTGCATAGCATTTTATAATACAATTTATCAATAACACAAACCTACATGACGCTTAGAATTTTGAACAAAGAAATTATAAAGGAATGCCATTAGCTACTGTAACAAAATGTATTTAGAATTAATACACTTTTTAAAATAGTTATCTGAAGGTTGAAAAGACAGTCTATAGATATGACAATCTGAGAATAAGAAAAAAATATTTACTCAAAATCACAGCTAGTCAATTACAGAAAGACAGAAAATCATATTATAAATTAATTAAAGAAATGTACCATTTATTGAGTATCTACTGAAAACTAAGCAGTAAAGACCTGAGACAAAAATATGACTAAGACATAAGAGAAATTGCTCTGGCAAGGCATACTGTGACAAGTGTAAGAAGCATCCAACTAAGTATTATAAAATGATATAAGAATAGAATCCACTTCTGCAAAGACAGTATAGACTTTTTAAAATTTCTCACACTAAGTACAACTGAACCTCTGCAAATTACACTTATACACACACACACACACACACACACACACACACCAAAAGATCTTAGCAATGAGACATTATCTCATATAGTTTTTATTTGCATTTCCCTGATGACTAGTGATGTTGACAAATTTTCATATGCTTGTTGGTCATTTGTATTAACTGTGGCAGAATTTCCATTCTATTCTATTTCTATTCTCTTGCTCATTTTTAACTGGGTAGTTTTTGTTTTTGCTGTAAAGATGCAGGAAATCTTTATATATTTTAGATATAAACCCTTTACATTTATGTTTTGCAATTTTTTTTCCATTTTATAGGATATCTTGTCATTCTGTTGACTGGTTCCTTTGTGGCCTGGAATTTTTAAAATCTGATGCACTGTCATTTGTCTGTCTCTTTTGTTAAATATGCTTTAGTGTCATAACCAAGAAATCCTTTTTAGTTAAGTTTATTCCTAAGCATTTTATTTTTGATCCTATTGTCAATGGAATTGTTTGTTTTTCTTTTAATTATCATTGTTAGCATAGAGAAACACAGCTGATTTTGTGTGTCAATTTTATATCCTGAGATTTCACTGAATTTGTTTAGAGATTCTAATAATTTTTGGTGGAATTTTTAGAGTTCTCAACATCTAAGATCATGCCATCTGTGGAATAGAGAGAATGTTATTACTTCCCTTCAATTTGAATGTCTTTCATTTCTTTTTTTGCCTAACTGCTCTACCTTGGACTTCCAATACTATGGTGAGAGGTGTACTGAAAGTCAAGTAGTGACAATGAGCATCCTTATTTTGCTTTTGATCTCAGAGAGAAAGTTTTCAGGTTTTTTTTTCTTTTTTTTTACCATTGTATAATATGTTAGTTGTGGACTTTTCATTCATGATCTTTATTATATTGAATAAATTTATTCCTATTCTAATTTTGAGGGTTTTTTTTAATGAAAAAGTGTTGCCATTTTTTCAAATTATTTTTCGGTTAGTTGAGATCACTGTGTTTATTCTTTGTTCTATTAATGTGTACATTATATTGATTGACTTTCATATGTTGGAAAAGCCTTGCATTCCAAACAATAAATCCCATTTTGTCATGATATATAATCCTTCTGACTGTTGCTAGTATTTTGTTGAGAATTTTTCTGTCGGTATTCATCAGGGATATTGGTCTGTGGTTTTCTTGTAATAGCTCTCTGTTTTGGGGTCATTAGGGTAATGCTGGTCTAATAAAGATTTTAGAAAGGGGCACCTGGGTAGCTCAGTTGGTTGAGTGTCTGACCTCAGCTCAGGTCATGATTTCACAGTTTGTGAGTTGGAACCCTGCATTGGTCTCACTGCTGTCAGCACAAAGTCCACTTCCGATCCTCTGTGCCCTTCTTCCTGCCCCTCCCACACTCACATTCTCTCTCAAAAATGAATAACATTTAAAAAGGAAAGAATATTCACTACTCTTCAATTTTGGGGCGAAAAATTGAAGAAGATTGTGTGAATTCTTTAAATGTTTGATAGAATTCTTCAGTGAAGCCATCTGGCCAAGGCTTTGCTTTTTTGGGGGAGAGTTTTTATTTTTGATTATGAATTCAATCTTACTAGTTTATAAGTCTGATCAGATTTTTAAAAAATTTCTTCAAGATTCAGTATTGGCAGTTTTTGTGTTTCTAGATATTTATTCCTTGTTTTTGTATGTTATCTAATTTGTTGATATGTAATTATTCACAATTGTCTATTATGATTTATTTCTGTGATATCTATTGTGATGTCTCCTCTTCCATTCCAAAATTTTGTTATTTAAGTCTTTTATTCTAAGTCTAGTTAAGGTTTTGTCAACTTTTACTATTTTTTTTCAACTTATTTTGGTGACATTTCTGTTTTTTCTGTTTCTATTTCTGCTCCCAATTCTTATTTTCTTTCTTCTGTTAACCATGAATCTATTTTATTCTTCTAGTTTCTTGTGGTGCAAATTAAGATTTGGAGATTTTTGTTCTTTAATAGTGTAGGCATTTACCGCTGAAAATTTCCCTCTTATTTTTGGCTGTATCCCATAAGTGTTGATATGTTGTATTTCATTTTCATTTGTCAAGGTATTTTCTACTTCCCCTTGTGATTTTCCCTGTGATGTATTTGTTGTTTTAAGTAGGTAGTGTTTAATTTTCATGTATTTGTGAGTTTTCCAGTTTCCATTTTGCTATTGTGTTTTTAGCTCCATTTCACTGTGGTTAAAAGAATTACTTGGTATGATTTCAATCTTCCTAAATTTGTACAGACTTGTTTTGTGGTTCTAACATACAATCTATCTTGGAGAATGTTCTTGTACTCCTAAGAAGAATGTGCATTCAACTGCTGTTGGGTAGAGTGTTGTCTTTCTATGTATCTCTTAGGTCCAGTTGGTCTATATTTTCAGTTCTTTTGATCATCTATCTGGTTGAGCTATCCTTGACTGAAAGTGGAGTATTAAAATCTCCCACTACTTTTGTGTTATGATTCTCTCCTTCTAGTCTGTCAGGTTTGTTTTATATTTGAGAGACATCTGACATCAAATGCATGTAATTTAAAATTATTGTATCTTCCTGGTGAATTGACCCTTTTATCATTGTATAATATCCTTGCCTCCTGTGATAGTATTTTATTTAAATTATATGTTGTCTGATGTAACTATGGGCCATGCCTATTCCCTTTGGTATTATTTGCATGGGGCTTATTTTTCCATTCCTTCACTATCAGTGTACGTTTATCCTCATATCTCAAATAAATCTTTGGTGGACACCACATAGTTGAATTTCATCCTTTTTATCCTGAATTCAGTGACTATAGTCTTTTAAATGGGTGATTTAATCCATTTTATATAAAGGTAATGACTGATAGGAAAGGAATTACTATGACACTGTTATTATGTCCTGCATGTCTTATACTGATTTTGTCCTTTCCTTTCATGCTGCCTTTTGTTGTGTTTCATTGACTTTTTATGTGTTTTACATGCTTTGATTTTTTCTTTCTTTATTTTCTTTTGTAAATCTTCTATAGGTTTTTTCTCTGTGATCACCATGGGGATTAACTAAAACATCTCAGGGTATTATACTATTGTAAATTTATACCTTCAATGACAGTAAAAAAATTTCTACCCTCTTCATATTTCTCCCCACTTTTGTCACTTATCCCACAAATTACCCTCTTTTTATATTTATATCAATTATCATAGTTTTATCATTGTTTGCATGCTTTGAACTTTTAAATTCTATAACTGAATTAAAAGTGATTTATATACCACCATTACAATATTACAGAATATGTCTGGATTGTTATCAGAGAGATTTAGATTTGTGTGTGTGTGTCTGCTTTTGTGGTTGCTATTCAATGCTCTTTGGTTTCAATGTGAGGAACTCCCTTAGATTCTTAGAACAGGTCTAGCGGTGATGCACTCCTTCAGTTTCCGTTTAACCAGGAAGGTCTTTTTTCGTTTTCATTTTTCAAGGACAGTTTGCCAGATATAATATTCTTGGTTTGCACTTTTTTTTCAAGCCCCTTTGAATATATCATCTTACTCTCTTCTTCATAACGTTTCTGCTGAGGTACCTGTGGATAATCTTATGAGAGTTCCTTGCTACCTGACAAGTTTTCTCCCTTGCTGCTTTCAAAATTTTTCTCTTCATCTGATTTTTGACAGTTTGGTTACAATGTGTCTCGCTGTGGGCCTCTTTGGGTTCATGTGGTAGGTGGAATCTTTTGAACTTCTTGAGTTTGGATATTTATTTCCTCCCTTATATTTGGGAAGTTTTGGGCCAATATTTCTTCAAATTTTCTCTCTGCCCCTTTCTCTCTCTCTTCACCTTAGATTTCTGTAACGCATATGTTGGTCTGCATGCTGGTGTCCTACTAGTCCCTTGGGCTTTTTCACTTTTCTTTTTTTCTTTTGTTTCTCTGATTTTATAATTTCAAATAGACTGAGTTCATCATTCCTTTTATCTTCTGCTTGGTCAAGTCTGCTATTGAAACTCTAGTGAATTTTTCAATTCAATTGTCATATTTTTTAGGCCCAGAATTTCTCTTTGCTGCTTTCTGTATAGCTTCTAGTTCCTTATTAATCTTATTCTGCCCATGCCTACTTTACCTGGTTTCATTTACTTGTGTATATGCATTCTCTTATGGTGCACTGTGCCTCTTTAATGTGATTGTTTTGGATTCTTTGTCAGGTAATTCGTAGATGTCCATTTCTGTAAGTTTGGCTTATGGAGATTTGTCTTTTGACTAGGCCATGCTTTCTGTTTCTCTCTTGTTATATGTGGTAATTTTTGCATTTGAAAAAAACAGCCACCT